>NC_091983.1:4691445-5001422 GCF_044704955.1 Pristiophorus japonicus | reverse complement strand
GGCGGGGGGGGGGGGGAAGGAGAGAGAGAGAGAGAGAGAGAGAGAGAGAGAGAGAGAGAGAGAGAGAGAGAGAGAGAGAGAGAGAGAGAGAACACAAGGCCGGGAGAGAGCAATTGATTGAAAGAAACAAACATGGAGAGAAGAGAGTGAGTGAGAGGGAGAGATAAAATGAGGCAGATAGCGAAAGAGTAAAAAAAACGATTTGGAGGAAGCACGGGTTAGATAGAGAGTAAACCTCCCTCTACACTATCCCATCAAACGGTCTGTGGGTCTGAAGCATTGGACGTCTATTTCCAATCTGCCTGAAGAAACCCGTTCAAATAAGATAACTTGGACCCTGAACGGTCACAGTGCTGATAAGACGTGATTCCCAGACTATCTTTGTACCTTTTTGAATGCATTATTCGGCACTTGCAGAGATTCCATGCAGTGGTTTCCTCTTCACACTTCCTGTGTTTTTCAGAACATCGGCCAGCCTCATTCCTTCTCCAAACATGTGCCCACGAACACCCTGATCCTAAAGAGAAACAAGACCCAGATATGAAGCTGTGATTGATGCAGTAAGTTTTATTTCTGAGCACAGCCATTATTAGACAGCAGTAATACAGGGTCAGGGGTTACAGGACCTAAACAATCAAACAGAACCTGCTTCCCGTGAAGGAAGGTTTCATTCAGTGAGAACTTGGAGAGCTCGGGCTGGTGGGAATCAGTCACTGGACCTTCCACTGTTTTGGTCTGTGACCCACTGTGACCCACCGCGGAAGGGTAGTGGGACAGGACAGATACGTCGGGTCAGTTGGAGCAGTTGCCGGGATTGGTGAACTATTCCAAATAGTGATTCATTCTGAGGGTTTGCAGGAGTTGTTTGCTGCTGTTAAATACCAGAATCAAATTAATCAGAATGCACCAATTTAAACAGAAAATTCAGCACTTTCTGGGAGGTGAATGGCCCAGACACATTGATACTGAACAGTATTTGGAAATGAATGGAAGGGGAAGGTGGAACACAGACTTGCACACACACAGACCCACACACAGACACATACTGACCCACACACACATCTGTAACTGGTGAGAAGCTGGGAGCTGTGGAGAACAGAGAGATTTCGGGGCTAAATCAGTGAAAGCTCGGGACAGGTACAAAAATAACAAAGGGCTAATGGATTGTTGGTGCTCCAGCTGACAGAGCTCTGGAAAGACCCCATCTGGAGAACTACATTCAGTTCTGGGTACCACACCTCAGGGAGGGTATATTGACCTTGGAGGGAGCACTGATTCACCAGATTGTTACTTTGGGCTCCAAGGGTTAAATTATGAGGAGAAATTACATAAACTGGGCTTGTATTCCCAGAATACAGAAGGTTAAGGGTGAGTCCATTGGATTCAGGTTTTTAGGATGTGGAAAGGAATTGTTAAGGTAGATAGAGAGAAACTTTTCTGTTGGTGGAGGATTCCAGGAGAAGGGGACACAACCTGAAAATGAAAGCCAGGCCACTCAGGAGAGAAGTTCGGAAACACTTCTTCACATAAAGGGTGGTAGCAGTGTGGGATTCTCTCACACAAAAAGCAGCAGGTGCTAGCACTGAAATAATGTTAAATCCCAGATC
Organism: Pristiophorus japonicus; assembly: GCF_044704955.1. Classification (NCBI taxonomy): domain Eukaryota; kingdom Metazoa; phylum Chordata; class Chondrichthyes; family Pristiophoridae; genus Pristiophorus; species Pristiophorus japonicus. Next base: position 4,999,815 of record NC_091983.1, on the reverse strand, counting down.
AATAGATGTTTGCCAGGCAAGGGTGTAAAAGGATACAGAGCCCGGCAGACCAACGATGATCTCACTGAATGGGGGAACAGGCTTGAGGGGCTGAATGGCCTGCTCCTGTTCCTACCTCTACTTTATACAGAGTGTCAGCATCGAGCACTCCCAGGGCCGGTACAGTACAGAGCTCCCTCTACATTACCCTGTCATTACCAATGTTACTCTGTTCCCCGCCCTGCTCTATACCATTTCCGTTCCTGAGGTTATAAACTTCAATATAGAAAATTATGGGCACACCATTGCGATGATCAAGATAATTGCGAGATACTTCATCTGGTGCGAGAGTTCAGAAAAAGGTGCACAACCTTCACATTAAAGCTCAGCCGTTCAGGTGTGATGTCAGGAAGCACTTGTTCACACAGAGGGGAGCACAAATCTGGAATTCACTCCCAAAAATCTGTTGAGGCTGGAGCCCAATTGAAAAATTCAAGACTCAGATTGCTAGATTTGTGTTAGGTAGGGTTCTGTGTCTGTCATACAGACAGATATACATAGACACACACACACACACACACTGAAACACAGACACACATTCAGAAACACAGACACACTGTAACACACCTACACACACATACAGAAACATACACACACACTGAAACACACCTACAGAAACACACACACACTGAAACACACCGACAGACATACCCACACCTACAGAAACACACACACACTGAAACACACATACCCACATATACAGAAACACATATCCACACTCGTGAACGGACCACGAGAGAATGGGTTATGTCTGTAGTGGATTGAAACCAGCGAGAGCGGTTTTAAACAGACTTTTGATCGGCACGCAACAGTCAGTCTGCCGATTTCACAGAATCCTCGAATGGTTACAGCAGGAGGCCATTCGGGCCGTCACGGCTCTCTGCAAGAGTATCTCAGCTGGTCCCATTCATAGAATCATAGAAATTTACAGCACGGCAGGAGGCCATTTTGCCCATCGTGTCCGTGCCGGCCGACCAAGAGCTAACCAGCCTAATCCCACTTTCCAGCTCTTGGTCCGTAGGTTACAGGATTGGAAGTGCACATCCAAGTAGTTTTTAAATGTGCTGAGGGTTTCTGCCTCTACTACCCTTTCAGGCAGTGAGTTCCAGACCCCCATCACCCTCAGTGAATAAATTTCCCCTCATATCTCCTCTAAACCTCCCCCCAATGACTTTAAATCTATGTCCCCTGGTTGTTGACCGCTCTGCCAAGGGAAACAGGTCCTTCCTATCCACTCTATCCAGGCGCCTCATCATTATATACACCTCAATCAGCTCTCCCCTCAGCCTTCCCTGTTCCAATGAAAACAGAACGAAGAGAGTGAGAACGGGACCTGAGCGATGGGGATAAAAGGAGCAGTGACCCCAGGCCTGAGATCAGAGAGGGACCTGAGCGATGGGGATAAAAGGAGCAGTGACCCCAGGCCTGAGATCAGAGAGGGACCTGAGCGATGGGGATAAAAGGAGCAGTGACCCCAGGCCTGAGATCAGAGAGGGACCTGAGCGATGGGGATAAAAGGAGCAGTGACCCCAGACCTGAGCGATGGGGATAAAAGGAGCGGGGACCCGAGGCCTGAGATCAGAGAGGGACCTGAGCGATGGGGATAAAAGGAGCAGTGACCCCAGGCCTGAGATCAGAAAGGGACCTGAGCGATGGGGATAAAAGGAGCAGTGACCCCAGACCTGAGATCAGAGAGGGACCTGAGCGATGGGGATAAAAGGAGCAGTGACCCTGTGGATATCTGAACGGAATATATGGAATTAAGGATAGTAAAGTAAACGGGATATATGAAAATGTATAAGCCATGGAAGAATAGCTGGGAGAATGTCAGATTGCAAATAGTGCAACATCAGCATAGCTAACAATCTGTCTCAAGGTTTCAAGTCACTAATCCTGCCAATAATATATAATTGTAACATGAAATACATCTGCAGAATTGCAAGGTCTCAGTAAATAGTCACACCATTAGATTGAAACATTTGGAGGCAATACTTGAGCTTTCAAGAAGAACATCTCATATAGATTGACTAATGAGTGTCTGAGTTAGACTGTCAATCCATTTGTATTTTGTTATCTGATTTCAAAACTGTATAACTGTTAACGCTTTACGATGTAACTTCACCTATCCGTAGGGAGTGTGTACGCTCTAGCCAGAGAGTATATCTTCTGTCTGATAGGTCTTACTGGCCGGTAATAAAGACTGCTTTGTTCAAAGCACAAGAGGTATTCGACTCAGTAATTTTACTGAACCAGATTGAGGTAAAAGAATCCAGGAATTAACATTTGGTGTCAGAAGTGGAATCTCAATGGACGACTGCCGAAAACTTGCGAATTAAGAGCCAGACTAGCCTTGGACGAGACGAGGGGAAAGTGGCCACTGGAGTGAGTATGATTTCAATACTGCTCCAGTTTCCCCCGGTTTCAAAAGTCTGAGGAAAGTTTAGCCACTCGCTGGTTCTCAGGTAGTGTCTGAACGAGATCCAGGACAATCTGGTGAATACCTTTCAAACTTAGAATAGGGATAGAGATAGGGAAATTGTGCGATGACGCAAACCAAGCGGCGACTTGGAAAGGGAAAGATAGTTAGAGCTAGATAGGGATAGATGATCAATCATGGATCCAAAAAAAAAATTAATAGGAAAGAAAAGAGACTCTTGTGAATGTCTGTTTAAATGAGAAATGCTTCTGTGACTTTTACTGTAAAAAAAAAGCCGGGGAGTTGTGGTTTGTTTTATCTCAAACAGAATGAAAGTTTGTTTTAACCCTTCGTAGTGTTGTCCTGTATGTGGGAAGTTTTAGAGTGTGAACCTTATTGAATTACGTATATTCGGATGATAAGTTGCGGAGCCAGGAAATGCACAAAGGATAGGTTTGTTAAAAAGAGAAAAAATTACATGGTCCCGGTGGTTTAAAAAAAAAGAAAAACTTGTTGAAAGAAAACATTCAGAGAAGGCACAACAAAACAACTGAGATGGATTCAAAAGGATTAAAAAAAAAATTATATTAAATAACACGACCTTGAGGCTGGAACAATTGAGATAACGAAAAGCAGTCCACAGCCTACGTGCCAGACTTCTCTCTAGTTATAAAAAAAAGTAACGTACTAAATAGGTGCTGAAAGAAAAAAATGTTCTGAGATTTTAAATTATGAAAAATATAAAATCACTCCTGTCCAATTGGCAGAAAAACTTCATTAAATTAGGCTCACAGGGAATAAAATGGGGATTTAAATAGAGGATAGGTGTTCAACTCAGGTACGACGAAGGGACCTTGAATATCACTTGGCCCGTCTAGGCTCTGATTGAATTAAAAAAAAACCCCGCAGCAACTCGGAAGGTAGGGCCGACGCGAACGCGCGGCCGAGAGGAGAAGGGCCGAAGCGAACGCGCAGTGACGTAAACGCGCAGTGAAGCGAACGCGCAGTGACGTCAACGCGCAGTGACGTAGACGCGTAGTGACGCCGAGGCGCAGCAACGCGAATCGCGAAAGTCAGTGCTAATGGCAGTAAGTCTGTAAGTCTTAAAGTGTTTAGAGTTTTAAGTAAAGTTTTAAGTATTGAGATCGCGCGGCGACGCGGGTAAGTGTTAGAAGTCCTTGTTTACCTTTTAAAGTTAAAGTATCTTAACTTGCGCGGCGACGCGAGCCACGGGTCGACGCGGATCGCGCGGCGACGTGAACTGCGAGGCGACGTGGTAGTTTAGTATTGAGATCGTGCGGCGACGCGGACCGTGCGGCGATGCGGGTAAGTGTTAGCATTAGTAAAGTTTGGTTATTTGGAGTTAGTTAAAGTCCGTGTTAGTTCTGTAAAGTCTGTGTCTATTTTTAAGTTTGTTTAAATTGCATGACGACACGAACGCGTAGCGACACAGTAATACGAGGGGCAGTGTGAAAATGGGTAATCAGTTAGATAAAACCACGGATGCGGATAATCCGCTACAAAAGCTATGTGAGGAATTCCCTGAAAGAGCTGAAGACTTTAGAAAATTATCAGGAGCCCTGAACAAATTATTAGGGGATGACCAGTGGCCTCTAAGTGACACTAGAAGCGTAGAGGTAAAAAAAAAGCACAGGGATTAATTTGGAGAAGGGGACGAGGAAAAGGGGATAAAAAAATTTAATTGCAACCTGGCGACATTATTGTCAGAAATTAAAAGATGCATCACTTCTATCGAGTTGGCAAACAAATGCTATTAAATTAGGACTTGCATTGACAGAGGGAACACATGTTAAAACTGTAGACGTCTTTTAAAAAAAAAGAATGAATGTGCGCACGAGAAACTTGCTAAGAGATCCTCTGGGACCTCTGAGAAAGGTATTGATCAACTACAAGTTAAAATGGCTGGCTTTGTGTTAACCGAGGCTGATGATGAAATTGATGAGTGGCCACTGACTCAGCGCCCAACGGCGCCTCCCGCACCCCCTGGCCTCTTGCTCCAGTCCTCTTCCCAACACCCTCCACCTAACACTCCAGTAAAAAGAGTTAGGAACAACCACATATCACCAAAGCAACAAACCCAAACTGACTCCTCATCCTCTGATAGCGATTCGGATCCCCAGTTCACAGGCAATATAGCCGAAAGGACCAGATCTCACACTCGAAAGGGCAGAACTAAATCTCAATATCACAAACAGTCCCGTAAATCTTCTAGTCAACCTACCAGTCCAAGTTGTGAAAGACATAGCAAACACCCCCGCCGATCGAGACGCAGAACTGTCAAGCAGTCAGACAGCTCCGAAACATCCTCCGGCCTAGAAATGATTTCCAAGATCCCAAAGTCCCGACACCAATTCCCTGTCAGACCAATGCCAAACTCTGATGCACAACAAGCTGCAGACCACCTCTCTATAGATGTCTGTGATCTTCAAACAACTATTTGATTGCTCACGCTATCCGGACAGATGGAAAGGGCAGTTAGATATTATTGGCAGAAAAAGAAAGGGGAGGGGGGAGGTGCGCCCCCAATCCGGGTCAAGACTAAATACGTGACTAGAAAGGAAGAGCCATCTCGGGAGGAAGGATCAATAGAACCGTAGTGTGGCATACAGGATTGGATGGATAAGCAAGGATACGGTTATACTAAACAACCAAACGGCCCGAGCCCTGCTAATAAACCTCCCTATTGTCCCCGGCATGGTATGGGAAGAGGCCGGGACTGGGTAAGAGGAATTGACTGTTTTAATTGTGGGCAGGAAGGACATTGGAATAAAAATTGCCCCTACCGTCAGCATGGAAAAGGAAGAGGAGGGGGCAAGGGGGGAGAGGAGGATCTTACACTAACTTCTCCCAGAACAACCCCTTTGGTCAATTGTCCCCCGATTGACTACGCAGCTTGATTGTGCAGGGATCCTCCCCGGACGACGAACCCATTCTGAATGAGTGGCAACCCTTTTTGATAGATACGGGAGCCTTCATGTCTTCTGTACAATCAAAGCTTAAACTCCCTGCTTCTACTGAAACACAGGAACTTTCAGGATTCCTGGGACAAATCTCGACATTCCCAGTGTCAGAACCGGTTAAAATGGGTTACCAGGAAAAATCGGTGGAACATCGAGTTGTTATCACAACCAATCTGGACTGTAACTTGATGGCTAGAGACCTCCTTTGCAAATTCCAGTTGCATTTGGAGTGTGGAGATAACGGGATTATTGTAAAACAGGAAACCCTTAAGCGGCAGTATTATACCACTAGAACCCCTCAGTGGTGGTCTCTGGACCTGCCGCAGGCACCCTATCACGTGACCCTAGCATACGATCGCAGTGGAAAGAATCAGGACCTGCAGAACTTTTATCAGGATCACGAAGGGGAAGTGAAGGGAATTCTATTAAGGGCTAGAGTGACTGGACTGGAAAGAGAGGCAGATTTTGTGGAAGTGGATAAGAATCTGTGGAAACAGCCCCTAACAATGGCACCGCATATTGCTTGTGAAGTATTAGCCCCTCACCATGCTAAAGATTTGGGAGTTATGGTACGCAAGGCCATAGATGAGGCTGACCCTACCAGCCGGGATGTGCAAATTGTAAAACATGGCCGAACAGTCCAATTTCATGGGGATCCCGAGAAGGTCTTAACAACTCTACAGCATCATACTGGCTCCGGCATACCTGACTATGTGGATCCTCATGTGTGGGCAGAGAACCCCTCCCAAGTGGGTTATACTCCCATTGATCCGATTGAGATCTCAGTGCAGGGCAATCCGACAGAACCCACTGAAATCACAGGCAATCCTAAACTGACTTTTTGGCCCTATACTGCAATTAATCCGGCCTGTTTTCTTACTGAGCCACCCCAAGATGAGGAAGAACCCAGTCATGATTGTTTATGTTTGTTCACGGAAGTACTTCTATTAATCCAGAAGATACACGAATCTCAGGATACGCCATAGTAAACCAGGAGAATCAGGTCTTGGAATCTGCTGCTTTGAAACCGCCTATTCTGCTCAACAAGCTGAACTATTCGCCCTCACCCAAGCCTGTATCTTGGCCAAAGATCTCAAAGTCAATATCTATACCGACTCTAGGTATGCCTTTGGGGTGGCGCATGATTTCGGACAATTATGGAAAAATAGGGGATTCCTAACCTCACAGGGGAATGAGATATCTCATAAACAGTTAGTATCTGATTTGTTGCAAGCCCTCATGTTCCCCAAACGCATTGCCATTGTCAAATGTACCGCCCAACCTATCGGAAATTCTCTGGTTGATATAGGGAATCGTTGTCCTGACCAAGAGGCCAAACAGGCCTCTCGTGACCAACAGATGGTAGTGCCCAAAATTATGAGTCAGACTAAAAATCCTGCGAAGGATAAGTTAGCCTCGGAAAAACCAATGCCAACCATCCAAGATGTTATAAAAGCACAGGGGGACGCTCCTGAAAAAGATAAACTGTTGTGGAAATATTATGCATGTACTTATGACAATGTTTCTAAACTCTGGACCACTCCCGCGGAACAGACTTGTATGTCTGACGAGTTGGCCTCATGGGTTATAGAATGTCTGCATTTTGCTACTCATTGTGGAGCAAGGGCAACAAGTGATACACTTTTGGCTACTTGGTGGCACCCTAGACTCCAGGCGCTCACCCAGAACATCAGTAGTCGTTGCCTGGTTGGCCAGCAACATATTCCAGGGAAGGGAGTCCCCTGTGATTGGGATAAAACGCCCCTACCCGAAGGTCCCTTTGAGACATTTCAGTTGAACTACATTGAGTTGCAAAAAGTTCAGTGTTACAGATATGTGTTAGTAATAGTAGATGTGTTTAGCAGATGGATTGAAGCCTACCCTAACCTGGACAATAAGACTCAGACTGTTGTTAAGGTGTTAATGAGGGAAATTGTTCCTAGATATGAGATCTCAGCTAGACTGATGACCACCTATGTTCTTTCTTTGACTCAGGCTCTGCGACTAGTTCACAACCAGGTTCAAGATGCTCACCTCGACCTCTCAGTTTTACCCGAATTGTCCCTCGTGGCACCAGGGAAGTATGGATTCGGAAGGGATTAGAGCCACAATAGGAGGGGCCTTTTTAGGTGTCACTCACTACCCCCACTGCAGCCAAGGTTGAGGGGAAAAGTGCCTGGGTTTACCTGCACCACTGCAAGCTCATCACCATTTAAACAAATCTTGCTGGTTAGTCTAATTCCTGTTTCTGTTCCAGATCTCCTCCTCCCTATAGCTGAACAAGGCAGTTGAAGGAGGATCAGTTTGAACTCTTACCTGTCAGACAGCCAAATACACTGACGGAAACGTGAAGGGAAACGTGAAAACAGAACTCTTTTTATCAGCTAAATAATTGGACTATTTATAAGATGAGACGGTGTCTGTATGCTACTGTCTGCATAATAGTGTTGATATATGACAGTTTTGGTGCACGGGAAGGAAGACAAAGGCGAGAGCTCCATGTAAACACCTTTTTGTATATGTCTTACGTTTATGCGGAAAAAGGGCACTTCACTAGATGCTGGGTGTGTTCACATATCCCTATACATTCTAAAGGGGGAATTCCTTTGCGCACCGTTCCCCTGACCCTAACTGAGACTGTTAGATGGATTCAAAGAAACGATATTGGAACAGGTAGCTAACCGCACTGCTGAGGCTCTGGAGGGCATCACAGCTGAAATGGTAGCGATAAGGACCGTAGCATTACAAAACCGAATGGCCCTCGATTACCTGTTAGCTGAGAAAGGGGGAACGTGTGCCCTGATAGGATCTGAATGTTGCACTTACATTCCTGATAGTTCAGAAAACATAACCCACCTTGCCGATCACATAAGGAGGGAGGTGAAAAAGTTATCCACACCAGCAAGTAGCAGGTTTGATTGGTTTCTGGGTGGATCTTGGAGATCCTATCTAATACATGGGGCAATTGTTCTCATCATAATAATTACCTGCTGTTTGATTGTTGGTTGCCTTAACCTCTGCTGTAAAGCAATGACAAGGTTAGCAGACCCTCTTGTGGTCAAGGGTTCCCGGGTTATAATCCAACAAACTAGAGAACTACTCAACATGCAATACTCATAGAATGATCCTAAATGTTATCGTAGAATGATAAAAGGGGGGATGTGGATATCTGAACGGAATATATGGAATTAAGGATAGTAAAGTAAACGGGATATATGAAAATGTATAAGCCATGGAAGAATAGCTGGGAGAATGTCAGATTGCAAATAGTGCAACATCAGCATAGCTAACAATCTGTCTCAAGGTTTCAAGTCACTAATCCTGCCAATAATATATAATTGTAACATGAAATACATCTGCAGAATTGCAAGGTCTCAGTAAATAGTCACACCATTAGATTGAAACATTTGGAGGCAATACTTGAGCTTTCAAGAAGAACATCTCATATAGATTGACTAATGAATGTCTGAGTTAGACTGTCAATCCATTTGTATTTTGTTATCTGATTTCAAAACTGTATAACTGTTAACGCTTTACGATGTAACTTCACCTATCCGTAGGGAGTGTGTACGCTCTAGTCAGAGAGTATATCTTCTGTCTGATAGGTCTTACTGGCCGGTAATAAAGACTGCTTTGTTCAAAGCACAAGAGGTATTCGACTCAGTAATTTTACTGAACCAGATTGAGGTAAAAGAATCCAGGAATTAACAACCCCAGGCCTGAGATCAGAGAGGGACCTGAGCGATGGGGATAAAAGGAGCAGTGACCCCAGACCTGAGATCAGAGAGGGACCTGAGCGATGGGGATAAAAGGAGCAGTGACCCGAGGCCTGAGGTCAGAGAGGGACCTGAGCGATGGGGATAAAAGGAGCAGTGACCCCAGGCCTGAGATCAGAGAGGGACCTGAGCGATGGGGATAAAAGGAGCAGTGACCCCAGGCCTGAGATCAGAGAGGGACCTGAGCGATGGGGATAAAAGGAGCAGTGACCCGAGGCCTGAGATCAGAGAGGGACCTGAGCGATGGGGATAAAAGGAGCAGTGACCCGAGGCCTGAGATCAGAGAGGGACCTGAGCGATGGGGATAAAAGCAGCAGTGACCCCAGGCCTGAGATCAGAGAGGGACCTGAGCGATGGGGATAAAAGGAGCAGTGACCCGAGGCCTGAGGTCAGAGAGGGACCTGAGCGATGGGGATAAAAGGAGCAGTGACCCCAGACCTGAGATCAGAGAGGGACCTGAGCGATGGGGATAAAAGGAGCGGGGACCCGAGGCCTGAGATCAGAGAGGGACCTGAGCGATGGGGATAAAAGGAGCAGTGACCCCAGGCCTGAGATCAGAGAGGGACCTGAGCGATGGGGATAAAAGGAGCAGTGACCCCAGGCCTGAGATCAGAGAGGGACCTGAGCGATGGGGATAAAAGGAGCAGTGACCCCAGGCCTGAGATCAGAGAGGGACCTGAGCGATGGGGATAAAAGGAGCAGTGACCCCAGGCCTGAGATCAGAGAGGGACCTGAGCGATGGGGATAAAAGGAGCAGTGACCCCAGGCCTGAGATCAGAGAGGGACCTGAGCGATGGGGATAAAAGGAGCAGTGACCCGAGGCCCGAGATCAGAGAGGGACCTGAGCGATGGGGATAAAAGGAGCAGGGACCCCAGGCCTGAGATCAGAGAGGGACCTGAGCGATGGGGATAAAATGAGACAGCTGTTGCTGGGAGCTCGGAACTGGAAGCAGCGCGAGAGGAGCAAAGGGGGAACACAATCAAAGTGTGGCGTCACAGCAAAGCAGGTAAGTGATCGCCTGGTTGGTTGGTGAGTATTTCTCTATTTTTTTAAAGCCTTGGGCATTGGAGCAAGTTAAGCGCCGTAATTAATAAAGTAAATATAGATAAGTGATATTTCTAATCTAAAAACCTCATTAAATCAGCTGATTGCTGAATAGCTGCTGCATGTGGTTTGCTAAATTTGAGAGTTTATTTCTGCTCGATACAACTATAGGCATGGCAGGACAGCTCAGTCCCTGGAGTGCATATCCTGTGGCCAGTGGGAAGTCCTGGACGCTTCGTGCAGCCTGGATGACCACATGTGCAGGAGGTGTCTCCTGCTGCAGGAACTCGAGCTCCACGTTTCGGAGCTTGAGCAGCGGCTGGAGTCACTATGGTGCATTCCCGAGACTGAGAGCTACGTGGATAGCATGTTTCAGGAGGTGGACATCCCACAGTGCAAGAGTGTGCAGGCAGTGAGGAAGTGGATGACCACCAGACAGAAGAGGAGTACTGGCAGGTAGTGCAGGAGTCCCCTGAGTCCATCTCGTTCTCCAACAAGTATTCTGTTCTGAGTACCAGTGCCTCTGGGGAGTACAGCCAGAGCCAAGCACACGGCACCACGGGTGGCTCAGCTGCACAAGGGGGGTGTTGGAAGAAGAATGGAAGAGCAATAGTGGTAGGGGATTCAATCGTCAGGGGAGCAGGCAGGCGTTTCTGTGGCCGCAGGCGTGACTCCAGGATGGTATGTTGGCTCCCTGGTGCCAGGGTCAAGGATGTCACTGAGCGGCTGCAGGGCATCCTGGGGGGGGGGGGCGGAGAAACAGAGCCAGAGAGAGAACAGCCAGAAAAATGATTAAGAAAGGGAAGATAGATTATGAAAGTAAACTAGCACGAAATATAAAAACAGATAGTAAGAGTTTCTACAGGTACATAAAAAGGAAAAGAGTGGCTAAAGTAAATGTTGGTCCCCTGGAGGATGACACTGAATAATTAATAATGGGGAACAGGGTAATGGCAGAGACGTTAAACAAATATTTTGTATCGGTCTTCACAGTAGAAGACACTAAAAACATCCCAATAGCAGCTGTCCCAGTACTGAACCCTGGGGAACATCACTGTATACCTCCCATAGACTGAAAAACAGCAGCTGCCCCAGTAGTGAACCCTGGGGAACATCACTGTATACCTCCCAGACTGAAAAACAGCAGCTGCCCCAGTACTGAACCCTGGGGAACATCACTGTATACCTCCCATAGACTGAAAAACAGCAGCTGCCCCAGTACTGAACCCTGGGGAACATCACTGTATACCTCCCAGACTGAAAAACAGCAGCTGTCCTAGTACTGAACCCTGGGAAACATCACTGTATACCTCCCATAGCCTGAAAAACAGCAGCTGTCGTAGTACTGAATCCTGGGGAACATCACTGTATACCTCCCATAGCCTGAAAAACAGCAGCTGCCCCAGTACTGAACCCTGGGGAACATCACTGTATACCTCCCATAGCCTGAAAAACAGCAGCTGTCTCAGTACTGAACCGTGGGGAACATCACTGTATACCTCCCATAGACTGAAAAACAGCAGCTGTCCTAGTACTGAATCCTGGGGAACACTGTATACCTCCCATAGACTGAAAAACAGCAGCTGTCCCAGTACTGAATGCTGGGGAACATTGTATACCTCCCATAGACTGAAAAACAGCAGCTGTCTCAGTACTGAACCCTGGGGAACATCACTGTATACCTCCCATAGACTGAAAAACAGCAGCTGTCCCAGAACTGAACCCTGGGGAACATCACTGTATACCTCCCAGACTGAAAAACACCAGCTGTCCCAGTACTGAACCCTGGGGAACATCACTGTATACCTCCCATAGACTGAAAAACAGCAGCTGTCCCAGTACTGAACCCTGGGGAACATCACTGTATACCTCCCATAGACTGAAAAACAGCAGCTGTCCCAGTACTGAACCCTGGGGAACATCACTGTATACCTCCCATAGACTGAAAAACAGCAGCTGTCCCAGTACTGAACCCTGGAGAACACTGTATACCTCCCATAGACTGAAAAACACCAGCTGTCCCAGTACTGAACCCTGGGGAACATTGTATACCTCCCATAGACTGAAAAACAGCAGCTGTCCCAGTACTGAACCCTGGGGAACATTGTATACCTCCCATAGACTGAAAAACAGCAGCTGTCCCAGTACTGAACCCTGGGGAACATTGTATACCTCCCATAGACTGAAAAACAGCAGCTGTCTCAGTACTGAACGCTGGGGAACATCACTGTATACCTCCCATAGACTGAAAAACAGCAGCTGTCCTAGTACTGAACCCTGGGAAACATCACTGTATACCTCTCTCCAGTCTGAAAAACACCAATTCACGACAACTCTTGTTTTCTATTCCTGCTGCTACTGCCCCTTTTAGCCCACATTGGAGCGCGGGCAGGAACAACAGGAACGGCGAGGTCGGGGCGAAGGAGTGGCGAGAGATTGTAGAGGGACGTGATCGGGGCCCAGGAGAGGAGAGGGCCCAGGGGCAGCACGGACCCAGCCCACACTGCGATATGTGTGCGCACTAGGTCCGTGCAGCAGAGCTGCTCTCCAGTCGTCCTGGTTAATCCTTGCCACTGGGCCAAGACCTCGCTCGGTCAAGCCCGTGTGGTGGCTGGTGTGCAACGGTCACCACACGTTAAAAAAATCCACCCACAGGTATCTGCCACCCTTCTAGATTTAGTTTGGACCTGGAATTTTAGATCCTTCATTGAAACACCTGTGAACTTTCTGACGTGGAAGCAAGTCATCCTCGGTTCGAGGGACTGCCTACGATGATGATGTATCCCACATCCTTCAATGTCGCTGAAAAGCCGATTACGTGATACCACATCAGACACATTTTTAAAGTCCATGTACACAGCATCAACTGTTACAGCCTCTCTGTTACCTCGGCAAAACACTCAAGCAAGTTAGTCAAAATGATAGTGAAACTATTCCCTCTAGTGAGGGAACCCAGAACAAGAGGGCACAACCTTTCAATTCGCAATGGTCCGTTCAGGTGTGATGTCAGGAAGCACATGTTCACACAAGGCGTAGTGGAAATCTTGAACTGTCACCACAAAAACCTGCTGTCTCGGGGTCAGTTGAGCATTTCAAAACTGAAATGGATAGATTTTTGTTAGTTAAGGATGTTTGTGTTTCTACATACTCACACACAGACACAATTATAGATATTCTGACACAAATACAGATATAGAAACACACATGCACAGATAGGAAAACACACAGACACACATACACAAACATTCAGATGGATACAGAAACACAAATTATAGTCGGACACACACAGATTGAGCAGGAGAGAATGGGTTATGGTTGTATTGGACTGATATCACTTGTAGAGAGAGGATTTAAACAGACTTTTGAAGGTACATAAGTCAGTCTGCCAATTTAGGGCCTAGTTTGGTACAAATCTGACCTCTCACCAAGGACTGTGTTTGAACTCCCCACATCCATTTTACACTAGACCTTTAGATCGGTGGGGGTGATAGGTCAGAGTACTGACCCTCTGTGACACCCAGCCCATTGCTGAAGATTGTTTTGAGTGTTGTACTGTGACTTTCCAGAATTCACCATAGAATTACAGCACAGAAACAGGCCATTGGGCCCAACAGGTCCATGGGGTGTTTATGCTCCACACAAGCCTCCTCTTACCTTACTTCACCACAGCCCATCATATCCTTCGATTCCTTTCTCCCTCATGTACTTATCGAACTTACCCCTAAAGCACTCTGCTATTCCCCGGAACTACTCCATGTGCTAGTAAGCTCTACATTCTACCCACTCTCTGGGTAAACAGGTTTCCCCTGAATTCCTTATTGAATTTATCAGTGAGTATCTTCTATTTAATACCCCGAGTTTTGGATTGCCCCAAGTGGTAAAATATTCTCTATGTCTAAGATCTCGATGATGTCACCACTCAGCCTTCACTTTTCTAGAGAGAAGAGCCCTAGCATGGTCAGTCATTCCGGATACTTATAACCTCTCAGTTCTGGTATCTAAACCACTTAGACAATTACTTTCCAGGGAGTCTGTGGCCTCCTTATTCCTGGTAACAAATGCACCATTTCACACCTATCTATATTAAAATTAATTTACCATTTACACACTGATCATACAAGTTTACTAACCGTGTGTTTTCACAGCCCTCCTCAGTATTAACTGTAATCCCCAATTTGGCGGCATCAGCAAATTTTGAAGTTATACTGCCGTTTCGCGAGTAAATATATTATTGCCTCTGCTATCTCTTCCCTTGCTTCTTTTAGTATGTGTGAAGTAATACATCCAGACCGCGGTTTTATTCTCTAACTATAACTAGTTTGTCAATTGTTTTTCCCCTAATTTAAATGGCATTAGAAGAGATCAAAAAAGATCTTGTTTGCCTCAATTTAGGCAAAGTAATTCTTCAATATTTCTGTCACTACCTGTGAGTTTATAGAAACACAGAAACTTACAGCGCAGATTTCAGCCCATCGTGTCCGTGCCGGCCGACAAAGAGCCGCACGGCCCTCGGTCAGCAGCCCTGAAGGTTACATATAAACCAATGAACAATGGCAGACAGGTAAAGAGCATCCGGCCCAACCAGTCCGCCCCACACAACTGTGACAACCAACGTATCGCAACATTTTACACTCCACCACACCCGGAGCCATGCGATCGCCTGGGAGAGGCAAAAAAATCAGATATAAACCCAGGCCAATTGGGGAAAGAAATCTGGGAAAATTAATCTCCGACCCATTCATGCGATGGAAACTAGTCCAGGAGACCACTCTGGCCGTATTAGATTCGCTGAAGTACTTACCATCGTATGTGCGCCAACTAACAAGCGGTTATCCAGTCTAATCCCACTTACCAGCTCTAGGTCTGTAACCCTGCAGGTTACGGCACTTCAAGTGCCCATCCAAGCACCTTTTAAATGTGGTGAGGGTTTCTGCCCCGACCACCTTTCCAGGTGCATCCTTTAGTGGCCCTGTCCCTATCCTGTTTTATCTTTTGTTCTTCACGGATCTGTAGAATACTTCACCATTTCTTTTTATAGTCCTTAATAATTAATTGCATAGTTCCACTTTGTCTTCCTATTCTTTTTACTTCTTTCCCAACCTCCCTTTTCCCTTCCTCTCCTTTACTGTCGCTGTACTCAGTGTCTGCCTTTTTCTTCAGTTTCAGTTTTGCCCTTATTGCTGTTCAACCATGCTGTTTCATTGTTGGTTGTTGGTTCTTGTTTTTAGTGGAATATATTCCTATTGATCTATTTTCTATTGATCACTTTTATAAATATTTCCCGCTGCTGATTTATCACTGATTGTCAATATTCTGTTCTAATTTATCTTCCCCAGTTCCATTCTCATCAACTCATCAGTGTTTTCCCATCTATCACTTTTGTCTCTCAATCATTACCTTAAACCTTATTATATCAATATTTTCTAGATTTACACCCTAGCTCACTTCTCTTAACTGCTTTGGTTCATTTTGCATGACAGATCCATCAGTGATTCCTCTCTTGTTGGGCTTATTATGTACTGGGTCAGCAAGGAGTCCTGAACACAATGTCAATTCTCCATCCCCTTTTCCCCACTACCTCTTGACAGATTGTTTGGTGTAGATGAACATTCCCATGATTATATGTCTTTTACTCATTTTATAGATTTGCTTACATATTTTCCCTTCATAGAATCATCGAAATTTGCAGCACGGAAAGCCATTTTTGCCCATCGTGTCCGTGCCGGCCGACCAAGAGCTATCCAGCCGAATCCCCACATTCCAGCTCCATAGGTTACAGCACTTTAAGGACACATCGAAGTATCTTTTAAATGTGAAGAAGGTTTCTGCCTCTACCACCGATTCAGGCAGTGAGTTCCAGACACCCACCATCCTCTGGGTGAAGAAATTTCCCTTCAAATCCCCTCTAAACCTCCCCCCCAATTACTTTAAATCTATGTCCCCTGGTTGTTGAGCCCTCTGCCGAGGGAAGCAGGTTCCTCCTATCAAGGCCCCTCATAATTTTATCGGTGACTATTTGCACTGTGCTTTTGCTGTGGAGTGCCCACCCCGATGCCCCCTGCCCAAACCGGGAAAGTGGCTCCCGCCCGGACCCGAATAATTCCCATCCACCACGCTGCCCGCTGAGCCACTGAGCTATTTTTACAGTCAATAAGCGCGTGCTAATTTTCTACACCTCAATCAGGTCTCCACTTAGCATCATCTGTTCCAAAGAAAACTGACCCAGCCACTCCAATCTTTCCACATAGCCAAAATTCTCCAGTCCAGGCAGCATTCTTATAAATCTCTGCACCCTTTCCAGTGCAATCACATCTTTCCTGTAATGTGGTGACCAGAACTGCACACAGTATTCCAGCTGCAGCCTAACCAGTGTTTTATACAGTTCAAGCATAACCTCCTTGCTCTTGTATTCTATGCCTCAACTAATAAATGCAACTATTTCATATGCTTTCTTAACCACCTTAGGTACCTGGCTTGCTGCCTTCAGAGATCTGTGCATCTGCACTCCAAAGTCCCTTTGTTCCTCTACTTTTCATTGTCGTATCATTTAATGTGTATTCCCTTGCCTTGTTATACCTCCACAAATGCATTACCTCATACTTATCTGGATTGAATTCCATTCGCCACTTTTCTGCCCACCTGACCAGTTCATAGATATCTTCCTGCAATCCACAGCTTTCTTCTTCATTATCAACCACACAGCCGATTTTAGTGTCATCTTCAAACTTCTTAATCATACCCCCAACATTTAAGTTCAAGTCATTGATATATACCACAAAAAGCAAGGAACCCAGCAATGAGCCCTGCGGAACCCACTAGGTCCAGCCTTCCAGTCACAAAAACACCGATCAACCATTACCCTTTGCTTCCTGCCACCGAGCCAATTTTAGATCCAACTTGCCACTTTGCCCTGGATCCCATGGGCTATTACTTTCGTGACCAGTCTGCCATGTGGACCTTATCAAAAGCTTTGTTAAAATCCATATACACTGCATCATACGCACTGCCCTCATCGACCCTCCTGGTTACCTCCTCAAATAATTCAATCAAGTCAGTCAGACACAACATTCCCTTAACAAATCCATGCTGATTGTCCTTCATTAATCCATTCTTTCCAAAAGATTTATCCTGTCCCTCAGGATTTTTTCCAATAATTTTTCCACTACCGATTCGTCCTGTAATTATTTGGTCTCTCCCCTTCTCCTTTTTTAAAAAAGGTACAACATTAGCAGTTCTCCAGTCCTCTGGCATTACACCTATAGCCAGAGAGGATTGGAAAATGAGGGTCAGAGCCTCCGCTTTTTACTCTTTTGCTTGTCCTAACAGCCTGGGATACATTTCATCTGGGCGCGATGATTTATCCACTTTCAAAGTTGCTAAGCCCCTTAATACTTCCTCTCTCACTATGTTTATCGAATATTTCACACTCCTCCTCCCTCATTGCAAAGTCTGCACTGCCCCTCTCTTTTGTGAAAACAGATGCAAAGTATTCATTAAGAACCCTACCCACATCTTCTGCCTCCACGTACAGATTTCCTTTATAATCTCTAGTTATCCTCTTGCTCTTAATGTATTTATAAAACATCTTTGGGTTTTCCCTGATTTTACTTGCCAACATTCTTTCATGCTCTCTTTGCTTTCCTGATTATCTTTTTTAATTGCAGCCTTGCATTGCTTATACTCGTCGAGAGTGTCTGTAGTGTTGAGTTCTCAGTATCTGTCAGAAGCTTCCTTTTTTCTCTTTATCGTACCCTGTATGTCCCTTAACATCCAGGGCTCTCGCTGTTTGTTAGTGACACCCTTTGTTTAAAAAAGGGAACAAACTTGCTCTGTACCCTCAGGATCTCCTCCTTGAATGCCTCCCACTGCTCTGACACTGATTTACCATCAAGTAACTGTTTACAATCCACTTTGGCCAAATCCCATCTCGGCTCAGCAAAATTGGCTTTACCCCAATTGAGAACTTTTATTCTGGGTCCCCCTTTATCCTTTTCATAACTACCCTAAATCTTACTGAATTATGATCACTAGCACCAACATGCTCTCCCACTGATACCCCTTCCACCTGCCCCTCTTCATTCTCCAAAACCAAGTCCAGAACCGTCCTCTCCCTTGTTGGGCTTGTTACATACTGGCTAAAGAAGTGCTCCTGAATGCATTTTAGGAATTGCACACTCTCTACCATTCACACTACCTTTTCCCAGTTAATATTAGGGTAGTTGAAATCACACACCATTACAGCTCTATAGTTTTTGCACTTAGCAACAATTTGCCCACATATTTGTTCTTCTATCTCCCTCTGACTGCTTGGGGGTCGATAGTACACGTTCGGTAGTGTGATCACCCCTTTTTTGTTCTTTAATTCAACCCATATGGCCTGGTTTGATGATCCTTTTAATATATCTTCCATTTTCACAGCTATAATTGTTTCTTTAATCAATATTGCAACCCCCCTCTATTTTTACCCTCTCGCTATCCATCTGAAAACCTTGCAACCAGGAATGTTGAGCTGCCATACCTGCTCTTCTTTCAGACATGCCTCAGTAATAGCTATAATATCATATGTCCCAGTGTCAATCTGTGCTCCCTGCTCATCTGTTTCCTATAATCCCTGCATTGAAGTATATACCATTTAGTGTTGCCAAACTCTCCTGGTGTCTATTTTTCAGCCCTTGTTTCCTCTGTCTTCCAAATTCACTTTGTACTTCTCTGCTGCCCAATTCCAGCTTTGCTTCTCTCCCCACTGAACCTATTCTCCATTTCCCATCCCACTGCCAAGATAGTTTAAACCCTCCCCAACAGCAAAACCTCTCACGAGGATATTGGTCCAGGCTCTGTTGAGGTGCAACCCGTCCGGCTTGTACAGGTCCCATCTCCCCCGGAAACGGTCCCAATGCCTCAGGAATCTAAAGCCCTCCCACCTGCACCATCTCTCCAACCACCCATTCATCTTCTCTATCCTCCTATTTCTATACTCACTGGCACGTGGCACAGGCACTAATCCAGAGATTACTACCTTTGAGGTTCTGATTTTTAATCTCTCTCCGAGCTCCCTAAACTCTACCTGCAGGATCTCAACCCTCTTTCTACCTATGTCATTGGTGCCGATATCAACCACGACATCGGGCTGGTTTCACTCTCCCCCCAGAATGCCTCGTTTCCACTGTTCCCTTCAGTTTCCTTCCACTGATTAGCGGTCTCTAGAATAATCATTTTAACATTATTTTAATCCTGCTCCCCAAGGTATCTGTGTCCTCTCCAGAATTACACTCAGCAGATCAGCGGGAATCGCTTAACAATTATTCAAAATTTTCAGAAATTTACAAGATGAGCAAATAGATAAAGTTAAAGAAGCAGTCAGTCAAAAATAATGAAAAACAAGCCCCATCAGATTTACAGAAAGGAGCACATCGGGGACAATGCGTACATAAGTGGCTGGATGTGCCGCTGGGCAATGAAATGTAAAAAGAGTTCAGGAATGGACCTGCAGGAGATTTGGAGGCAGAGGTGCAGCAGAGGTTAGAACCAAAAGCAAGCTTCCCTCTAGATTAACAGCAAAATCTTGCAGGACACCAAGCCCCAAGTGGGGCCCGGCACACCTTGGACAGCTCATTTTAAAACTGGGAGTGCAGAAGCTGTGATCAGAGCACGGGCTAGGCTCCATGTTAAAGTGTTGGTGTTACATCAGTAATCTAGACAGAGAGAGGGGGAAAGGGAGGGAGAGAGAGAGAGAGGCAGACAGGAAACACAGAGTAAAATAAGTGAGACGCACAGAGATTTAAAGCCAAGAGTGCGGGAGATGGAGGATGAGGCAAAGAGAACTGATTATCACCGGTACAGGCAGAGCTTGGGGGTGGAGAGAAGTGGGCTGAGTGAAGCAGAAAAACTGACGCAGATAAAAGAAATGCAGTCAGTGAGGCAGAGAAATGAACGAGGTAGAGAGAAATAGAGCAAAGGCAGTAGGGGAAGTGCTCCCACTGCACTGTCCCATCAGCACTCCCAGGGCAGGTACAGCATGGATTAGAACTTAGCATAAGTGGCAGAAGTAGGCCATTTGGCTATCCATTTGGGGTCTATCAGTGTGTTACAGTGATGTGTGACGTACATCAGTGTTACAGTGAGGGGCGTGGGGCATATCAGAGTGCGAAAGTGAGGGGTATGGGGTTTAATCGGAGTGTTATACTGAGAACATAAGAAATAGGAGGAGAGTAGGACATTTGACCCCTGGAGCCTTGCTCCGCCATTCATTTGGTGGCAAAAACAGGAAGGCAGATAATTATCTCAATGGTGACAGATTGATAAAAGGGCGGTGCAACAAGACCTAGGTGTCATGGTACATCAGTCACTGAAGGTAGGCATGCAGGTACAGCAGGCAGTAAAGAAAGCAAATGGCATGCTGGCCTTCACAGCAAGAGGATTTGAGTATAGGAGCAGGGAGGTCTTACTGCAGTTGTACAGGGCCTTGGTGAGACCACGCCTTGAGTATTGTGTTCAGTTTTGGTCTCCTAATCTGAGGAAAGCGTGCTTGCTAATGAGGTAGTGCAGCGAAGATTCAGCAGACTGATTCCCGGGATGGCAGGACTGACATATGAAGAAAGACTGGATCGGCTAGGCTTATACTCACTGAATTTAGAAGAATGAGAGGGGATCTCATAGAAACATATAAAATTATGATGGGACTGGACAGGTTAGATGCAGGAAGAATGTTACCGATGTTGGAGGTGTCCAGAACCAGGTCATCGTTCAAAAATCTGTCTATTTCCACCTTAAATATATTCAATGACCCAGCCTCCACTGTTCTCTGGGGCAGAGAATGCCACAGATTTACAACCCTCAGGGAAGAAATTGCTCATTTCCGTTTTAAATGGGCGACACATTATTCTGAAACATGCCCCCTTCTTCTAGATTGCCCCATTACAGGAAACATCCTCTCTGCATCCAACCTGTCAAGCCCCCTCATAATCATATACGTTTCAATAAGATCACCTCATTCTTCTAAACTCCAATGTGCATAGGTTAGTACAGAGTAAAGCTCCCTCTACACTGTCCCATCAAACACTCCCAGGGCAGGTACAGCACTGGTTAGATACAGAGTAAAGCTCCCTCTACACTGTCCCATCAAACACTCCCAGGGCAGGTACATCACGGGGTTAGATACAGAGTAAATCTCCCTCTACACTGTCCCATCAAACACTCCCAGGGCAGGTACAGCACGGGGTTAGATACAGAGTAAAGCTCCCTCTACACTGTCCCATCAAACACTCCCAGGGTGTGAATGTTTAAAAATGTATAGAGACATTGAAGTTGAGAACGTGGGAATTGTATAGGGACAGTATAAGCTAACAAACAATTCATGGAGGAATAGCCATGACATCTCAGACTCGAGACTGCAAAATGTTACAACACTAACACATATTGAAACAAAACCCACAGCTTGCAGAAAAACCTCAAGGTCTTATTAAATCATGTTATTAACCTGAAACATTGACAGAAGGTCTTTGTTTAAAATCGGACCATGCTTGGGTTGGCTTATGAGTGGACAAAGGGAAGGAGGGATCAAAAGAGATGGGCTGAGCTCGGATGTCACTCTAGCCCTATCTTGTTATCTTTTGCCGAAAATGTATAACCATCGTGCCTTGACAACGTAACGTCACTTTGTCCGTAGGGAATGTGTACGCTCTATCGAGACAGTATATCTTCTGTCTGATAAGTCTTGCCGGCCGGTAAAATAAAGACTGCTTTGTTTAAAGCACAATAGGTATTCGACTCAGTAATTTTACTGAACCAGATTGAGAGAAAAGAATCTACATTTACATTTGGTGTCAGAAGTGGGATCTCAATGGACGACTGCCGAAAACTTGCGAATTAAGAGCCAGACTAGCCTTGGACGAGACGAGGGGAAAGTGGCCACTGGAGTGAGAATGGTTTCAATACTGCTCAAGTTTCCCCCGGTTTCAAAAGTCTGAGGAAAGTTTAGCCACTCGCTGGTTCTCAGGTAGTGTCTGAACGAGATCCAGGACAATCTGGTGAATACCTTTCAAATTTAGAATAGGGAAATTGCGCGATGACGCAAACCAAGCGGCGACTTGGAAAGATAGGTTATAGTTAGAGCTAGATGATCAATCATGGATCCAAAAATTAATAGGAAAGAAAAGAGACTCTTGTGAACATCTGTTTAAATGAGAAATGCTTCTGTGATTTTTACTGTAAAAAAAAAGCCAGGGAGTTGTGGTTTGTTTTATCTCCACCTACTTTTTCAAACAGAATGAACGTTTTTTTTAAACCCTTCGTAGTGTTGTCCTGTATGTGGGAAGTTTAAGAGTGTGAACCTTATTGAATTACGTATATTCGGATGATAAGTTACGGAGCCAGGAAATGCACAAAGGATAGGTTTGTTGAGTAAAAAAAAAAGAAAAAATTACATGGTCCCGGTGGTTAAAAAAAAAAGGATTTAACATGCTCACTTACTTGTCGAAAGAAAACATTCAGAGAAGGCACAGCAAAACAACTGAGATGGATTCAAAAAAAATTATTATATTAAATAACACGACCTTGAGGCTGGAACAATTGAGATAACGAAAAGCAGTCCACAGCCTACGTGCCAGACTTCTCTCTAGTTATGGAAAAGAAAAAAAAAGTAACGTACTAAATAGGTGCTAAAAAAAAATGTTCTGAGATTTTAAATTATGAGAAAAATTCCACTGCAGTCGAAAAGAAAAAAAATCACTCCTGTCCAGTTGGCAGAAAAACTCCATTAAATTAGGGCTTTCATTGACTGATTGGATTTAAACTGCGCAGTGACACGAAAGGATAGGGAAATTTGGAGATTAAAAGAAATTAAATTTAGAATTAAGTAAGGCTTATGGGGAATTAAATAGAGGATAGGTGTTCAAGTCAGGTGTGACGTCGACCTCATATATCACTTGGCCCGTCTAGGCACTGATTGAATTTAAATCATGCAGCAACTCGAAAGGTGGGGCCGACGCGGACGCGCAGCAGCGTGGAACGCGTAGCGACGCGAGACGTGCAGCGGCGCGAGCGTGCGGCCAAGTGAAGGAGGGCTGACGCAGACGCACGGCAGCGTGAACGCGTAGTGACGTGGGACGTGCGGCGGCGCGAGCGCGCGGCCGAGTGAACGTAGGCCGACGCGAACGTGCAGCGAACCGCGAAGTAATATCAAAGTCAGTGCTGATTTTAGTAAGTCTGTTTATTGTAAGTCTGTTGGTTTCAAGTATTTCAAATCGCGGGGCGACGCGGCTTTGTGTTAGTTTAGTAAAGTCCGTTTATTTCAAGTGTTTCGAATCGCGCGGCGATGCGAGCCGCGGGGCGACACGGCTTTTTGTTCGTTTTAGTAAAGTCTGTTTGTTTTAAGTTTGTTCAAATCGCACGACGATGTGAACGCGTAACGACACGGTAATACGAGGGACAGCGTGAAAATGGGTAATCAGTTGGATAAAACAACGGTTGCGGATAGTCCGCTACAAAAGTTATGTGAGGAATTCCCTGAAAGAGCTGAAGACTTTAGAAAATTATCAGGAGCCCTGAACAAATTATTAGGAGATGACCAGTGGCCTCTAGGTGGCACTAGAAGCGTAGCGGTAGCAAAAAAGCACAGGGATTGTCAAAAATTAAAGGATGCATCACTTCTGTCAAGTTGGCAAATAAATGCTATTAAATTGGGACTCTCATTGACAGAGGGAACACATATTAAAACTGTAGACGTCTTTTAAAAAAAAAAGAATGCACGCACGAGAAACTTACTAAGAGATCCTCTGGGACCTCTGAGAAAGGTATTAACCGACTACGTAGTAAAATGGCTGGCTTTGTTATAACCGAGGCTGATGATGAAATTGATGAGTGGTCACTGACTCAGCGCCCAACGGGGCCTCCCACACCCCCTGGCCCCTTGCTCCAGTCCTCTTCCCAACACCCTCCATCTTACACTCCGGCGAGAGGAGTTAAAAATAACCCCATACCACCAAAGCAACAAACCCAAACTGACTCCCCATCCTCTGATAGCGATTCGGATCCCCAGTTCACAAGCAATATAGCCGAAAGGACCAGATCTCACACTCAAAAGGGCAGAACTATATCTCACTCACACAGTCCCGTAAATCTTCTAGTCAATCTACCAGTCCAAGTTGTGAAAGACATAGCAAACACCCCCGCCGATCGAGACACAGAACTGTCAAGCAGTCAGACAGCTCCGAAACATCCTCCGACCTAGAAATGATTTCCAAGATACCAAAATCCTGACACCAATTCCCTGTCAGACTAATGCCAAACCCTGATGCACAACAAACTGCAGACCACCCCACTATAGATATCTATGTGATCTTCGAACAACTATTTGATTGCTCACGCTATCCGGACAAATGGAAAGGGCAGTTAGATATTATTGGCAGGAAAAGAAAGGGGAGGGGGGAGGTGCGCCCCCAACCCGGGTCAAGACTGAATACGTGACTAGAAAGGAAGAGCCATCTCGGGAGGAAGGATCAATAGAACCGCAGTGCTGCATACAGGATTGGATGGATAAGCAAGGATACGGTTATACTAAACAACCAAACGGCCCGAGCCCTGCTAATAAACCTCCCTATTGTCCCCGGCATGGTATGGGAAGAGGCCGGGACTGGGTAAGAGGAATTGACTGTTTTAATTGTGGGCAGGAAGGACATTGGAATAAAAATTGCCCCTACCGTCAGCATGGAAAAGGAAGAGGAGGATCTTACACTAACTTCTCCCAGAACAACCCCTTTGGTCAATTGTCCCCCGATTGACTACGCAGCTTGATTGTGCAGGGATCCTCCCCGGACGACGAACCAATGATATTGTTAAAAATTTGGAATGAGTGGCAACCCTTTTTGATAGATACGGGAGACTTCATGTCTTCTGTACAATCAAAGCTTAAACTTCCTGCCTCTACTGAAACACAGGAACTTTCAGGATTCCTGGGACAAATCTCGACATTCCCAGTGTCAGAACCGGTTAAAATGGGTTACCAGGAAGAATCGGTGGAACATCGAGTTGTTATCACAACCAATCTGGACTGTAACTTGATGGCTAGAGACCTCCTCTGCAAATTCCAGTTGCATTTGGAGTGTGGAGATGATGGGATTATTGTAAAACAGGAAACCCTTAAGCGGCAGTATTATACCACTAGAACCCCTCAGTGGTGGTCTCTGGACCTGCCGCAGGCACCCTATCACGTGACCCTAGCATACGATCCCAGTGGAAAGAATCAGGACCTGCAAAACTTTTATCAGGATCACGAAGGGGAAGTGAAGGAAATTCTATTGAGGGCTAGAGTGACTGGACCGGAAGGGAAGGCAGACTTTGTGGAAATGGACAGCCCCCAACGGTGGCACCACATATTACTCGTGAAGTATTACCTCCCCACCACGCTAAAGATTTGGGAGTTATGGTGCGCCAGGCTATAGACGAGGCTGACCCTACCAGCCGGGATGTGCAAATTCCACGGGGACCCCGAGAAGGTCTTAACGACTCTGCAGCATCATACTGGCTCTGACATACCTGACTATGTGGATCCTCATGTGTGGGCAGAGGACCCCTCCCAAGTGGGTTATCACAGGCAATACCGAGTATCCACCGAGCTTTGGAGGCTAGCCGAGTCGAACCAATTTGCCAATTTCCGGTCCCGAGCACGGCTAAACAAATGCGACAGTGTTTGGGGATGATCAATTACTGCAGATCCTGGATCCCTAATGTTGCCCTGATGACTAAGCACCTCACCCCGTATACAAATAAAAACCGCAGACGTCCAAGCCTTTAAGGAACTAAAGACAGCCTTGCTGCAAGCTCCGGCTTTGGGCCGGCCCCTCTATGACCGGCCCTTTCAACTGTATTGTACAATTTTGAAAGACTGTGCTACCGTTGTCTTAACACATCTCACTCCGTAGCTGCCCTCCTGGGCCAACTGCAGACTCAACACCTTACCATGGCCAGGCAAAGCAGATATGAGATCTACCTACTAAATAATCCTGAGCAGACCTTTCGGCACTGTACTGCCATTAATCCGGCCTGTTTTCTTACTGAGCCACCCCAAGATGAGGAAGAACCCAGTCATGATTGCTTATCTTTAATTCAAGAGGCCACATCAGTCAGGGAAGATTTAGTTGATGTACCAATTGAAGATCCAGACTGTATTATGTATGTTGACGGAATTAATCCAGAAGATACACGAATCTCAGGATTCGCCATAGTAAACCAGGAGAATCAGGTCTTGGAATCTGCCGCTTTTGAAACTGCCTATTCTGCTCAACAAGCTGAACTATTCGCCCTCACCCGAGACTGTATCTTGGCCAAAGATCTCAGTCAATATCTATACCGACTCTAGGTATGCCTTTGGGGTGGCCCATGATTTCGGACAATTATGGAAAAATAGGAGATTCCTAACCTCACAGGGGAATGAGATATCCCATAAACAATAGTATCTGATTTGTTGCAAGCCCTCATGTTCCCCAAACGCATTGCCATTGTCAAATGTACCGCCCATACTACCGGAAATTCTCTGGTTGATATAGGGAATCGTTGTCCTGACCAAGAGGCCAAACAGGCCTCTCGTGACCAACAGATGGTAGTGCCCAAAATTATGAGTCAGACTAAAAATCCTGCGAAGGATAAGTTAGCCTCGGAAAAACCAATGTCAACCATCCAAGATGTTATAAAAGCACAGGAGGACGCTCCTGAAAAAGATAAACTGTTGTGGAAATATTATGCATGTACTTATGACAATGTTTCTAAACTCTGGACCACTCCCGCGGAACAGACTTGCATGTCTGACGAGTTGGCTCTATGGGTTATTGAATGTATGCATTTTGCTACTCATTGTGGAGCAAGAACCACAAGTGATACACTTTTGGCCACTTGGTGGCACCCTAGACTCCAGGCGCTCACCCAGAACATCAGTAGTCGTTGCCTGGTTTGCCAGCAACATAATCCAGGGAAGGGAGTCCCCTGTGATTGGGGTAAAACGCCCCTACCCGAAGGTCCCTTTGAGACATTTCAGTTGGACTACATTGAGTTGCAAAAAGTTCAGTGTTACAAATATGTGTTAGTAATAGATGATGTGTTTAGCAGATGGATTGAAGCTTACCCTACCCTGGACAATAAGGCTCAAACTGTTGTTAAGGTGTTAATGATGGAAATTGTTCCTAGATATGGTATCTCAGCTCGACTGATGACCACCTATGTTCTTTCTCTGACTCAAGCTCTGCGACTAGCTCACAACCAGGTTCAAGATGCTCACCTCGACCTCACAGTTTTACCCAAATTGTCCCTCGTGGCACCAGGGAAGTATGGATTCGGAAGGGATTAGAGCCACAATGGGAGGGGCCTTTTCAGGTGTTACTCACTACCCCCACTGCAGCCAAGGTTGAGGGGAAAAGTGCCTGGGTTCACCTGCACCACTGCAAGCTCACCACCCTCTAACGAACCTATTTTACTGGTTATTCTAACTCCTGTTTCTGTTCCAGACTTCCTCTTCTCCATAGCTGAACAAGGCCGTTGGCATCCTAATTGGAACGTGGACCAGTTTGAACTTTTACCCATAGTGATAGACAGCCAGCTACACCGACGGTGACCTGAGAAGAGAGACGGGAAATCTGAACTCTTTTAATCAGCAAAATAATTGGACTATTTATCTGAATCCTGAGCCATAAGATGAAACTGTCTGTATGCCACAGTCTGTACAATAGTGTTGATATATGACAGTTTCGGCGCATTTGGAGGGGAGACAGAGACGAGAGCTCCATGTCTTATGTTTATGCGCAAAATGGGAACTTTTCTGGATGTTGGGTGTGTTCACATTCCCTATACATTTTACTCCTAGAATGATCCTAAGTATTATCATGGAATGATAAAAGGGGGGAATGTGAATGTTTAAAAATGTATCGAGACATTGAAGTTGAGAACGTGGGAATTGTATAGGGACAGTATAAGCTAACAAACAATTCATGGAGGAATAGCCATGACATCTCAGACTCGAGACTGCAAAATGTTACAACACTAACACATATTGAAACAAAACCCACAGCTTGCAGAAAAACCTCAAGGTCTTATTAAATCATGTTATTAACCTGAAACATTGACAGAAGGTCTTTGTTTAAAATCAGACCATGCTTGGGTTGGCTTATGAGTGGACAAAGGGAAGGAGGGATCAAAAGGGATAGGCTGAGCTGGGATGTCACTCTAGCCCTATCTTGTTATCTTTTGCCGAAAATGTATAACCATTGTGCCTTGACAATGTAACGTCACTTATCCGTAGGGAGTGTGTACGCTCTATCGAGAGAGTATATCTTCTGTCTGATAAGTCTTGCCGGCCGGTAAAATAAAGACTGCTTTGTTTAAAGCACAATAGGTATTCGACTCAGTAATTTTACTGAACCAGATTGAGAGAAAAGAATCTACATTTACAAGGGCAGGTACAGGGGGTTAGATACAGAGTAAAGCTCCCTCTACACTGTCCCATCAAACACTCCCAGGGCAGGTACAGCACGGGGTTAGATACAGAGTAAAACTTCCTCTACACTGCCCCATCAAACACTCCCAGAGCAGATGCAGGGGGTTAGATACAGAGTAAAGCTCCCTCTACACTGTGCCATCAAACACTCCCAGAGCAGGTACAGGGGGTTAGATACAGAGTAAAGCTCCCTCTACACTGTCCCATCACACACTCCCAGGACAGGTACAGCACGGGGTAAGATACAGAGTAAAGCTCCCTCTACACTGTCCCATCAATCACTCCCAGGGCAGGTACAGCACGGGGTTAGATACAGAGTATAAAACTTCCTCGACACTGTCCCATCACACACTCCCAGGGCATGTACAGGGGGTTAGATACAGAGTAAAGCTCCCTCTACACTGTCCCCGTCAAACACTCCCAGAGCAGGTACAGGGGGTGAGATACAGAGTAAAGCTCCCTCTACACTGTCCCATCAAACAGTCCCAGGGCAGGTACAGGGGGTTAGATACAGAGTAAAGCTCCCTCTACACTGCCCCATCAAACACTCCCAGGGCAGGTACAACACGGGGTTAGATACAGAGTAAAGCTCCCTCTACACTGTCCCATCACACACTCCCAGGACAGGTACAGGGGGTTAGATACAGAGTAAAGCTCCCTCTACACTGCCCCATCAAACACTCCCAGGGCAGGTACAGGGGGTTAGATACAGAGTAAAGCTCCCTCTACACTGCCCCATCAAACACTCCCAGGGCAGGTACAGGGGGTTAGATACAGAGTAAAGCTCCCTCTACACTGCCCCATCAAACACTCCCAGGGCAGGTACAGGGGGTTAGATACAGAGTAAAGCTCCCTCGACACTGTCCCATCAAACACTCTCAGGGCAGGTACAGGGGGTTAGTTACAGAGTAAAGCTCCCTCTACACTGTCCCATCAAACACTCCCAGGGCAGGTACAGGGGGTTAGATACAGAGTAAAGCTCCCTCTACACTGTCCCATCAAACACTCCCAGGGCAGGTACAGGGGGTTAGATACAGAGTAAAGCTCCCTCTACACTGTCCCATCAAACACTCCCAGGGCAGGTAGAGGGGGTTAGATACAGAGTAAAGCTCCCTCTACACTGTCCCATCAAACACTCCCAGGGCAGGTACAGGGGGTTAGATACAGAGTAAAGCTCCCTCTACACTGTCCCATCAAACACTCTCAGGGCAGGTACAGGGGGTAAGATACAGAGTAAAGCTCCCTCTACACTGTCCCATCAAACACTCCCAGGGCAGGTACAGGGGGTTAGATACAGAGTAAAGCTCCCTCTACACTGTCCCATCAAACACTCCCAGGGCAGGTACAGAGGGTTAGATACAGAGTAAAGCTGCCTCTACACTGTCCCATCAAACACTCTCAGGGCAGGTACAGGGGGTTAGATACAGAGTAAAGCTCCCTCTACACTGTCCCATCAAACACTCCCAGGGCAGATACAGGGGGTTAGATACAGAGTAAAGCTCCCTCTACACTGTCCCATCAAACACTCCCAGAGCAGGTACAGGGGGTTAGATACAGAGTAAAGCTCCCTCTACACTGCCCCATCAAACACTCCCAGGGCAGGTACAGCACAGGGTTAGATACAGAGTAAAGTTCCCTCTACACTGTCCATCAAACACTCCCAGGGCAGGTACCGGTGGTTTAGATACAGAGTAAAGCTCCCTCTACACTGTCCCATCACACACTCCCAGGACAGGTACAGGGGGTTAGATACAGAGTAAAGCTCCCTCTACACTGCCCCATCAAACACTCCCGGGGCAGGTACAGGGGGTTAGATACAGAGTAAAGCTCCCTCTACACTGTCCCATCAAACACTCCCAGGGCAGGTACAGCATGGGGTTAGATACAGAGTAAAGCTCCCTCTACACTGCCCCATCAAACACTCCCAGGGCAGGTACAGGGGGTTAGATACAGAGTAAAGCTCCCTCTACACTGCCCCATCAATCACTCCCAGGGCAGGTACAGGGGGTTAGATACAGAGTAAAGCTCCCTCTACACTGTCCCATCAAACACTCTCAGGGCAGGTACAGGGGGTTAGTTACAGAGTAAAGCTCCCTCTACACTGTCCCATCAAACACTCCCAGGGCAGGTACAGGGGGTTAGATACAGAGTAAAGCTCCCTCTACACTGTCCCATCAAACACTCCCAGGGCAGGTACAGGGGGTTAGATACAGAGTAAAGCTCCCTCTACACTGTCCCATCAAACACTCTCAGGGCAGGTACAGGGGGTTAGATACAGAGTAAAGCTCCCTCTACACTGTCCCATCAAACACTCCCAGGGCAGGTACAGGGGGTTAGATACAGAGTAAAGCTCCCTCTACACTGTCCCATCAAACACTCCCAGGGCAGGTACAGGGGGTTAGATACAGAGTAAAGCTCCCTCTACACTGTCCCATCAAACACTCCCAGGGCAGGTACAGGGGGTTAGATACAGAGTAAAGCTCCCTCTACACTGTCCCATCAAACACTCTCAGGGCAGGTACAGGGGGTAAGATACAGAGTAAAGCTCCCTCTACACTGTCCCATCAAACACTCCCAGGGCAGGTACAGCACGGGGTTAGATACAGAGTAAAGCTCCCTCTACACTGTCCCATCAAACACTCCCAGGGCAGGTACAGGGGGTTAGATACAGAGTAAAGCTCCCTCTACACTGTCCCATCAAACACTCCCAGGGCAGGTACAGGGGGTTAGATACAGAGTAAAGCTCCCTCTACACTGTCCCATCAAACACTCCCAGGGCAGGTACAGGGGGTTAGATACAGAGTAAAGCTCCCTCTACACTGTCCCATCAAACACTCCCAGGACAGGTACAGGGGGTTAGATACAGAGTAAAGCTCCCTCTACACTGCCCCATCAAACACTCCCAGGGCAGGTACAGCACAGGGTTAGATACAGAGTAAAGCTCCCTCTACACTGCCCCATCAAACACTCCCAGGGCAGGTACAGGGGGTTAGATACAGAGTAAAGCTCCCTCTACACTGTCCCATCAAACACTCCCAGAGCAGGTACAGGGGGTTAGATACAGAGTAAAGCTCCCTCTACAGTGTCCCATCAAACACTCCCAGAGCAGGTACAGGGGGTTAGATACAGAGTAAAGCTCCCTCTACACTGTCCCATCAAACACTCCCAGAGCAGGTACAGGGGGTTAGATACAGAGTAAAGCTCCCTCTACAGTGTCCCATCAAACACTCCCAGGGCAGGTACAGCACAGGGTTAGATACAGAGTAAAGCTCCCTCTACACTGCCCCATCAAACACTCCCAGGGCAGGTACAGGGGGTTAGATACAGAGTAAAGCTCCCTCTACACTGTCCCATCAAACACACCCAGGGCAGGTACAGGGGGTTAGATACAGAGTAAAGCTCCCTCTACACTGAACCATCAAACACTCCCAGGACAGGTACAGGGGGTTAGATACAGAGTAAAGCTCCCTCTACACTGTCCCATTAAACACTCCCAGGACAGGTACAGGGGGTTAGATACAGAGTAAAGCTCCCTCTACACTGTCCCATCACACACTCCCAGGGCAGGTACAGGGGGTTAGATACAGAGTAAAGCTCCCTCTACACTGTCCCATCACACACTCCCAGGACAGGTACAGGGGGTTAGATACAGAGTAAAGCTCCCTCTACACTGTCCCATCACACACTCCCAGGGCAGGTACAGGGGGTTAGATACAGAGTAAAGCTCCCTCTACACTGTCCCATCAAACACTCCCAGGACAGGTACAGCTGGAAGATGCGCTCCCTTTCTGGGCCCCGCACTTGCCCCACACTCCGACACCCGGCCCTCAGCTCCCTCTTCCCCCGGGGACGCTCACCCTGAGCCGCCGCTCACTTTCCGCCATTTTGTTTTCCTTCACCAACCGTCAACATCCGGGGATCAAGGACATGCGCAGAGCGCACTCAGGGAGTCGATGTGATCCGTCGCTGCTATTGGTGTGAAAGCAGCTGATTGACAGCTGGTGCGACCAATTGCGGCCCAGCACAGCTCCAGAAGTGCCCCGCCCACTCCCACAGTCGGAGGCGGGGCCGCTCTCAGTCACGTGGCTCCTGATTTGAATCCTGACGCGCTTACCCGCCTCGGCGCCTGTGACGTCAGTCACCCAGCAACGCGTGCTGTGTGACGTCATGTAAACCTGCCAACAGTCTGTGTGACGTCATGTAAACCGGTATCAGGAGCGGGCAGGTCGTTGGTGCGTTTACCCGTGTGTGTGATATATGTCTGTGTACAGACTGTGTGTGTGATATATGTCTGTGTACAGGCTGTGTGTGTGATATATGTCTGTGTACAGGCTGTGTGTGTGATACATGTCTGTGTACAGGCTGTGTGTGTGATGTCTGTGTACAGGCTGTGTGTGTGATATATGTCTGTGTACAGGCTGTGTGTGTGATATATGTCTGTGTACAGGCTGTGTGTGTGATATATGTCTGTGTACAGGCTGTGTGTGTGATACATGTCTGTGTACAGGCTGTGTGTGTGATATATGTCTGTGTACAGGCTGTGTGTGTGATACATGTCTGTGTACAGGCTGTGTGTGTGATATATGTCTGTGTACAGGCTGTGTGTGTGATACATGTCTGTGTACAGGCTGTGTGTGTGATACATGTCTGTGTACAGGCTGTGTGTGTGATACATGTCTGTGTACAGGCTGTGTGTGAGATATATGTCTGTGTACAGACTGTGTGGGGCTGTGTGTGTGATATATGTCTGTGTACAGACTGTGTGTGTGATATATGTCTGTGCACAGACTGTGTGTGTGATATATGTCTGTGCACAGACTGTGTGTGTGATATATGTCTGTGTACAGACTGTGTGTGTGATATATGTCTGTGTACAGGCTGTGTGTGTGATATATGTCTGTGTACAGACTGTGTGTGAGATATATGTCTGTGTACAGACTGTGTGGGGCTGTGTGTGTGATATATGTCTGTGTACAGACTGTGTGTGATATATGTCTGTGTACAGACTGTGTGTGTGATATATGTCTGTGTACAGACTGTGTGTGTGATATATGTCTGTGTACAGACTGTGTGTGTGATATATGTGTGTGTACAGACTGTGTGTGTGATATAGGTCTGTGTACAGACTGTGTGTGTGATATATGTCTGTGCACAGACTGTGTGTGTGATATATGTCTGTGTACAGGCTGTGTGTGTGATATATGGCTGTGTACAGACTGTGTGTGTGATATTTGTCTCAGGGCAGGTACAGCACAGGGTTAGATACAGAGTAAAGTTCCCTCTACACTGTCCCATCAAACACTCCCAGGGCAGGTACAGGGGGTTAGATACAGAGTAAAGCTCCCTCTACACTGTCCCATCAAACATTCCCAGGACAGGTACAGGGCGTTAGATACAGAGTAAAGTTCCCTCTACACTGCCCCATCAAACACTCCCAGGGCAGGTACAGGGGGTTAGATACAGAGTAAAGCTCCCTCTACACTGTCCCATCAAACACTCCCAGGGCAGGTACAGGGGGTTAGATACAGAGTAAAGCTCCCTCTACACTGTCCCATCAAACACTCCCAGGACAGGTACAGGGGGTTAGATACAGAGTAAAGCTCCCTCTACACTGTCCCATCAAACACTCCCAGGGCAGGTACAGGGGGTTAGATACAGAGTAAAGCTCTCTCTACACTGTCCCATCAAACACTCCCAGGACAGGTACAGGGGGTTAGATACAGAGTAAAGCTCCCTCTACACTGTCCCATCAAACACTCCCAGGGCAGGTACAGCACGGGGTTAGATACAGAGTAAAGCTCCCTCTACACTGTCCCATCAAACACTCCCAGGACAGGTACAGCTGGAAGATGCGCTCCCTTTCTGGGCCCCGCACTTGCCCCACACTCCGACACCCGGCCCTCAGCTCCCTCTTCCCCCGGGGACGCTCACCCTGAGCCGCCACTCACTTTCCGCCATTTTGTTTTCCTTCACCAACCGTCAACATCCGGGGATCAAGGACATGCGCAGAGCGCACTCAGGAAGTCGATGTGATCCGTCGCTGCTATTGGTGTGAAAGCAGCTGATTGACAGCTGATGCGACCAATTGCGGCCCAGCACAGCTCCAGAAGTGCCCCGCCCACTCCCACAGTCGGAGGCGGGGCCGCTCTCAGTCACGTGGCTCCTGATTTGAATCCTGACGCGCTTACCCGCCTCGGCGCCTGTGACGTCAGTCACCCAGCAACGCGTGCTGTGTGACGTCAGTAACCTGGCAACAGTCTGTGTGACGTCATGTAAACCGGTATCAGGAGCGGGCAGGTCGTTGGTGCGTTTACCCGTGTGTGTGATATATGTCTGTGTACAGGCTGTGTGTGTGATATATGTCTGTGTACAGGCTGTGTGTGTGATATATGTCTGTGTACAGACTGTGTGTGTGATATATGTCTGTGTACAGGCTGTGTGTGTGATACATGTCTGTGTACAGACTGTGTGTGTGATATATGTGTGTGTACAGGCTGTGTGTGTGATATATATCTGTGTACAGGCTGTGTGTGTGATATATGTCTGTGTACAGGCTGTGTGTGTGATACATGTCTGTGTACAGACTGTGTGTGTGATATATGTGTGTGTACAGGCTGTGTGTGTGATATATGTCTGTGTACAGGCTGTGTGTGTGATACATGTCTGTGTACAGACTGTGTGCGTGATATATGTCTGTGTACAGACTGTGTGTGTGATATATGTCTGTGTACAGACTGTGTGTGATATATGTCTGTGTACAGACTGTGTGCGTGATATATGTCTGTGTACAGGCTGTGTGTGTGATATATGTCTGTGTACAGACTGTGTGTGTGATATATGTCTGTGTACAGACTGTGTGTGTGATATATGTCTGTGTACAGACTGTGTGTGTGATATATGTCTGTGTACAGACTGTGTGTGTGATATATGTCTGTGCACAGACTGTGTGTGAGATATATGTCTGTGTACAGACTGTGTGGGGCTGTGTGTGTGATATATGTCTGTGTACAGACTGTGTGCGTGATATATGTCTGTGTACAGACTGTGTGTGTGATATATGTCTGTGTACAGACTGTGTGTGATATATGTCTGTGTACAGGCTGTGTGTGTGATATATGTCTGTGTACAGGCTGTGTGTGTGATACATGTCTGTGTACAGGCTGTGTGTGTGATACATGTCTGTGTACAGGCTGTGTGTGTGATACATGTCTGTGTACAGACTGTGTGTGTGATACATGTCTGTGTACAGACTGTGTGGGGCTGTGTGTGTGATATATGTCTGTGTACAGACTGTGTGTGATATATGTCTGTGTACAGACTGTGTGTGTGATATATGTCTGTGTACAGACTGTGTGTGTGATATATGTCTGTGCACAGACTGTGTGTGTGATATATGTCTGTGCACAGACTGTGTGTGTGATATATGTCTGTGTACAGACTGTGTGTGTGATATATGTCTGTGTACAGGCTGTGTGTGATATATGTCTGTGTACAGGCTGTGTGTGTGATATATGTCTGTGTACAGACTGTGTGCGTGATATATGTCTGTGTACAGGCTGTGTGTGTGATATATGTCTGTGTACCGACTGTGTGTGTGATATATGTCTGTCTACAGACTGTGTGTGATATATGTCTGTGTACAGACTGTGTGTGTGATATATGTCTGTGTACAGACTGTGTGTGTGATATATGTCTGTGTACAGACTGTGTGTGTGATATATGTCTGTGTACAGACTGTGTGTGTGATATATGTCTGTGTACAGACTGTGTGTGTGATATATGTCTGTGTACAGACTGTGTGTGTGATATATGTCTGTGTACAGACTGTGTGTGTGATATATGTCTGTGTACAGACTGTGTGTGTGATATATGTCTGTGTACGGACTGTGTGTGTGATATATGTCTGTGTACAGGCTGTGTGTATGATATATGGCTGTGTACAGACTGTGTGTGTGATATTTGTCTGTATACAGACTGTGTGTGTGATATAGGTCTGTGTACAGACTGTGTGTGTGATATATGTCTGTGCACGGGCTGTGTGTGTGATATATGGTCTGTGTATAGACTGTGTGTGTGATATATGTCTGTACAGACTGTGTGTGTGATATATGTCTGTGCACAGACTGTGTGTGTGATATATGTCTGTGTACAGACTGTGTGTGTGATATATGGCTGTGCACAGACTGTGTGTGTGATATATGTCTGTGTACAGACTGTGTGTGTGATATATGTCTGTGTACAGGCTGTGTGTGATATATGTCTGTGTACAGGCTGTGTGTGTGATATATGTCTGTGTACGGTCTGTGTGTGTGATATATGTCTGTGTACGGGCTCTGTGTCTGATATATGTCTGTGTACGGGTTGTGTGTGTGATATATATCTGTGTACAGGCTGTGTGTGTGATATATGTCTGTGTACGGGCTGTGTGTGTGATATATGTCTGTGTACAGACTGTGTGTGTGATATATGTCTGTGTACGGGCTGTGTGTGTGATATATGTCTGTGCACGGGCTGTGTGTGTGTGATATATGTCTGTGCACGGGCTGTGTGTGTGTGATATATGTCTGTGTACGGGCTGTGTGTGTGTGATATATGTCTGTGTACGGGCTGTGCGTGTGATATATGTCTGTGCACAGGTTGTATGTGTGATATATGTCTGTGCACGGGCTGTGTGTGTGTGATATATGTCTGTGTACGGGCTGTGTGTGTGTGTGATATATGTCTGTACGGGCTGTGTGGGTGTGTGATATATGTCTGTGTACGGGCTGGGTGTGTGATATATGTCTGTGTACGGGCTGTGTGTGTGATATATGTCTGTGTACGGGCTGTGTGTGTGATATATGTCTGTGTACGGGCTGTGTGTGTGATACATGTCTGTGTACAGACTGTGTGTGTGATACATGTCTGTGTACGGACTGTGTGTGTGATATATGTCTGTGTGATATATGTTTGTGTACTGGCTGTGTGAGATATATGTCTGTACAGGCTGTGTGTGTGATATATGTCTGTGTACGGGCTGTGTGTGTGATATATGTCTGTGTACAGACTGTGTGTGTGATATATGTCTGTGTACAGACTGTGTGTGTGATATATGTCTGTGTACGGACTGTGTGTGTGATACATGTCTGTGTACAGACTGTGTGTGTGATACATGTCTGTGTACAGACTGTGTGTGTGATATATGTCTGTACAGACTGTGTTACGGGCTGTGTGTGTGATATATGTCTGTGTACGGGCTGTGTGTGTGATATATGTCTGTGTACAGACTGTGTGTGTGATATATGTCTGTGTACAGCTTGTGTGTGTGATATATGTCTGTGTACAGACTGTGTGTGTGATATATGTCTGTGTACAGA
This sequence comes from Pristiophorus japonicus, assembly GCF_044704955.1. Classification (NCBI taxonomy): domain Eukaryota; kingdom Metazoa; phylum Chordata; class Chondrichthyes; family Pristiophoridae; genus Pristiophorus; species Pristiophorus japonicus. The sequence goes on along the minus strand of NC_091983.1, from coordinate 4,961,724 downwards.
CTATGTGTGTGATATATGTCTGTTTACAGGCTGTGTGTGATATATGTCTGTGTACGGGCTGTGTGTGTGATATATGTCTGTGTACGGACAGTGTGTGTGTGATATATGTCTGTGTATGGGCTGTGTGTGTGATATATGTCTGTTTGCAGGCTGTGTGTAGTGTATATGTCTGTGTACGGGCTGTGTGTGTGATATATGTCTGTGCACGGGCTGTGTGTGTGTGATATATGTCTGTGTACGGGCAGTGTGTGTGTGACATATGTCTGTACGGGCTGTGCGTGTGATATATGTCTGCACGGGCTGTATGTGTGATATATGTCTGTGTACGGGCTGTGTGTGTGTGTGTGTGTGATATATGTCTGTGTACGGGCTGTGTGTGTGATACATGTCTGTGTGATATATGTTTGTGTATGGGCTGTGTGAGATATATATCTGTACAGGCTGTGTGTGTGATATATGTTCGTGTACGGGCTGTGTGATATATGTCCGTGTACGGGCTGTGTGTGTGATATATGTCTGTGTACGGGCTGTGTGTGTGATATATGTCCGTGTACGGGCTGTGTGATATATGTCTGTGTACGGGCTGTGTCTGTGATATATGTCTGTGTACAGACTGTGTGTGTGATATATGTCTGTGTACGGGTTGTGTGTGATATATGTCCGTGTACGGGCTGTGTGTGTGATATATGTCTTTGTACGGGTTGTGTGTGTGATATATGTCTGTGCACGGGCTGTGTGTGTGTGATATATGTCTGTGTACGGGCAGTGTGTGTGTGATATATGTCTGTGTACGGGCTGTGCGTGTGATATATGTCTGTGCACAGGTTGTATGTGTGATATATGTCTGCACGGGCTGTATGTGTGATATATGTCTGTGTACGGGCTGTGTGTGTGTGTGTGTGTGATATATGTCTGTGTACGGGCTGTGTGTGTGATATATGTCTGTGTACGGGCTGTGTGTGTGATACATGTCTGTGTGATATATGTTTGTGTATGGGCTGTGTGAGATATATATCTGTACAGGCTGTGTGTGTGATATATGTTCGTGTACGGGCTGTGTGATATATGTCCGTGTACGGGCTGTGTGTGTGATATATGTCTGTGTACTGGCTGTGTGTGTGATATATGTCCGTGTACGGGCTGTGTGATATATGTCTGTGTACGGGCTGTGTCTGTGATATATGTCTGTGTACAGACTGTGTGTGTGATATATGTCTGTGTACGGGTTGTGTGTGATATATGTCCGTGTACGGGCTGTGTGTGTGATATATGTCTTTGTACGGGTTGTGTGTGTGATATATGTCTGTGTACGGGCTGTGTGTGTGATATATGTCTGTGTACGGGCTGTGTGTGTGATATATGTCTGTGTACGGGCTGTGTGTGTGATATATGTCTGTGTACAGACTGTGTGTGATATATGTCTGTGCACGGGCTGTGTGTGTGTGTGATATATGTCTGTGTACGGGCTGTGCGTGTGATATATGTCTGTGCACAGGTTGTATGTGTGATATATGTCTGTGCACGGGCTGTGTGTGTGTGATATATGTCTGTGTACGGGCTGTGTGTGTGTGTGATATATGTCTGTACGGGCTGTGTGGGTGTGTGATATATGTCTGTGTACGGGCTGTGTGTGTGATATATGTCCGTGTACGGGCTGTGTGTGTGATATATGTCTGTGTACGGGCTGTGTCTGTGATATATGTCTGTGTACAGACTCTGTGTGTGATATATGTCTGTGTCCGGGTTGTGTGTGTGATATATGTCTGTGTACGGCCTGTGTGTGTGATATATGTCTGTGTACGGGCTGTGTGTGAGATATATGTCTGTGTGTGGACTGTGTGTGTGATATATGTCTGTGTACGAACTGTGTGTGTGATATATGTCTGTGCACGGGCTGTGTGTGTGATATGTGTTGTTTGTGTACGGGCTGTGTGTGTGATATATGTCTGTGTACAGGTTGTGTGTGTGATATGTCTGTGTGATATATGTTTGTGTACGGGCTGTGTGTGAGATATATGTCTGTGTACGGGTTGTGTGTGTGATATATGTCTGTGTACGGTTTGTGTGTGTGATATATGTCTGTATGGGCTGTGTGTGTGATATATGTCTGTGTACGGACTGTGTGAGATATGTGTCTGTGTACAGGTTGTGTGTGTGATATATGCCTGTGTACGGGTTGTGTGTATGATATATGTCTGTATGGGCTGTTTGTGTGATATATGTCTGTGTACGGACTGTGTGTGTGATATGTGTCTGTGTACGGGTTGTGTGTGTGATATGTGTGTACAGGCTGTGTGTGTGAGATATGTCTGTGTGCGGGCTGTGTGTGTGATATATGTCCGTGTACGGGCTGTGTGATATATGTCCGTGTACGGGCTGTGTGATATATGTCTGTGTACGGGCTGTGTCTGTGATATATGTCTGTGTACAGACTGTGTGTGTGGTATATGTCTGTGTATGGGCTGTGTGTGTGATATATGTCTGTGTATGTGCTGTGTGTGTGATATGTCTGTGTACGGACTGTGTGTGTGATATATGTCTGTGTATGGGCTGTGTGTGTGATATATGTTTGTGTATGGGTTGTGTGTGAGATATATGTCTGTGTATGGACTGTGTGTGTGATATATGTCTGTGTACGGGCTGTGTGTGTGATATATGTCTGTGTACGGGCTTTGTATGTGTGATATATGTCTGTACGGGCTGTGTGTGTATTTGGGGGATGTCTCTACCTGTGTGTGTGATAAATGTCTGTGCTTATATGTGTGTCTGTGTGTACGCGCGTGTCTATATTTGTGTCTCTGTTTGTATCTGTGTTCTACCTGTCCCTTTATCAGGACTTTTCTAAATACTATTCACTATCAATGTGTTTGGGCCAATCACCTCCCCAGAAAGTGCTCAATTGTCACTTTAATCTGGTGCATTCAGATTCATTTGATTACTTTCTTTATTCGTTCTTCAGATGTGGGCAGTGCTCTTCAGGCCACCATTTATTGCCCATCACTAATTGCCTGAGAAAGTGAGTGAGCTGCCTTCTTCAACTGCCGCAGTCCTTGTGGTGAAGGTGTTCCCACAGTGCTGTTAGGGAGGGAGTTCCAGGATTTTGACCCAGTAACTATGAAGGAACAGCTGATATATTTCAAAGTCAGGATGGTGAGTAACCTGGAGGGAAATTTGCAGGTGACGGTGATGCCATACGCCTGTTGCCCTTGTCCTTCTAGGTGGCAGAGGTCGCAGGTTTGGGAGGTGCTGCCAAAGAAGCCTTGGCGAGTTCCTGCAGTGCATCTTGTAGATGGTACACACTGCAGCCATGATGCGCTGGTGGTGGAGGGAGTGAATGTTTAACATGATGGATGCAGGGCCAATCAAGTGGGCTACTTTGTCATTAAAAAAGGAGGCAGACAAAAAGCAGGAAACCAATTAGCCTAACATCTGTCATTGGGAAAATGCTGGAGTCCTTTATTAAGGAAGCACAGGCAGGACATTTGGAAAAGCACAATACAATCAAGCAGAGTCAGCATGGTTTTATGAAAGCGAACTCTCATTTCACAAATTTGCTGGAGTTCTTTGAGGATATAATGAGCAGGGTGAATAAAGGGGAACCAGTGGATGTGGTGTATTTGGACTTCCAGAAGGCATTTGACAAGGTGCCACATAACAGGTTACTGCACAAAATAAAAGTTCATGGGGTTAGGGGTAATATATTAGCATGGATAGAGGATTGGTTAACTAACAGAGAGTCGGAATAAATGGGTAATTTTCCGGTTGGCAGTGTATGACTAGTGGGGTGCTGCAGGGATCGATGCTGGGGCCTCAACTATTTACAATCTATATTAATGACTTGGATGAAGGGACCGAGTGTAATGTAGCCAAGTTTGCTGATGATACAAAGATGGGTGGGGAAGCAAACAATCTGCAAAGGGATATAGACAGGCTAAGTGAGTGGGCAAAAATTTGGCAGATGGAGTATAATGTGGGAAAATGTGAGGTTATCCACTTCAGCAGAAAAAATAGAAAAGCAAATTATAATTTAAATGGAGCATGAAACACAAAAAGCTAGTATGCAGGTACAGCAAGTAATCAGGAAGGCAAATGGAATGTTGGCCTTTATTGCAAGGGGGATGGAGTATAAAAGCAGAGAAGTCCTGCTACAACTGTACAGGGTATTGGTGAGGGCACACCTGGAGTACTGCGTACAGTTTTGGTCTCCGTATTTAAGGAAGGATATACTTGCATTGCAGGCTATTCAGAGAAGGTTCACTGGGTTGATTCCGGAGATGAGGGAGTTGACTTATGAGGATAGGTTGGGCCTATACACATTGGAATTCAGAAGAATGAGGTGATCTTATCGAAACATACAAGCTAATGAGGGGGCTGGACAAGGTGGATGCAGAGAGGATATTTCAACGCATAGGTGAAACTAAAACTTGTGGACATAGTCTCAGAATAAGGGACCACCCATTTAAAACTGTGATAAGGAGGAATTTCTTCTCTGAGGTTTGCAAATGTATGGAATTCTCTGCCCCAAAGAGCTGTGGAGGCTGGGTCATTGAATATATTTAAGGGGGAGATGGACAGATTTTTGAGTGATAAGGGAGTAAAGGGTTATGGGAAGCGGGCAGGGAAGTGGAACTGAGACCATGATCAGATCAGCCATGATCGTATTAGATGGAGGGGCAGGCTTGATGGGCCAAATGGCCTAATCCTGCTCCTATTTCTGATGTTCTTATGGATAGAGGGTGGGCTAACTAACAGAAGACAGAGAGTCAGGATAAATGGTTGTCAAACATTAACTAGTGCGGTGCCGCAGGGATCGGTCTTGGAACTTCAACTATTTGGACCATGTGCAATGTAGCCAAGTTTCCTGATGATACAAAGATGGGAAAGCAAGTTGTGAGGAGGACACAATGAATCTGCAGAGGGATATTGACAGGCTAAGAGTGGGAAAAGATTTTGTAGATGGTGTATAATGTGGCAAAGTGTGAGGTTATCCGCTTTGGCAAGAAAAAGAAAACCGCAAATTATTATTTAAATAGAGATATATTACAAAATGCTGCAGTACAGAGGGACCAGGGGGTCCATAAGAAATAGGAGCAAGAGTAGGCCATACGGCCCCTCAAGCCTGCTCCGCCATTTAACATGATCATGGCTGATCCGATCATGGACTCGGGTCCACTTCCTTGCCCGCTCCCCATAACCCCTTATTCCCTTATCGGTTAAGAAACTGTCTTATATTTATTCAATGTCCCAGCTTCCACAGCTCTCTGAGGCAGCGAATTCCACAGAGTTACAACCCTCAGAGAAGAAATTCCTCTTCATTTCAATTTTAAATGGGCGGCCCCTTATTCTAAGTTTATGCACCCTAGTTCTAGTCTCCCCCATCAGTGGAAACATCCTCTCTGCATCCACCTTGTCAAGCCCCCTCATAACCTTATACATTTCGATAAGATCACCTCTCATTCTTCTGAATTCCAGTGAGTTCCTAACCTACTCCACCTTTCCTCATAAGTCAACCCCCTCATCTCCGGAATCATCCGAGTGAACCTTCTCTGAACTGCCTCCAAAACAAGTATATCTTTTCGTAAATATGGAAACCAAAACTGCACACAGTATTCCAGATGTGGCCTCACCAATACCCTGTATAACTGTAGCAAGATTCCCTGCTTTTATACTCCATCCCCTTTGCAATAAAGGCCAAGATTCCATTGGCCTTCCTGATCTCTTGCTGTACCTGCATACTAACCTCACACTTTCCAACATTATACTCCATCTGCCAAATGTTTGCCCACTCACTTAGCCTGTCTATGTCCTTTCACAGATTTTGTGTGTCCTCCACACACATTGCTTTTCCTTGCAACTTTATCCAGGAATTTACACCTTCCTCTGTTGTTAATAGAGGTTGTAAATAGTTGGGGTCCCAGCACTGATTCCTGCTGCACCCCACTAGTGACTGATTGCCAAACCGAGAATGAAACATTTATCCCGACTCTGTTTTCTGTTGGTTAGCCAATTTTCTATCTATGCTAATATATTACCCCCAACCCCATGAACTTTTATCTTGTGCAGTAACCTTTTAAGTGGCACCTTGTCAAACGCCTTCTGGAAGTCCAAATACACCACATCCACTGGTTCCCCTTTATCCACCCTGTTTATTACATCCTCAAAGAATTCCAGCAAATTTGTCAAACATGATTTCCCCTTCATAAACCATGCTGACTCTGCCTGACCGAATTATGCTTTTCCAAATGTCCTGCTACTGCTTCTTTAATAATGGACTCCAACATTTTCCCAACTACAGATGCTAGGCTAACTGGTCTATAGTCCCTTGCATTTTGTCTGCCTCCTTTTTTAAATAGGGGCGTTACATCTGCAGTTTTCCAATCTGCTGGGACCTCGCCAGAATCCAAGGAATTTGGATAAATTACGACCAATGCATCCACTATTGCTGTCGCTACTTCTCTTAAAACCCTAGGGATGCAAGCCATCAGGTCCAGGAGATTTATCTGCCTTTAGTCACAGTATCTTTAATGAGTACCACCACCTTAGTGATTGTGCTCGTGTTAAGTTCCTCCCCCCACCTATAGCCCCTTGACTATCCACTGTTGGAATATTGTTAGTGTCCTCTACCGTAAAGACTGTAGAGGAAGTAAAACACACAAAGTTAGTATGTAGATACAGCAAGTAATCAGGAAGGTAAACGGAATGTTGGCCTTTATTGCAAGGGAGATAGAGTATAAAATTAGAGAAGTCCTGTTACACCTGTACAGGGTATTGGTGAGACCACACCTAGTGTACTGCGTACAGTTTTGATCTCCTTATTTAAGGCGGGATATACTTGCATTGGAGACAGTTGAGAGAAGCTTTACTAGTTTGATTCCTGAGGTGAAGTGTTTGACTTATGAAGAAAGGTTGAGCAGGCTGGGCCTATACTCATTGGAGTTTAGAAGAATCAGAGGTGATCTTATTGAAACATATAAGATACTGAGAGGGTTCAACAAGGTAGATGCAGAGAGGATGTTTCCTCTCGTGGGGAAATCTAGAACTAGGGGGCATAGTTTAAGAATAAGGGGTCACCCATTTAGAATGGAGATGAGGAAACATTTATTTTCTCAGAAGGTCATATATTTTTGGAATTCTCTGTCCCAGAGAGCTGTGGAGGCTGGGTCATTGAATAGATTTAAGGTGGAGATAGCCAGATTTTTGAGTGATAAGGGAGTGAAGGGTTATGGAGAATGGGCAGGGAAGTGGAGCTGTGCCCAATATCAGATCAGCCATGATCATATCAAATGGCAGAGCAGGCTCGAGTGGCCAAGGTCCTACTCCTGATCCTAATTCTTATGTTGTTTTAAAGAGTGAAGTATGGATGCAAACACAATCAACATTATTTGTTTATCTGCCCCTTTTCCCGTTGATTAATTGGTGAAATATCCTGAATATTAAACTCCAGCCCAATTATAGCAGTAATAAATATCAGCAGAAAGGAACCCCAACTGTCAGAATGGATACAATTCAGTCTGGGACAACAGCAGAAGCCAAACCCTGCAGTCACTTGTGAACTCGCTGGTGTCTCAGCAGGTGGGATGATCGAGTGAATCCCTTCCCACACTCAGAGCAGGTGAACGGCCTCTCCCCAGTGTGAACTCGCTGGTGTGTCAGCAGGTGGGATGACCGAGTGAATCCCTTCCCACACTCAGAGCAGCTGAACGGCCTCTCCCCAGTGTGAACTCGCTGGTGTGTCAGCAGGTGAGATGACCGAGTGAAATCCTTCCCACACTCAGAGCAGGTGAACGGCCTCTCCCCAGTGTGAACTCGCTGGTGTGTCAGCAGGTCAGATGACCGAGTGAATCCCTTCCCACACACTGAGCAGGTGAATGGCCTCTCCCCAGTGTGAACTCGCTGGTGTGTCAGCAGGTGGGATGACCGAGTGAATCCCTTCCCACACTCAGAGCAGGTGAATGGCCTCTCCCCAGTGTGACTGTGTCGATGAACTTCCAGCTCAGACGGGTAATTGAATCCCTTCCCACAGTCCCCACATTTCCACGGTTTCTCCATGGTGCGGGTGTCCTTGTGTCTCTCCAGGTTGGACGATCAGTTGAAGCCTGGTCCACACACACAACACGTGTACGGTTTCTCCCCGCTGTCAGTGCTGCGATGTTTTTTCAGGCTGTGTAACTGGTTAAAGCTCTTTCCACAGTCAGTGCACTGGAACACTCTCACTCGGGTGTGTGTGTCTCTGTGCTTTTCCAGTTACACTGATGTTTGAAATATGTTCCTACAGACAGAACAGACAAACATTTCTCCTTCCACATTCAAAGGCCAATGATATTCAGGTCCTGAGGAATCACGTGCAAATCCTGCCCTTCTGATACCCTGGAAAAGGAGTTTACAAAAATCATTACTGCAAGTACAGGACAGAAATTCAGACACAGACAATTCCAGATTCTATGGAACATTCTTTCCTCTCTTGTTCCTCCAAAGCAGTAAATCCCTGCCCCATACACTCTTCCCCATCCCTGTCCTGAAATTCAAACACATTGCATTTTTGAAGGCAGCTTGTCCTCCGCTCCTAATTATCATCACTAACTCTGGCTGGGGTCATTTCTACACTCACTGGTTCCCCTCTGTCTCCTCCCTTGAAGGTGCAGACTCTGGCTGGGTCATTTCTACACTCACTGGTTCTCCTCCCCTGAAGGTGCTGACTCTGGCTGGGTTCAGTTCTACACTCACTGGCTCCCCTCCCCTGAAGGTGCTGACTCTGGCTGGGTTCAGTTCTACACTCACTGGTTCTCCTCCCCTGAAGGTGCTGACTCTGGCTGGGTTCAGTTCTACACTCACTGGCTCCCCTCCCCTGAAGGTGCTGACTCTGGCTGGGTTCAGTTCTACACTTGTCCGGTGAAAAGGGATAGATATTGTTTCTGTCACTCATTGGTACAATGGGACAGTTTTAAATTGCTTGATTAGGATAGACTGGACACTTTATCTGTCACTCTCTGGTACTGTGTGTCAGGGTGAGATTGACAGGTATGTATAGGACAGACACTGCCACTCACCCTCTGGTCATACATATCAGTTTGGGAATTGTTGTTGAATATAGGATAGATAGTGTGCCCGTCACTCTGTTGCTGTGTGGCAGTGTTTGATTGTCAGTGCAATACTATAGATACTTTAACTCCTCTCACTCTAATACAGTGTGACCAATTTAACTGACACATTATTTTTCCAAAAATAACCTGTTACTCTCTGATAAAGTGTGTCAGTGTGGGATTGGGAGAGAATATAGGAAAGACACTGCCACTGTCACACTCTGGTACTGTGTGTTATTGTCTGATTGACTGCTGAATATGGGATAGACACTGTAACCCTCATTCTCTGATATTGCTATCAGTATGGGATATATTGGTTAACATAGGATAGATATTTCATCTCTCAATCTCTGGTACAGTGAGACAGAGTTGGATTACCAGGTGAGTTTTTTTTAAATAGAGACTGCCCCTATTATTCTCTCATTCTATGTAACAGATTCTGATTGACAGGTGAGTGTTGGATAGACACTGCCTCTCTCATTCTCTGACACTATGTGACAGGTGAGTGTTGGATAGACACTGCCTCTCTCATTCTCTGACACTATGTGACAGGTGAGTGTTGGATAGACACTGCCTCTCTCATTCTCTGACACTATGTGACAGGTGAGTGTTGGATACATACTGCCTCTCTCATTCTCTGACACTATGTGACAGGTGAGTGTTGGATAGACACTGCCTCTCTCATTCTCTGACACTATGTGACAGGTGAGTGTTGGATAGACACTGCCTCTCTCATTCTCTGACACTATGTGACAGGTGAGTGTTGGATACATACTGCCTCTCTCATTCTCTGACACTATGTGACAGGTGAGTGTTGGATAGACACTGCCTCTCTCATTCTCTGACACTATGTGACAGGTGAGTGTTGGATAGACACTGCCTCTCTCATTCTCTGACGCTATGTGAGATCTGATTGACAGGTGAGTGCAGGATGGTCACTGCCACTTTCAATCTCCGGTGCAGTGTCAGTGTGGGACTGACTGGTGACACTTTCACTCTCTGACCATTGACAGGTAAATATTGAATTAATATTGTGGGTGTCTGGTTTGGGAGTGTGGATTTGACTCTGTATCTGTCCATCTCTGGTCTGTGACTGAGGGTATTACTCTATGTCAGTTTCTGATATGAGTGTGGGTTTTATCCTGTACCTGTCAATTTCTGGTAATTGCCTGTTGGTTGCATTCTGTATCTTTCCATTCTTGGTGTGTGAGTGTGTGTTTTGCGCTGTATCTGTCCATATCTGTTATGTGACTGTGAGCTCTACTCCATACCCGTCATTCTTTTAGTATTGTTTTTCTCTGTACCACCAATTCCTGACAGAGTATTTATTTTACTTTCTAACTGTCAATTTGTGTTATGGAGGTCAGTCTTTATACTGAATCTGTCGGTCTCGAACATAGCAAAATAGGTGCAGGAGTAGGCCATTTGACCCTTCGAGCCTGCACTGCCATTCAATAAGATCACGGCTGATCATTCCTTCAGTACCCCTTTTCCTGCTTTCTCTCCATACCCCTTGATCCCCTTAACCGTAAGAGCCACATCTAACTCCCTCTTGAATATATCCAGTGAACTGGCATCAACAACTCTCTGCCGCAAGGAATTGCACAGGTTAACAACTCTGAGTGAAGAAGTTTCTCCTCATCTCAGTCCTAAATAGCCTACCCCTTATCCTAAGACTGTGTCCCCTGGTTCTGGACTTCTCCAACATCAGAAGCATTCTTCCCGCATCTAACTTGTCCAGTCCCGTCACAATCTTATATGTTTCTATGAGATTCCCTCTCATCCTTCTAAACTCCAGTGAATAGAGTCCCAGTTGATCCAGTCTCTCCTCATATGACAGCCCAGCCATCCCTGGGATCAGTCTGGTGAACCTTCGCTGCACTCCCTCAATAGCAAGAACGTCCTTCCTCAGACTAGGAGACCAAAACTGAACACAATATTCCAGGTGAGGCCTCACTAAGGCCCTGTACAACTGCAGTAAGACCTCCCTGCTTCCATATTCAAATCCCCTCGCTATGAAGGCCAACATACCATTTTCCTTCTTTACCGCCTGCTGTACCTGCTTGCCCACTTTCAGTGACTGATGAACCATGACACCCAGGTCTCGTTGCACCTCCCCTTTTCCTAGTCTGCCGCCATTCAGATAATATTCTGCCTTTGTGTTTTTGCCCCCAAAATGGATAACCTCACATTTATCCACATTATACTGCATCTGCCATGCATTTGCCCATTCACCGAACCTGTCCAAGTCACCCTGCAGCCTCTTAGCGTCCCCCTCACAGCTCATACCGCCACCCAGTTTAGTTTCATCTGCAAACTTGGAGATATTAAACTCTATTCCTTCATCCAAATCGTTAATGTATATTGTAAAGAGCTGGGGCTCCAGCACTGAGCCCTGCGGCACTCCACTAGTCACTGCCTGTCATTCTGAAAAGGACCCGTTTATCCCGACTCTCTGCTTCCTGTCTGCCAACCAGTTCCCTATCCACGTCAGTACATTACCCCCAATACCATGTGCTTTGACTTTGCACAACAATCTCTTGTGTGGGACCTTGTCAAAAGCCTTCTGAAAGTCCAAATACACCACATCCACTGGTTCTCTCTTGTCCTCTCTGCTAGTTACATCCTCAAAAAATTGCAGAAGATTCGTCAAGCATGATTTCCCCTTCATAAATCCATGCTGACTTGATCCGATCCTGTCACTGCTTTCCAAATGTGCTGCTATTTCGTCCTTCATGATCGATTCCAACATTTTCCCCACTACTGATGTCAAGCTAACCGGTCTATAATTACCCATTTTCTCTCCCTCCTTTTTAAAAAAGTGGTGTTACATTAGCTACCCTCCAGTCCATGGGAACTGATCCAGAGTCGGTAGACTGTTGGAAAATGATCACCAATGCATCCACTATTTCTAGGGCCACTTCCTTGAGCACTCTGGGATGCAGACTATTAGGCCCCGGGGATTTATCGGCCTTCAATCCCATCAATTTCCCTAACACAATTTCCTGCCTAAGGATATCCTTCAGTTCCTCCTTCTCACGAGGCCCACTGTCCCCTAGTACCTTCGGAAGGTTATTTTTATCTTACTTCATGAAGACAGAACCAAAGTCGCTGGTAAATGAGTCTGAGTTTCACTCTGTATCTATCTGTCTCTGGTATGTGAGTGTGGACCTTTCTCTGTATCTCCATTTCTGTTATAGGAGTCTGGGTTTTATTCTGTACCTGTCAAGTTCTGATATGTGAGTGTGGGCCTTACTCTATACCTGCCAGTTTCTGCTTAATTGAGAGTGGGCTTTCCTTTGTACCTGTCAGTTTCTGATATAGAAGATGGGTCTTTACCCTGTACCTGTGAATTACTGGTAGGTGAGTATGGGCATTTCACTGTGTCAATTTGTTATGGGAATATGGATTTTAATATGTCAACCTCTGATATGTGTGAGTTTTATACTGTATTCCAGCCTCCGATATGTGAGTGTGGGTTTTATACTGTATCTCTGTCTCTGATTTGCGAGTGTGTGCATTATTCTGTACTGGACAGGTTTTGGTATGTGCGTGGAGGTTTAAGCTCTGCCTCTAAATTTCTGGTAGGTTAGTCTGCCTTTAATTTGTATCTATTAGTCTATGTGGTTTTATGTTTTACACTGTACCTGTCAGTTTCTGGCAAGTGAGTGTGGGTGTTTAATGTACCTGTGTGTGTGATCTGTTTCAATGGTGAAACAGCATCTGATTCTACTGCTCCATGTGGCTGTAAGATTCACAATGTAACTCTGCCACTTCGGATCACTGTGACTGACAGCTTCTGCTGCCCGTGACAATAGGATTGAGGCCAGTTCTGTGTCTCTGCGCTCTGTGAGTGATAATCTACTTACTGTGTGTGAGGAGGAGCTATCTGCATTGTTCCTTGTGTTCCGGGTGGAGGAAAGATCACATGTGTTCTGGCTGGTTAAATAATTTTGCTCTGAGAATAATAATACGAGAACATTATTAGTTCTAAGATATGGATGCGGGGGAGAATATGATGTATGTGAGGGAGCAACAATGTATTTCTCGATCACCAGCAACACGGTTCTGGAGAACTTAGCTCACCGAAACAATACAACCGGTCTTTAAAATATCTTCCCCCACACTCCTTTCCTGGTGCCTGCAATAGATGCACTTTGTGAAACTCTCCACATCCTCACTGTCAGGCTGTGTTTCCACTGCTCACTGTCCAAGAATAGCAGACACGGTGAGATCGGAACTGAATCAGGAACATTCACGACTGGTTTGGGGAAAGAAAGCAGCAATGATTTGAAAGAGCGAGGTGATTTACTTTCTCTGTTACTTTACACTGTGAACACACAGCCCGAGAATGGCCTCTCTCTTTCCCCACTCACAGACACTGCTTCTTGCTCCACTTTGCTTCTTACACACAGCCCCCAACTCCCCCTGGACTCAATGCCGGTCTCTGAGCCCATCTGTGGACACGCTCCCAAAGCGCTGCGCTGCCGTAAGAGGCTGCTGCTCGATGCCTTACCCCGGGGCCGCGGGCTCTCCATTCCCGGCTGTTTGAAACCATCTTCTTCCGCTCACTGAGTGAATGGCGATTACAGGCAGGGCTGGGAGAGGGGAGGGCGCATGCGCTCTTCTGCTCACTGCAAATCGACAGAGGGCGGGGCTTATCCGCGCATGTGCAACTCTGCACTAATTCAGCCTGTAAAAATCAAAGTGCACTTTTCCCAATTTACTTATATCAGAATCTGAGCAAAGGAACTGGGCCTGGGGGGAAAGGAAAGAGAATAATTAAAGCTGGGAGCCTTGTCCCTTGGATCAATTTGGGATCATTCCGTGCATGGTGTTTCTCTCCATGAGCCCGTCTTCACAAAGCAATCCTGCAGAAACATCAGAGGGACGAGGGAGTGGGAGTGTTTGCTGGGACCGTGCAGGAGTTAATATCTGACAGAAACAGTCCGAGATCAGTTTAATTAGAGTAAAACACTCGGTCACTGAGAATAATACCGAACGGCCCTGAGCTGCAAGATTGTAGAGATTACAACAGGCAAACTAGGGTTAAATGTGGGACCTTGTTTCTCTCACTCTCTGACACTGTCCCGCAGTGTGGGATTAATAATGTGTCTGTCTCTGGTACCTTGATCCCTTTAGCCATAAGGGCCATATCTAACTCCCTCTTGAATATATCCAATGAACTGGCATCAACAACTCTCTGCCGCAGGGAATTCCACAGGTTAACAACTCTCTGAGTGAAGTTTCTCTTCATCTCAGTCCTAAATGGCCTGCCCCTTATCCTAAGACTGTGTCCCCTGGTTCTTGACTTCCCCAACATCGGGAACATTCTTCCCACATCTAACCCGTCCCGTCCCGTCAGAATCTTATCTGTTTCTGAGTTCCCCTCTCATCCTTCTAAACTCCAGTGTATAAAGGCCCAGTTGATCCAGTCTCTCCTCATATGACAGTCCAGCCATCCCTGGAATCAGTCTGGTGAACCTTCGCTGCACTCCCTCAACAGCAAGAATGTCCTTCCTCAGATTAGGAGACCAAATCTGAACACAATATTCCAGGTGAGGCCTCACCAAGGCCCTGTACAGCTGCAGTAAGACCTCCCTGCTCCTATACTCAAATCCCCTAGCTATGAAGGCCAACATACCATTTGCCTTCTTCACCACCTGCTGTACCTGCATGCCAACCTTCAATGACTGATGAACCATGACACCCAGGTCTCGCTGCACCTCCCCTTTTCCTAATCTGCCGCAATTCAGATAATATTCTGCCTTCGTGTTTTTGCCCCCAAAGTGGATAACTTCACATTTATCCACATTATACTGCATCTGACTTGTATTTGCATGAACTGTTATATGTCCCTCATTTTTCTGAGTAGAGAGAGACAGAGAGGCTGCAGGGGTGGTGAGCACATCATTTGTATTTTCATGTTAGTCCAACATATTTCTGCATTCGAACAATATAATAATTTAACAAGTTAAGCCAGCCACAGCTGTGATTGGCTCCTGCCCCTGAATCTGGGGACAGACACTGCGAGGAGCGCCGGCCTCAGGAGTGTTTAACACTTACTGAGCTGGGAAACTACAACTGACCCGAGAATCGGCAGCACAGCCGAGCGGAGAGGAAAACCTGTGCTGGGAACTGTAAATCTGGGAACAGTTTGTGCTGTGAATGTGCAGATTTCAACATTGTGTGAGTGAGAGTATGTTAAAGGGGCGGGCGGGTTAGACTAATGTCGCTGTGTTTGTGTGTCCGCTCTCATCGCCGGATTTCAGAGTCCCTCTTGTGTAAAATTCAAGGATTTCCCTGTCACAGGGTCGCCCTGCTCATGCTTGAAGCGGGAAGTAAATAGAAAGTTTGATTTTGATTTCAAATTTCAATCGAAAAAGAGAAGATATCCGCGATTGGCTGAGAGAGCGCGACCAGTGCAGCAATGAAACGGGTTCCAATCGAAATTGCTGCCTTCAATTCGGATGAAACTTTCTCGATAGCAAACATCCCGGCCTTGGGGACAGAAAGAGGTCAGTCTGGGAATCTGGAGAGTTAGTGAGGAGAGAGAAACACAGAGAGGCTGGAGGGACCGGGAGCTAACAGCAGGATGTCTCCGTCCCATCCGCTCGCTGCCTTTAAGTTGCTCTGTGTCGCCGCCTCTCGTTTCATGTCTGACCCAGCTCTGGTTGTCAGAGAGATTTCCCACAGAGTCGCGGACATGACCGACACTGCAGCCGCCGAAACCGTTCCTCCTGCCGCTGCCGCTCAAACCAAGGCTCCCCGCTCCGGGCCAGCCGCTCCCAAGTTGGGCGAACAGATCCTCAAGGTTGTGGCCGATGGCAGTGATCGCAAGGAGATGTCCCTGGCCGCGATAAAGGAGGCTCTGGCGGCCAAAGGCGCTGATGTGGAGAAGCACGCGTTTCAGAAGAGGTCTGTTATATATGTATACTATAGATATACTCTGTGTAGTCACTGTATAGTTGCATAAGATGGAGACTTATTTACTGGAGGTACCATCAACAAGGTTAACACTGTATACACTATGCTGGCAAGACCAGAGGGCGCAACTGGTGGAGGCCCAGGGGTCACCTGTACACCGCAGGTACCTAGGGACAAAAGGCAGGCCACCATGTGGTATCTTCACTCTGGAGTTATATTAAATGGACTAAGTTCACTACAGTTCAAGTACAATACTTTGCCTCATAGAGTCATTATCAGAGCATCTAAAGACATAACAATTGGTGATGAGATTACGGACTTTCACGCAAAAATGGCTAACTTTGGTACGTTGCAGCAGTTCGCTGATGGGATGATTGGGACACCTTTGTGGAGAGGCTCGACCATTTCTTCACAGCAAACGACCTGGCAGGTGATGATCCAGCCACGCTGCCTGATAAGTGCAGAGCTTTCCTGCTCCCATTTGTGGGCCCACTGTCTGGCCTCGTCAGGGACTTGCTGGCACCAGCGAAGACAATGACCAAGATGTACAAGGACCTTGTATCACTGATCCAAGAACAACTCCAGCCCAAAGAGAGCATCCTCAAAGCCAGATACCGGTTTTACACCCACCGACGGCCCGAAGGCCAGGAAATCGTGAAACATGCTGCAGACCTCAGGAGGCTGGCGGCACCACATGATTTCAGTGAACACCTCACCGAAGCATTGCGGGATATCTTTGTCATCGGAATTAGCCACGAGGGCCTTCTTTACCGGCTACTATCTGCAGGTACCAGTGTCAAACTGCAGAAGGCCATCACCATGAGCCAGACATTCATGACCTCGACCTGCGCTTCTAGGCAGATGTCTCATTCTCAGGACTCAAACCCGGCAAGTACTGTACACAGACTGGTGCCTTTTAGAGGCTGGGCTGTAGAATGTGAATCACCTCAGGTGAGAGAGAACAGGCCCCCAAGTCCCTTTAGCCCCCCTCAGTGGAATGAGACTTGTCAGTTCGCACCATAAAGTGGCATTCGTGAGTTTGGTAAGTGGGTGAGTTTTAAGGGTTATTCTCTTTAAACCATTTGGATGCTGGAGTAAATTGTTAGTGGCAATTGCCAGTAGCTTCTAAGTAAGTAGCAGTTTAATTTAAAGGGGCAAAGTTAAATAATTGGGAATCTTTCAGGTTGAGGCAGAGAAAAACAAGGTAACTCTCCAGTAGGAGGCAATTAGCAGCTAGTTAAAACCAGTTCTGTAAACGACTGATCAGTAGTGAGTCATCTGACTTAGATACAGTTTAAAAAGAGGCAGCTCGTGCAGAAGCATCGAGTGGTACTTGTGAGTTCGGGCAAGTGGGGGTGGCAGGTGCTGTTTTGTCTTGTTTTTCCTACCAGTGCTGACACTAGAGCAGCTGATAAGGAGTGTGTGAGTAGGAGACGGAGGCCCAGAGACCAGCCCAACCAGCTGCAGACAAAGATAGAGGGGTGCAAAATCAAGAGGTGATGTCACAGCCAAGCTGGTAAGTATAACTCTCTTTTAGACAGACTTTTAGATTGGTTTAATTGGCAGTGAACTACTAAGTAGCTGTTTGGTGTTTAAGTAAATTGATTTAAGGGTTAAGTCATGGCAGGAGAGCTCGGACCCATCTCATGCTCCTACTGTGCTATGTGGGAAATCAGGAACACTTCCAGTGTCCCTGACTACTATGTGTGCAGGAAGTGTGTCCAGCTGCAGCTCCTGACAGACCGCATGATGGCACTGGAGCTGCGTATGGACTCACTCTGGAGCATGCGCGATGCTGATAATGTTGTGGATAGCACATTTAGTGAGTTGGTCACACTGCAGGTAAAGGTTAGGACAGATAGTGAATGGGTGACCAAGAGACAAGGCAAGAGCAGGAAGGCAGTGCAGGAGTCCCCTGCAGTCATCTCCCTCCAAAGCAGATATACCGTTTTGGATACTGTTGGGGGAGATGACTTACCAGGGAAAGGCACCAGCAGCCAGGTTCATGGCACCATGGGTGGCACTGCTGCACAGAAGGGCGGGAAAAAGAGTGGGAGAGCTAAAGTGATAGGGGAATAGATAGGAGTTTCTGCGGCCGCAACCGAGACTCCAGGATGATATGTTGCCTCCCTGGTGCAAGGGTCAAGGATGTCTCGGAGCGGCTGCAGAACATTCTGGAGATGAACAGCCAGTTGTCGTCGTACATGTAGGTACCAACGATATAGGTAAGAAGCGGGAAGAGGTCCTACAAGCTGAATTTAGGAAGCTAGGAGTTAAATTAAAAAGTAGGACCTCAAAGGTAGTAATCTCTGGATTGCTACCAGTGCCACGTGCTAATCAGAGTAGAGGGAGCAGGATAGTTAGAATAAATATGTGGCTTGAGCAGTGGTGCAAGAGGGAGGGATTCAAATTCCTGGGACATTGGAACCAGCTGTGGGGGAAGTGGGACCTGTACAAAAGGGATGGTCTGCGCTTGGGCAGGACTGGAACTGATGTCCTGGGGGGTAACATTTGCTAATGCAGTTCGGAAGTGTTTAAACTAATATGGCAGGGGGATGGGAACCAATGCAGCGAGACAGCGCGAAGTAATATGGAGTCAGAAACAGATGGTAGAAAGGTAAAAGGCAATAGTGGAAGGCTGAGTAAACAAAGGCAAGAAACAGAAAGGGCCACACTGTATCATAATTCTAAAAGGACAAAGGGTGTTAAAAAAAAAACAAGCCTGAAGGCTTTGTGTCTTAATGCAAGGAGTATCCGTAATAAGGTGGATGAATTAACTGTGCAAATAGATGTTAACAGATATGATGTGATTGGGATTACAGAGACGTGGCTTCAGGATGATCAGGGCTGGGAACTCAACATCCAAGGGTATTCAACATTCAGGAAGGATAGAATAAAAGGAAAATGAGGTGGGGTAGCATTGCTGGTTAAAGAGGAGATTAATGCAATAGTTAGGAAGGACATTAGCTTGGATGATGTGGAATCTATATGGGTAGAGCTACAGAACACCAAAGGGCAAAAAACGTTAGTGGGAGTTGTATACAGACCTCCAAACAGTCGTAGTGATGTTGGGGAGGGCATCAAACAGGAAATTAGGCATGCATGCAATAAAGGTGCAGCAGTTATCATGGGTGACTTTAATATGCATATAGATTGGGCTAACCAAACTGGAAGCAATACGGTGGAGGAGGATTTCCTGGAGTGCTTAAGGGATGGTTTTCGAGACCAATATGTCGAGGAACCAACTAGGAGGGAGGCCATCTTAGACTGGGTGTTGTGTAATGAGAGAGGATTAATTAGCAATCTCTTTGTGCGAGGCCCCTTGGGAAAGAGTGACCATAATATGGTGGAATTCTACATTAGGTTGGAGAAAGAAACAGTTAATTCAGAGACCATGGTCCAGAACTTAAAGAAGGGTAACTTTGAAGGTATGAGGCGTGAATTGGCTAGGATAGATTGGCGAATGATACTTAAGGGGTTGACAGTGGATGGGCAATGGCAGACATTTGTACATCCCTGTCTGGTGTAAAAATAAAAAAGGGAAGGTGGCTCAACTGTGGCTATCAAGGGAAATCAGGGATAGCATTAAAGCCAAGGAAGTGGCATACAAATTGGCCAGAAATAGCAGCGAACCCGGGGACTGGGAGAAATTTAGAACTCAGCAGAGGAGGACAAAGGGTTTGATTAGGGCAGGGAAAATGAAGTACGAGAAGAAGCTTGCAGGGAACATTAAGGCGGATTGCAAACGTTTCTATAGATATGTAAAGAGAAAAAGGTTAGTAAATACAAACGTAGGTCCCCTGCAGTCAGAATCAGGGGAAGTCATAATGGGGAACAAAGAAATGGCAGACCAATTGAACAAGTACTTTGGTTCGGTATTCACTAAGGAGGACACAAACAACCTTCCGGATATAAAAGGGGTCAGAGGGTCTAGTAAGAAGGAGGAACTGAGGGAAATCCTTATTAGTCGGGAAATTGTGTTGGGGAAATTGATGGGATTGAAGGCCGATAAATCCCCAGGGCCTGATGGACTGCATCCCAGAGTACTTAAGGAGGTGGCCTTGGAAATAGCGGAGGCATTGACAGTCATTTTCCAACATTCCATAGACTCTGGATCAGTTCCTATGGAGTGGAGGGTAACCAATGTAACCCCACTTTTTATAAAAGGAGGGAGAGAGAAAACAGGGAATTATAGACCGGTCAGCCTGACATCAGTAGTGGGTAAAATGATGGAATCAATTATTAAGGATGTCATAGCAGTGCATTTGGAAAGAGGTGACATGATAGGTCCAAGTCAGCATGGATTTGTGAAAGGGAAATCATGCTTGACAAATCTTCTGGAATTTTTTGAGTATGTTTCCAGTGGAGTGGACAAGGGGAAACCAGTTGATGTGATGTATTTGGACTTTCAGAAGGCTTTTGACAAGGTCCCACACAAGAGATTAATGTGCAAAGTTAAAGCACATGGGATTGGGGGTAGTGTGCTGACGTGGATTGAGAACTGGTTGGCAGACAAGAAGCAAAGAGTAGGAGTAAATGGGTATTTTTCAGAATGGCAGGCAGTGACTAGTGGGGTACCGCAAGGTTCTGTGCTGGAGCCCCAGCTGTTTACACTATACATTAATGATTTAGACGAGGGGATTAAATGTAGTATCTCCAAATTTGCGGATGACACTAAGTTGGGTGGCAGTGTGAGCTGAGAGGAGGATGCTATGAGGCTGCAGAGTGACTTGGATAGGTTAGGTGAGTGGGCAAATGCATGGCAGATGAAGTATAATGTGGATAAATGTGAGGTTATCCACTTTGGTGGTAAAAACAGAGAGACAGACTATTATCTGAATGGTGACAGATTAGGAAAAGGGGAGGTGCAAAGAGACCTGGGTGTCATGGTACATCAGTCATTGAAAGTTGGCATATAGGTACAGCAGGCGGTTAAGAAAGCAAATGGCATGTTGGCCTTCATACCGAGGGGATTTGAGTACAGGGGCAGGGAGGTCTTACTACAGTTGTACAGGGCCTTGGTGAGGCCACACCTGGAGTATTGTGCACAGTTTTGGTCTCTTAACTTGAGGAAGGACATTCTTGCTATTGAGGGAGTGAAGCGAAGGTTCACCAGACTGATTCCCAGGATGGCGGGACTGACATATCAAGAAAGACTGGATCAACTGGGCTTGTATTCACTGGAGTTCAGAAGAATGTGAGGGTATCTCATAGAAATGTTTAAAATTCTGACGGGTTTGGACAGGTTAGATGCAGGAAGAATGTTCCCAATGTTGGGGAAGTCCAGAACCAGGGGCACAGTCTAAGGATAAGGGGTAAGCCATTTAGGACCGAGATGAGGAGAAACTTCTTCACCCAGAGAGTGGTAAACCTGTGGAATTCTCTACCACAGGAAGTTGTTGAGGCCAATTCACTAAATATATTCAAAAAGGAGTTTAATGTAGTCCTTGCTACTAGGGGGAATCAAGGGGTATGGCGAGAAAGCAGGAATGGGGGACTCAAGTTGCATGTTCAGCCATGAACCCATTGAATGGCGGTGCAGGCTCGAAGGGCCGAATGGCCTACTCCTGCACCTATTTTCTATGTTTCTATGCTGGCGTTGCAGAGGAAATCATCGGGCTCACCAGTGCCGTTTTAAGGACTATGTTTGCAAAGGGTGCAGCACAAAGGGCCACCTCCAGGGAATATGTAAAAGAAATAGGACTCCACATGTTGAAGATTCTGCACAGGGCCATGAATCCAGTGCGGATTATGAAGAAGTGGTCAGAGAGGCAGCTCAGCCCCATGATGAGATGTTCGGAATGTTCACTTGCACTTGAGAATGGAAATCGAGATAAACAGTATTCCAGTCTCATGGAGGTGGACACGGGGGTGAGCCAGTCAGTAATGAATCAAGCCTTTGAGAGGCTATGGGACAATCAAACCGAACGACCCAAGTTGGTCGCGGTTCAAGCAAAGCTGCTCACCTACACCAATGAACTTATCCCAGTCGTTGGTAGTGCGAATGTTAATGTACTCCATGATGACGCGGTGCACAAGTTACTACAGGTGATGGACCAACACTACTCGGAAGAAGGTGGATGGAGAAGATCCATTGGAACTGGGAAGATTTCATCCCTCCAGCAATTGACGTCCCCTGCGCTCAGGCAATGCAAGCCCCCACCTGAGGTTGGATCCGGCACCAGAGAGCAGACCAGCACAGCACCCGAGGCACAGACCGCTCAGCAAGACTGCATGGAGATGATCCAGGGGAGACGACCCGAACGAACCTTCCAGGCTCCAGTGGCAGGACTCCGGAGGAAGAAAATCGGATCTCAAGACTACTTCCCAGCTTCGGTGGCAGAACCCGGGGAGAAGAAGATCACAGCAACCGGCATTGTGGATGGAAGAAAGATGGTGCCCAAACCACGAGGTGAAGCGCTGAAGGAAAAGATGGCAGTGGCCAGACCACGAGGTGCAGCGCTGATGGAGCAGCACGTGGTACCAAGCGAAGAAGAGGATTGGGGTAAAGATAACAAGGCTCTCTTAAAGGAGGCCAGCAACCCACCACACTTAAAGGAACAGTCCCACACTCTCACCCAGTGTAATAACAACTGTGAGCTAAATGTAAAGCATGTAATTGATGATCAGAGTTTTATACATGTCATATGCAAACAAAAGTCGGGCGATTGCGATTGGAGTTACAGTTTATCTAGCAATGAAATGTTTTGCGATGCAGGATTTCAACTTTATTCTGATTATGTAGTAAGCAAACACCCATCGGAAGCACACAGGTCCAGCGGGCTACCTGATGATGTAGCCTGCACCCCTGGGACCAGAATGATGCACCACGGAGTGTGGCCACAAGCAGCTAAAATAGACAAGCTGCAGAGCAACCACTTTGGTAGGATAAATAGAAAAACAGAGTGTTTGTAAATGGTGAGAGATTGAAAAATGTTGGTGTTCAGAGGGAACTGGGTGTCCTTGTACATGAATCACTAAAAGTTAACATGCAGGTACAGCAAGCAATGTTGGCCTTTATTACAAGAGGATTTGAGTATAAGAGTAAAGACATCTTCCTGAAATTATATAGGGCCTGGTGAGACCACACCTACAGTTTTGGTCTCCTTACCTAAGGAAAGATAAACTTGCCATAGAGGGGGTGCAATAAAGGTTCACCAGACTGAGTCCTGGGATGGGAGATTGAGTCGACTAGGTCTATATCTTTAAAGTTTAGAAGAATGAAAGGTGATCTCATTGAAACATACAACATTCTTACAGGGTAGATGCAGGGAGGATGTTTCCTCTGGCTGAGGAGTCTAGAACCAGGGGTCAGTCTCAGAATAAGGGTTTGGCCATTTAGGACAGATGAGGAGAAATTTCTTCACTCTGAGGGTTATGAATGTTTGGAATTGTTTACCCCAGAGAACTGTGGAGGCTCAGTTTTTGAGTATATTTCAGACAGAAATTGATAGATTGTTGACTATTAAGGGTATCAACGAATATGGGAACAGTGCAGAAAAGTGGAGTTGGGGTAGAAGATCAGCCATGATCTCATTGAGTGGCTCGAGGGGCAGATGGCCAACTCCAGTTCCTATTCCTTATGTTGGCCATTCACCTGCTCAGTATGTGGGAAGGGATTCACTCAGTCCTTCAAACTACTGACAAGCAGCGAGCTTACACTGGCGAGAGACCGTTCACCTGCTCAGTGTGTGACACGAGCAAGTTCATAGGTGACTCCACTCTGCTGTTACTGCCGCTGTTAATGAGATCAAGGACTGAACAATGTTAATTATGATACAGAGGGAGTGTTGGTGCTGTTGCTAGTAACCCCAACATCAGGACATCCCAGATTGCTTTACAGTGAATGAAGTACTTTTGAAGTGCAGACACATAGAAACATAGAAAATAGGTGCAGGAGTAGGCCATTCAGCCCTTTGAGCCTGCACCACCATTCAATATGATCATGGCTGATCATTTTTGCAACTTTAGTACCCCATTCCTGCTTTCTCTCCATACCCCTTGATCCCTTTAGCCATAAGGGCAACATCGAACTCCCTTTTGAATATATCTAACGAACTGGCCTCAACAACTTTCTGTGGTAAAGAATTCCACAGGTTCACAATTCTGAGTGAACAAGTTTCTCCTTATCTCGGTCCTAAATGGCTTACCCCTTACTCTTACAGTTGTAATGTAAAAAATGTGGCAGACAATTTGCACACAGCGGGGTCCCACTACCAGTAATCTGATAATGAGCAAATAATTTGTTTTTAGTGGTATTGGTTGAGGGAGGATAATTAGCCAGAAGAACACCCCTGCTCTTCTTCAAAATGATGACCATGGGATCTTTTACATCCACCAAGGGGGCAGATGGGACCTCGGTTTATCGTCTTATCCGATAGATAGCAGCTCTGACACTGAACAACTGCAGAGACTCACCACCACCTTCACAAGGGCAATTAGGGATGGGCAATAAATGCTGGCCTTGCCAGTGACGCCCACATCCTGTGACTACACTGGGCCCATTGCTGGATATGTGCTCACGGTTACTGAGATTTCAGACCGGAGCCTGTGTACTAAAATGGACAACAGTCTGAAGGAGAAAGTGATTGGATATTTAATTAGTATGGGTCACTTGGAAAATTACTGCTTAATAAATGACAGCTAGCACGGATTTGTTAAGAGTAAATTGTGTTTGACCAACTTGATTGAGTTCTTTGAAGAAGTATCGGCAAGTGTTGGTGAAGGTAGTGTGGTTGATTTTGTGTATATGGACTTCCGAAATGTTTTTGATGAAGTACTGCGGTACAGATAAAGTACAAGATTGAAGCCGATGGGATTAAAGGGGTAGGAAATGGGCTGAGACAGAAAGCTGAGAGTAGTGGTGAACGGTTGTTTCTCAGACTGGAGGGGAGTGTGCAGTGGTGTTTCCCAGTGGTCAGTAATAGGACCAATCCACTTTTTTATTATTATATATTAATTACCTGGACTTGGGTATACAGGGCATCATTTCAAATTGTACAGATGACCGGAAACTTGGAAATGTAGCAATAAACCTCAGGAGGACATAGACAGGCTGTTGTAATGGGCAGAGACATGGCAGGTGAAATTTAATACAGAGCTGTGAAATGATGTATTTGAGTAGTATGAATAAGGAGAGGCAATATGAACGAAATATTTCCAATTTAAAGGGAGCTCAGGAACACAGAAACCTGGGGGTGTACGTACACAAATATTTGAATGTGGCTGGACAAGCCAAGAGAGATAAAAAAGCATGTGAGATCCTTGGCTTTATAAATACAGGCATAGAGTACAAAAGCAAGGAAGTTATGCTAAACATTTATCAATCGCTGTTTATGCCCCAACTGGAGTATTTGGAAGGATGTCAAGACCTTGGAGTGGGTGCAGAGGAGATTTCCTAGGATGGTATACGGGACCTCAGTTACGTGGAGAGATTAGAGAAGCAGAGGTTGTTGTCCTTGGAGCCGAGATGTTTCGGGGAGATTTAATGTTACGTAATAGGGTTTGATAGAGTTATTAAGGAGAAACTGTTTCCAATGGCAGAAGGACCGGTAACCAGAGGTCACAACTTTAAGGTAATTGGCAGAAGAACCAGAGGTGACATTTCCGGTCACCACATCACAGGAAAAATCTGATTACATTAGAGAGGGTACAGAGAAGATTTACGAGGATATTGCCAGGACTCGAGAATTTTAGCGATGAGGAAAGATTGGATAGGCTGGGGTTGTTTACTTTGTAACAGAGGAGTTTGAGAGTGACTTGATTGAGGTGTATAAAATTATGGAGGGTCCTAGATAGAGTGGATAGGAAAGTCCTATTTCCCCAATCAGAGGTCAATACCGAGGGGGCATAGATTGGTAATTGGTAGAAGTTGTGGAGAACGTTTTTCACCCAGAGGTCGGTGGGGGTCTGTAACTCACTGTCTGAAAGGGTGGTAGAGGCAGAAACTCTCTCCTCATTTAAAAAGTGCTTGGATATTCATTTGAAGTGCTGTAACCTACAGGGCTGCGGACAAAAAGCTGTAAAGTTGGATTAGACTGGATAGCTCATTTTCATCCGGCACGGACATGATGGCCGAATGGCTTTCTTCTGTGCCATAAATCTCTGACATGAAGTGATTTTTTTTTTAATGCAGCAAGTTGTAATCGGGAATGGTGGAATTAGATTTAATAATAAATCTCAAAAAGGGAATTGGATACATGGAAGGAGAATAAATTTGCTAAGCTACATGGAATTAATTGGATCTTGTCGGGTTGTGAAGCTGAAAAAGATTACAGAGATAAGGAGGGGAAAGTCCATGGAGTGATTTGTAAACAAGGATGGGAACTTTGAAATCAAGGCATTGTTTAACCAGGAGCCAATATAGTCAGAAAGCACAGGGGTGATCGTGACGTGGTGCGAGTTTTGGATGACTTCAAGTTTATGTAATGTAGAATGCGGGAGGCCAGCCAATAGTGAGTTGGAGTAGTCAAGTCTAGAGGTAACAAAGGCATGAATGAGGGTTTGAGCCGCAGAAAACCTGAGACGGGCGGAGATGGTCAATGTTATATAGATGGGAAAAGGCAGTTTTAATAGTTCTGGGGATTTGTGGCTGGAAACTCATTTCCAGGTCAAATATGACACCTAGTTTGCGAACAGTCTTGTTCACCCTCAGATTGATGCTAGGGAGAGGGATGGAGTCAGTGGTTAGGGAATGCAGTGTGTGGCTTCAGTCTTCACTATTTATTTGGAGAAAGTTTCTGCTCCTCCAGTACTGGATACCAAACAAGCAATCTGACAATTTAGATACCAAGCAGAGGTCGAGAGAAATGGTGGAGAGGTAGCGTACATGTGGAAACTGACTGTTTTCGGATGATAGCTCCAAGGGGCAGCATACATATAAGGGGCCAAGGACAGATCCTTTGGGTACACCAAAATAATGATTTAGGAGTGAGAAGAAAAGCCATCGCAGGAGATTTTCTGGCCATGATTAGAGAGATAGGATTGGATTGTGGAGTAGATCACCACTCTTAAATCATGACAGTGTCTGTGATTCTAGAGTAGATCAGGCAAGTGCAGTTCCACCAAGCTGGATGTTGGTGGAGAGGCATTGGAGGAGGATGAAGTGGTCAACTGTGTCAAAGGTTGCAGGCAGGATAAAGAGGAATAGTTTTCTTTATCACACTCACAAAGGATGTCATTGGTGAATTTGATGAGCGTTGTTTTGGTACTATGGCGAAAACCAGATTGAAGGAATTCAAACATTGAATTACAGGAGCGACGATCACAGACTTGGGAGGTGACAACACATTAAGTATTTGGACAGGGAAGGGAGTTTGGAGATGGGGCGATAGGTAGCAAGGAAAGTGGGGTCAAGGGTTGGATTTTATTGGCCTATAAGTCAGAAGATTGTGGGTTCAAGTCCCACTCCAGCGACTTGCACAACAACATCTGGCTGACACTCCAGTGTAGTACTGAAGGGAGTGCTGCACTGTCGGAAGTGCCATTTTTTGGATGAGATGTTAAATCAAGGTCCCGTCTGCTTCTCAGGTGGATGGAAATGATCCCTTGGCATTATTTTGAAGAAGAGCAGGGAAGTTATCCCTGGTATCCTGGCCAATATTTATCCCTCAATCGACATCAGAAAACCAGATTATCTGGTCATTATCACGTTGCTGTTTGTCAGAGCTTGCTGTGTGCAAATTGGCTGCTGCGTTTCCCACATGACAACAGCGACTACACTCCAAAAGTACTTCATTGGCTGTAAAGCGCTTTGAGACTTCCGGTGATTGTGAAAGGCGCTATATAAATCCAAGTCTTACTTTCTTGCACCCTTCACTTCACTTCAGAATCGTCCCTTCCCTGCAGCTGGAGTGCTGATCCGCTGCTGTTTCATTGTTAAACAAATGAACAAAGTGTGAGAAACAAGTGTCAAATATTATTCATCAGTAACTATGTTGGGCACCGAAGAGCAAATCAAAAGAATTGCATTAAAACAACTAAATCAAGATGTTTATATTCAGCCCATGATCGGAATGGATCAGGACCCGGCCCAGTGACTGCCCTATGTGCTCAAAACACCTGGGAGATCCCATCACTGAGCAGATCCTTTTGTTCTCATTCTCAGTGTTTCTCTTTCACTCCGCTCCTCAATATGTTCATTATTATCCTTAACAGAAAGTCACTGAGCTCGTGGAGAAGGGAAACCGGGCGGACAGTTCCAAACTTCTCAATCTGGTGATGGAGAAAGGCTCTCCTGCCCGAAGGGGGATGTGAGAATCATTAGCGCAAATACGCCACTGGGTACCAAAGCTGGACACAATACTGGGATATTGAATAAATTTAAGGCAGAAAGAGTCAGTTTCTGAAACGATAAGGGGTTATGGGGAACGGGCAGGGAACTGGAGATAAGTCCATGATCAGATCAGCCATGATCGTATTAAATGGCAGAGCAGGCTCAAGGGGCCGTATGGCCTATTCCTGTTCCTATTTCTTATGTTCTGTTAACTGTAAGTTCTACAATAGGGAGGAGACACCTCCTGTCAAGGATGGGGTAAATCCACACAGTTCGTGTTCCCGCTTTCTGTCCCACAAATGCTTTAAAATATTTCTGTGGGGAGACTGGGGGAAACCCGGACTGGGTTTAACCCTGAAATCCCCTGTGTACAATGGACTGCCCTCAGTCACAGTCGGAGCCCACACTCAATAGCTGCCTCCCCGGCGCTGGGGAACAAATCAGACAGCGGGAAACAGGCTTTAGAGGAAGAGTGAAGGTAAAAATGGAAGAGTAAAACACAGCAATGAAGCTGAGAATACACGTTAACCTAACCTCGGTCACGCAACGATGTTGTCTCTGTTTCCGAGTAGATTTTGCGAGTTATATCCTTATTGTTTCACTGCAATCAATCAGGTTGTTTGATTTGAGCAAGTCACAAATTGTGAGTTTGATCTGCGCCTTGCTCGGTGAGATTCAGAGCTCCGCCCTCTGTGTGAAAGTTGCTGCCAGCCCTCAGGGTTGTTTAAACTGAAACATTCCGCATTCGCTTCAGAACAGGGAGCGGCCTTTCTCATCAAATCAAATCCAACCGGTTTGACAATTCGCTGCCACTTCACCTGTGAACAGATGTGATTATAGATTTTCATTTATGTCTTGTTCCAGGGAAGTTCAGTGAAACAGAGATTTGCTAAATGTCGCGGGGCACTCCTACCCTTTGTAATTTTAGGTAATTACTCTTTATATAACGGTCAGCAACTGGTTTTAGCACCTGTGGGAAAGGTGTTTTCAGCCCGGAAACCGGTTTCCAGCTAAAACATTCCTGAATCAGTTTCTCTCCAAAGGGAGCGGCCGCTCGCATTTTCTCTTCAGCCAGTCTGACAATATCCGCCTCATTAACGTTAACTTTCTTCAGTAAAAACCCACGGTCCTGCTCCATTCTCCCACCTAATTCACACATATTTCTGACTGAGTTAAACTGACATTTCTCGGTTATACAGCCTTTCGTTATTATAATTAACCGGGGTAAGTTTTATCTCCGAGGTTGCTGTGACTGGGTCGCGCTCAGTCCGGCCTCAGGTAACCCGAGGCTGATTTTCCCGGTGCTCGGCACAGAGCGATAATCGGTCAGTCTGAGAGCGTTAACCCTTTACTGAGCTGAACTGTGTGTTTGGTCTGAACTGCTGGTCCCGTCTTTGATCAGTTAAACAAAAAGGTACTGGGCACCAATCGGTTCAGTGAGAGAGTCAATAAAACATTCATACCGAGTTAGAAGGACACAGGTTCCCAACCCTGTCTGTCTGAACTGCGAATTCTGCAATAGGGAGGAGGCGACACTGGGCTAAATCCCCAGAGTCCGTGTTCCTGCTTTTTGTCCCACAACCGCTTTAAAATGTGTCTGTGGGGAGACCCGCAGTGGGTTTAACCCTGAAATCCCCGGTGTAAAATGGATTGCCCTCAGTCACAGTCGGAGCCCACACTCAGAATGGCTGTCTCCCTGGCGCTGGGGAACACATCAGACCTCGAAACACAGGCTTTAGAGGAAGAGTGAAGGCAAAAATGGAAGAGTAAAACACAGCAATAAATCTGAGAAGTTACCTTACCTCGATACCGCAGTAATTGTCTGTCTCTATTTCCGTGTAGATTTTTCCAGTTCTATCCTTGTTGTTTCACTGCAACAAATCAGGTAGAAGTTCCCCGTGTGATTTGAGCAAATGACAAATTGTGAATTTGACCTGCTGCTTGTTCTGAGATTCAGAGCTTCGGCCTCTGTGTGAAAGTTGCTGCCAGCCCTCAGAACAGGGAGCGGCCTTGCTGCTGAAACAACATTGAACCGGTTTGACAAATAATCCTGCCACAAAGGTGATTATAGATTTTAATTTATCTCTTCCTGTTCCAGGGGAGTTCAGTAAAACAGACACATTGTTCGAAATAAACTGTTACATTTCAATTACAAATGTCCTGAAATTGCTGATCTTACCACCAGCCCTGATGCTGAACTGATGTGCCCAGTATTCTGATCACAAACAATATCCCCACCTCCAAGCTTGATGTTATTGTTAAATCGACAAACATTGAGTCAGGCCAGAACAACCCGCTCCCTGGTGCTGCGAGTCTCCGCCTGTTCTCCCGCACACACCGGGGGACAAGACAACACTTGAACAGAAGCTTGTGTTGTGTGTGAGCTTTACCCGCAGCAATGCTCAAACACAGTCTGCCAGCCCCGGCCACTATATTTGTGCAGTGTATTTTGCAACCCCACAAGATGTCTGCGCTCCTCAAATTCTACCCTCTTGAACAGCCCTCATTTTACCTGCTCAACCATTGGAGGCCGTGCCTTCAGCTGCCTGGACCCCAAGTTCTGGAACTCACTCCCTGATCCTCTACGCCTCTCTACATCTCTTCCCTCCTTCAAGACGTTCCTTAAAACCTACCTCTTTAAACATGCTTTTGGACATCTGCCTTTAATTTCTTCATTTGTGGCTCGGTGTCCAATTTATCTATTTGTCTTGTAACACTGTTGTGAAGTGCTTTGCGATGTTTTACTACGTTAAAGGTGCTATATAAATAAAAGTTATTAATGTTCAGGCCCCTGCAGCGGTGCTCTGGTCTGTGCCCAGTTTGTCTGCTTTAATCCGATCCTGGGAGAGTTTCAAGGCCTTGTTGCTCTTTCCTGACATGCCCTTCCTTTTAATATCTGGAGACACTTTATCAATGTATTTTAACAGATCTTTAACCAACAACGTTGCAGTTAGTTGCATCAGCTCTATAAAACTGTTCACTATAGAGTCCCATAGATTAAACACCTCCCCATACTGCGGCGATAAATAAATGTTTATTGATAGTGTATGGGGTTTCAGTGCATCAAGATCCTGCCAGGTATGTATGGGGTTTCAGTGTATCAGGATTATGACAGGTGTGTTTCACAGTGGGGTGCCGCAGGGATCTGTGCTAGGATCCAAACTATTTGCAACCTATATTAAACGACTTCGATGAAGGGACCAAGTTTGCTGACTATACAAAGATGGGAGGAAAAGCAATGTGTGAGGAGGACACAAAAAACCTGCAAAAGGACATAGACAGGCTAAGTGAGTTGGCAAAAATTTGGCAGATGGAGTATAATGTTTGAAAGTGCGAGGTTATGCAGTTTGGTCAAAAAAAAAATTGAAGAGCAAATTATTATTTAAATGGAGAAAAATTGCAAAGTGCTGCGGTATGTAGTCAGTATGTAGGAAGCCCAACATGAGAGGGGGCGATCTTGGATTTAGTTTTGGGGAATGAAGCTGGGCAGGTTAAAGGGGTATTAATGGGAGACCACTTGGGTGCCAGTGACCATAATTCAGTCAGATTCAAGTTGGTTATCGATAAGGAGAAGAATAGGCCTGGAATAAAAGTTCCAAATTGGGGAAAAGCTAATTTTGCTAAGTTAAGGAGTGATTCGGCCATAGTGGACTGGAAACAGCTACTTGTGGGTAAATTAGTGTCGGAACAGTGGGTTGCATTTGAGGAGGAGATCCGGAAGGCTCAGACTAAATATATGCCCTGAAAAAAAAACGGCTGGGAAAAATAATTCTAGAGCCCCCTGGATGTCGAGGGATTTACAGGGGAGAATTAAGAAAAAAAGGGACGCTTATGTTATATATCAACTGCTAAATACTGTAGAATCTTTAGAGAAATATAGAAAGTTAAGAGGCAAATTTAAAAAGGATATTAGGAATGCTGAGAGAGAGCATGAGAAATTCTTAGCCAGTAAAATTAAGGAAAACCCTAAGATGTTCTATAAATATATTAAGAGTAAGATGGTAACTAATAAAGGGTAGGGCCTATTAGAGACCATGAGGGTAATCTGTGTGGAGGCAGAAGATGTTGGCAGGGTTCTTACCGAATACTTTGCATCTGTCTTCACAAAGGAAAGAGGCAATGCAGATATTGCTATCGAGGAGGAGTATGATATTTTGGATGAAATTAATATATAGTGAGAGAGGAAGTATTAAGAGGATTAGCAGCTTTGAAAGTAGTTAAGTTCCCAGGCCCGGATGAAATGCATCCCAGGCTGTTGAGCGAAGGAAATGAGGAAAGAGCAGAGGCCTTGACCATCATTTTCCAGTCCTCTTTGGATCTGGGCATGGTGCCAGAGGATTGGAGGACTGCTAATGTAGTACCCTTGTTTAAGAAGGGAGAAAAGGATAAGCCGAGTAATTACAGGCCTGTTAGCCTAACCTCAGTGGTGGGGCAATTCATGGAAAAAATCCTTAAAGACAGGATAAATCTGCATTTGGAAAGGCAAGGATTAATTAGGGACAGTTAGCATGGATTTGTTAAGGGAAGATTGTGTTTGACTAAGCGGATTGAATTTTTTGAGGAGGTAACCAAGAGGGTAGTGCGTACGATGTAGTATATTTGGATTTTAGCAAAGCTTTTGATAAGGTCCCACATGTAGACTGGTCATGAAGATTAAAGCCCATGGGATACATGGCAAAGTGTCAAGTTGGATCCAAAATTGGCTTGCAGTTAGGAAGCAAAGGGTAATGATTGATGAATGTTTGTGTGCCTGGAAGGATGTTTCCAGTGGGGTTCCGCAGGGCTCAGTACTGGGTCCCTTGCTTTTTGTGGTATATATCAATGATTTAGATTTGAATATCGGGAGTATGATTAAGAAGTTTGCAGCTGACACTAAAATTGCCTGTGTGGTTGATAATGAAGAGGAAGGTCATGAGCTGCAGGAGGATATCAATCTACTGTTCAGGTGGGCAGAGCAGTGGCAAATGGAATTTAATTCAGAGAAGTGTGAGGTGATGCACATTGGGAGGGCTAATAAGGAAAGAGTATACACATTAAGCGGTAGGCCACTTAATAGAGTAGATGAACAAAGGGACATTGGAGTGCTTGTCCACAGAACTCTTTTTGGTTGGATAACGAAATAAACATTAAATCAAATGCCCCCCAATCTGGGGGACACTCCAAACATTTTTCAAACTGCCCTTTTTTTGTTTTTGTTTTTTTGACTTAAAAAAAAAATTTGGGGGCCATAAAATCATAAATTATACAATTGCCCCCTACAAAAGGGGAGGGGGACACTAAAGCCAGCAATTAAAACAAATCAAACTGTAAAATAAATAAAATCAAATTAAAGTTTGGAGTTTGGTTGCCGGGGGTAACGATGCACTCCAGTCCCTCCGGCGCCCACCTCTCGCGGAAGGCCGCGAGCGTACCGGTGGAGACCGCGTGCTCCATCTCCCAAGGACACCCTGGCACAGATGTACGCGCGGAAGAGAGGCAGGCAGTCAGGCTGAAGGACCCCCTCGACCGCCCGTGCTACGAGGAGGCCCTCGGACCTACCCGCTCCCCTCCGCACAGGGTGCCCAAAGATCAGGAGTGTGGGACTGAAGTGCAGCCAGAATTTCAGGAGCAGCCCCTTTTAAATAATAAAACATGGGCTGCAACCTCGTACATTCGATAAAAACAAGGAACATGGACTCTTCCAGACCGCAGAAATTGCAGGCGGCCTGGGAGCCCGTGAACCGGCTTAAAAATTTATTGCACGGCACTGCTCCGTGCACCACCCTCCAGGCCAAGTCCCTGATAAATAGTGGGAGGACTCCCGCATAGAGTGCCCTCCATCGAGGACACCTGCCTCCTCCGGATGGCAAGATGGTACGCCATGGCGTGTCCGGATGGCAGGCGAGGATTGCAAAGTTGAGAGTGTGCAGGAGCAGCCCGTACAGGAAACCCCTCCGCGCGGAACTGAAAGGCACGGAGGGGATTTCCTCGAGGCGGCTCAAGTTGTGAGGCGCCGGTTCCCAAGGGAGGTTCCGGGGTTTGGCGCCGATGAGGAATTCCGTCCGGACGGGGGTCAGTTCGGACGGGATCTCCCCACGTGCTTGAGCCTCCTCGATGCACCTAACGGAGTCAGGGCCGAGAGCTGTTTTTAGCGACTCGATGGCATCGGCTGCGCGGCGGACGTCGGCCGAATTTAGGCGCCGCGTCAGCGTGTCTGGCGCCATCCAGCCCGTTCCTCCGCCATCGAGCAGGTCCCTGACCCTGGTCACCTCACCAGCCACAGCCCTCTCATCCGACTGCCACCTAAAACCTCGGTCATGGAGGTACGGATTCCCAAGCAGCGGCTCCTGCAGGACAGCCGCCACTCCAGCCGGTGGAGAGCTGCGCCTGGTGGAGACTTTGTTCCAGACCCTGGTGAATTCCTTGTAAAAGACAGGCAGCTCCTGGACGGCGGTCTTGACGCCCCCCAAGCTCACAAACAGGAGCTGCGTGTCGTAGTTGAGGCCGTGCTGCTGGCGGAAGAAATACGTCGCCAGAGCATGCCACTTAGGAGGGGGCTCGACGTAAAGGTATCTCTGCAGGGTCTGAAGATGGAAAGTCGTGAGCTGGGCGCTGACGCACACCAATGACTGACCGCCCTCCCCAAGTGGGAGACTCAAGACCGCGGCAGAGACACAGTGCTTCCTGTTGTTCCAGAAGAAGCCCACCAGCTTCTTCTGTATCTTGGTGACAAACGCAGGGGGAGAGGTCAAAGTGACCAGCCGGTACCACAGCATGGCGGCCACCAGCTGGTTTATGACTAGCGCTCGACCCCTGTAGGACAGCATTCGGAACAGTCCTGTCCAGCGCCCTAGGCGAGCGGCGACCTTGGCCTCCAGCTCCTGCCAGTTCGCCGGCCAGGCTTCCTCGTCGGGGCTACGGTCGACTCCCAGATAGAGGAGATGGGTCGTGCTCCAGGAAAAAGGCCTGAGCTCCTCTGGCAGGGAGTCCACCCACCACTGACCCACCAGGAGTCCGGAACATTTCTCCCAGTTGATTCCGGCGGAGGATGCGGCCGAGTAAATATCCTGGCACTCACGCATCCTCCGCAGGTCAGCGGGATCCTCTACCGCGAGGAGCACGTCATCGGCGTAAGCCGAGAGGACGACCTCCACGCCCGGCCCTTGCAGAGCCAGTCCCGTCAACCTCGTCCGCAGGAGGTGTAGGAAAGGCTCCAAGCAGATGGCATATAACTGGCCGGACATGGGGCATCCCTGGCGCACCCCTCTCCCAAAGCGAAGGGGCGCCGTCAAGGACCCGTTAACCTTAATCAGACACTCAGCGGCGGCATACAAAAGTCGGATCCCGGCGACGAAATGCGTCCCGAACCCGAAAGCGCGCAGAGTCCCGAACAGATAGTTGTGATCCACCCTGTCGAACGCCTTTTCTTGGTCGAGGGATAGGAAGGCGACCGACAGACCAGCTTCCTGGGAATGATGGATGAGGTCCCGGACCAGATGGATGTTATCGTGGATTTTCCGACCCGGGACCGTGGAGGACTGGTCGGGGTGGATAATGTGGTCCAGCACGGTGCCAAGGCGAGCAGACATCGCCCTGGCGAAGATTTTGTAGTCCGTGCTGAGGAGGGAGACCAGGCGCCAGTTCTTACGGAGGCGGAGATCGCTCCTCTTAGGCAGCAGGACGATGACTGCCCTGCGCCAAGAGAGGGGCATCTCCCCGGTCACCAGACTTTCCCCCAGGACCCGCGTGTAGTCGCCCCCCAGGACAGCCCAGAATGGCATGTGGAACTCCACGGTCAGCCTGTCCAGCCCCGGAGCTTTTCCCCTCGAGAGCCGGTCGAGGGCGCTGGTCAGCTCCGCCAGGCTTAGCGGAGCTTCCAGATTTTCGGCGCCCTCCGGGCTGACCTTCGGCAGGTCCTCCCACAAAACTCGACGTGCTTCCTCGCTGGACGGCTCCGGAGAGAACAGGGCCCCGTAATATTCACGGGCCCTGTTGTTGACGCCCTCTGGATCCGAGACGAGAGAGCCGTCGTCGGCCAGCAGCATCAAGAGCTGCTTACGGACACTGTCTTTTTTCCAGCGAGTAGAAGAAGGGGGAGCCGCGGTCCAGATCCCGCAGGAACCGGATCCGCGACCTCACGAACGCGCCTCGGGACCCGATGAACTGCAGGTCCTTCAGCGCGGCCTTCTTCGCTTCGTACACCGTCCGCAGGGCCGGATCCTCGACGACTTGACCGAGACGGGACTCCAGGTCGAGCACCTCTTTTTCTAGGCGCCCGACCCTGGCCGCCCGCCTCTTGGTCGACCCCCTCGCGTACTCTTGACAGAAGACGCGGACGTGAGCCTTGCCCACGTCCCACCATAGCCTCAAGGAGGGGAAGCCCCCCTGCTTCCTTCTCCAGTCGGCCCAGAATCGACGGAACGAGTCCTGGAACCGCACGTCCTCCAGCAGCTGGTTGTTAAAATGCCAGTACGTGGACCCCGTCCTCGAGTGAAGCGAGCTCCACCCACACCAGGTGGTGGTCCGAACACGGCACCAGCTGCATGGAGGCCGCCGGGACGCAGGAAACGTACGCCCGAGACACGTAAAGGCGGTCGATTCTGGACCATCCTACTCCAGACCTCACCCAAGTAAAGGCGCTGGAGTCGGGGTGGAGATTTCGCCAGACGTCCACCAAGTCGAAGGACCCGACCAGGTCCCTCAACTTCTCCATCGCCGTCATGCACTGCGGGGCACCGGAGCGGTCCCTCGCCTCGAGGGTGCAGTTAAAATCCCCCCCGAGGACAATGCAGTCGCCGACGTCGACGGAGCCAAGAAGAGCGGACACCTCTTCGAAGAAGCGCGTTTGCTGCGGGCCGGGCTGAGGGGCGTACACGTTCACGAGATGGAGCGGCACGTCCCCCAGGCGAACCGTGATGTGCAGCAAGCGGCCTGGCACGGGCTCCTCGACCCCCAAGATCTCCGGCTGAAAATGCGGGGCCAGCAAGATGGCCACCCCACAAGAAGTGGCGGTGAGGTGGCTCATGCGGACCTCTCCTTGCCAATCCAGGAGCCACGTGGCTTCGTCTCCCAGAACGGTGTGGGTTTCTTGCAGGAAGCACACCGCATATTTCCCCTCCCGCAGGAGCGAAAAATTGTTAAATCTACGGCGTGCCTCTCTGCCGCCGTTGATGTTGAGGCTGGCTATGGTTATCTTCATGGCAAAAGCATAGTGCAACCTCTACCTTAACCTATTGTGGGGGAGGGAGTGGAGTCTTTTGTTGACCTCCACTCCTTCAGCAGCCCAGCAAGGAACCTTTTGAGCCGGCGCAGCTCAAGGCCTTGCGCCTTTGATAAGGGCCCGCCCGCAGCCATGGTTTTAGCGGCGGCACGGACGGACGCGACGAGCAGCCCCGGCTCGGACCATCTTTCCAGGGCCAGACGGGCTCGGTTGCGGCGACCCTGGCTCTGTACCAAAAAGTCCCGGAGTTCCTCTACGGGAATGAGGGGGGCTCAGCGGCGGGCGCGAGGAGATCCACGGCCTCACTGGCAATGGACTCGAGATCTTCTCCCGAGTCCCCCACCGAGTCCCCGTCCCCCTCCGGGAGGTCGCCGCTAGCAGCCGGCCCGTCGACCGCACGAGGTACGGCAAACGGCCCGGCCGCTCTATCTGGCCCTGGCTCTGTCCCGATCCCACCCCCAGGATCGTCGACAGAGGAGTCCCCACTGGGCTCTTTTAAAATTGGTGCTGGGTCGGGAAGCGACAGCGGAAGGGGTTCCCCCTCCGCCCCAGGAACTGGGGAACACGGAGAGACCTGGTTTAAGAAATTCTCTAAGTCCCCCAGCTCCAAAGTAGGGGGCGAGGGTTGGTGTTCTTCCCCCTCCCTGCCACCACCCCCCGGCCCAGCGTGTACAGAATCATTAAAATTGTTAACACTTTGTAATTCTTCCAGGTCGAGCGACTCCCGGGGGAAGTTGGGTATTGGCTGGGCGGGCTCAGGTTCGGCCTTTTCGGCCCCGCTCGCCTCAGTCCCCGGGACGCTCGACCCGGCGGCTACGCATTCCTCCGCTGGCCCCACGCCCCCGACGACAGGCAGATCTTCCACGCCATCCCCGGGAGGCAGAGGCTGGGCAGCCTCGACTGCCCCACCCTCCCCGGGGACAGATTCCTCTCGCCTATGGCGCAGTTTGGGGGCGCTGGTGGGGGACGCGGGACACGCGGCGGGCACCGACTCCTCCGCGGAGGGATGTTGTTCCCCCTCTGCCTCATTGGAGCGGCGCCTCCTTTTGTTCCTGGGGGGGTGCAGAGGCAGGGAGACCTCCATGTCTGCCGAGGCCTCCTGCTCCACTCCCCCCTTTTTCTTATCTTGCCCTCGCCCGAGCCCCTCTGCGGTGTTGTTCAAGGGCTCGGGCACGGGCTCAGGGCACCCCGCGCTTGCTGGTGACAGGGTTGGGCTGAGCGCGGTGATCAGACTGTCTGGCGCACTGAGAGGACCTGCCTCGAGGTGTTTCGCCTTCCTCCGCGCCTTCTTTCCAACCGGACGCTCTCCCTCCCCCCCGCCGGAGGTCGTGAAAACAAATCCCCGACGATGCCCGCGCACCTACGGCTCCCGGCACGCGGACGCAACTAGTGGGAGGGGTGGCGGCGGCGCCAGCCTTGGCCGCCTTCGGTGGTTTGGAGGCGGGGCAGTTCTTGCGAACGTGCCCCACCTCCCTGCAGGCATGGCACCGCACGCCGTCCGACGTCCAGAAGACGCGGTAGGCAGTCCCCTCGTGCGCCACATTAAAACTGCCCTCTGTCGTTTCCACCCGCGCCAGCCGGACAAAGAGCTGGCGGCGGAAGGAGAACACGTGGCGCAGGCTGTTCTCCCTGAGGCCGAGCGGTATGGGGTTGATCCCTGACCTTACCTCCCCCAGTTGGTGTAGGTGAGGGAGGAGGAGCTCAGCGGGAACAAAGGGCGGGACGTTGGAAAGGATAACCATCTGCCTGGTGGCCTCGAGAGGGTCCACCGGTAGGAACGTCCCGCCCACCGTGAGCCCCTTTTCAAGGGCCAGGGACACCGCCCGCTCTGACCCCAGGAAGAACACCGCCTTCCCAGACATTTCGGATGCTGCGATAATGGCCGAGGGGCCGACTATCCCAGCCATCGCCCGCACGCACTCCTCGATGCTCATTGTGGGGTGAGTGTAGCTCTTGACCCCGTTTTTTTGTTATGAGTCTGAATGGTGGCAGGGCAGCAGGAGGTGCAGGAGGCACCGTGGATGTGGACGCCGCCTGCGCGTACATCTTAGCGGGCCCTGCCACCGGCGTGGATGGGGTCGCCATCACGGGGTCCCACCCCAAAGTCACAGGCCTTAATGGTCTTAAATTGTCCTCGTTGGTGTTTGAGCAGAGGGAGCTCTTAGTGGGGCACATCTCTCCTCTAGTTAACGATTGGGGAGGGGCCTTGCTCCCTCTGCTCAGTTGTCTTAATTTAATTTTAATTAAGGAGGAAAGGGGCTCTCAGAGAGAGAGAGAGGGAAGAGACAGAGAGAGTGACAGAGAGAGAGAGTGGGGGGTGGGAAAGAGGGAAGCTGTGAGGGCAGGTCTCGCCTCAGTGATGGGTGGATGTTTTCTTTGGGGTGCACTCCCCAGATGATGGAATAAAACAAGACAAAGTCTTATAGGATGGTCTTCGGGTGGGGTGGAGAAGATGTCTTCACCTGGGGCAGCTGGAGCCACCCAGGCACACACTCCCAACGACGTTAAATAGGGTGATTAATAATTCTTCAGCCAGGTAGCTCCAGCTATCCCAGGCTAGGCAATGGGGGAGTGGTGCTTCAGTGGTGTGTGGGGCCTAGCTGTAAGCAAGAACCCCACACACACTTCCACACACACACACACCCATCGCGATGTTCCGGGCCTCAGAGAAATCTTCTTTTCTCCCCCCACCAATAAAACAATGTCTTTAGGGGAATGCACCAACACCCACCTGTAGAATGTTGTAGAGTCTCCCTCCTTCCACACAGGTTGTTGTTCTTTCCCCCTCTCTCCAACTCTCTGTAGAAGTAATAAAGTTGTTGAATTTTCTGCTCTCCTCCTCTCCCTCTGGATGGATTGTAATGAAGTAAGCCCCTTCCTCCTCTTCCTGGGCTGGTCTCAGGGTTCTCTCCAGGCCTTCAGGCAGGAGCTACAGCAGGGAGCTCCTTCCCTCACTGCTCCAGGCTCCAAATGATCAGGCCACGCCTCCAACAGCTCCACCCTTGTCCACAGAACTCTTTTTGGTTGGAGAACGAAATAAACATTAAATCAAATGCCCCCCAATCTGGGGGTCACTCCAAACATCTTTCAAACTGCCCTTTTTTTGTTTTTTTGGTTTTTTTACTTTGTTTTTGAAATTAAAAAAAAAAAATTTGGGGCCATAAAATCGTAAATTCTACAAGTGCCCCCTATAAAAGGGGAGGGGGACACTAAAACCGGCAATTAAAACAAATCAAACTGTAAAATAAATAAAATCAAATTAAAATTTGGTTGCCGGGGGTGATGATGCACTCCAGTCCCTCCGGCGCCCACCTCTCGCGGAAGGCCGCGAGCGTACCGGTGGACACCGCGTGCTCCATCTCCAAGGACACCCTGGACCGGATGTAACCGCGGAAGAGAGGCAGGCAGTCAGGTTGAACGACCCCCTCGACCGCCCGCTGCCTGGACCGGCTGATGGCCCCCCTTGATCGTGCCCAGGAGCAGTCCTACGAGGAGGCCTTCGGACCTACCCGCTCCCCTCCGCACAGGGTGCCCAAAGATCAGGAGAGTGGGACTGAAGTGCAGCCAGAATTTCAGGAGCATCCCCTTTAAATAATAAAACCGGGGCTGCAACCTCGTGCACTCAATAAAAACATGGAACACGGACTCCTCCAGACCGCAGAAATTGCAGGCGGCCTGGGAGCCCGTGAACCGGCTTAAAAATGTATTGCACGGCACTGCTCCGTGCACCACCCTCCAGGCCAAGTCCCTGATAAATACTGGGAGGACTCCCGCGTAGAGTGCCCTCCATCGGGGACCCCCGCCTCCTCCAGATGGCAAGATGGTACGCCATGGCGTGTCCGGACGGCAGGCGAGGATGGCAAAGTTGAGAGTGTGCAGGAGCAGCCCGTACAAGAAACCCCTCCGCGCAGAACTGAAAGGCACGGAGGGGATTTCCCCGAGGCGGCTCAAGTTGTGAGGTGCCGGCTCCTGAGGGAGGTTCCAGGGTTTGGCGCCGATGAGGAATTCCGTCCGGACGGGGGTCAGTTCGGACGGGATCTCCCGACGTGCTTGAGCCTCCTCAATGCACCTAACGGAGTCAGTGCCCAGAGCTGTTTTTAGCGACTCGATGGCATTGGCCGCGCGGCGGATGTCGGACAAATTTAGGCGCCGCACCAGCGTGTCTGGCACCATCCAGCCCGCTCCTCCGCCATCGAGCAGGTCCCTGACCCTGGTCACCTCACCAGCCCTCTCGCCCGACCGCCACCTGAAACCTCGGTCGTGGAGGTACGGATTCCCGAGCAGTGGCTCCTGCAGGACAGCCGCCACTCCAGCCGGCGGAGAGCTGCGCTTGGTGGAGACTTTGTTCCAGACCTTGATGAGTTCCTTGTAAAAGACAGGCAGCTCCTGGACGGCGGTCCTGACGCCCCCCAAGCTCACAAACAGGAGCTGCGTGTCGTAGTTGAGGCCGTGCTGCTGGTGGAAGAAATACGTCGCCAGAGCACGCCACCTAGG
The DNA here is from genome assembly GCF_044704955.1 of Pristiophorus japonicus. Taxonomy (NCBI): domain Eukaryota; kingdom Metazoa; phylum Chordata; class Chondrichthyes; family Pristiophoridae; genus Pristiophorus; species Pristiophorus japonicus. Next base: position 4,919,750 of record NC_091983.1, on the reverse strand, counting down.
AGGGGGCTCGACGTAAAGGTATCTCTGCAGGATCTGAAGACGGAAAGTCGCGAGCTGGGCGCTGACGCACACCAACGACTGACCGCCCTCCCCAAGCGGGAGACTCAAGACCGTGGCAGAGACCCAGTGCTTCTTCTTGTTCCAGAAGTCGTCCACCAGCTTCTTCTGTATCTTGGTGACAAACGCAGGGGGAGGGGTCAAAGTGACCAGCCGGTACCACAGAATGGCGGCCACCAGCTGGTTTATGACTAGCGCTCGACCCCTGTAGGACAGCACTCGGAGCAGTCCTGTCCAGCGCCCTAGGCGAGCGGCTCTTGCCAGTTTGCCGGCCAGGCTTCCTCATCGGGGCTAAGGTAGACTCCCAGATAGAGGAGATGGGTTGTGCTCCAGGCAAAAGGCCTGAGCTCCTCAGGCAGGGAGTCCACCCGCCACTGACCCACCAGGAGTCCACAACATTTCTCACAGTTGATCCTGGCGGAGGATGCGGCCGAGTAAATCTCCTGGCACTCACGCATCCTCCGCAGGTCAGCGGGATCCTCTACCGCGAGGAGCACGTCATCGGCGTAAGCCGAGAGGACGACCTCCACGCCCGGCCCTTGCAGAGCCAGTCCCGTCAACCTCGTCCGCAGGAGGCGCAGGAAAGGCTCCACGCAGATGGCATATAACTGGCCAGACATGGGGCGTCCCTGGCGCACCCCTCTCCCAAAGCAAAGGGGCGCCGTCAAGGACCCGTTAACCTTAATCAGACACTCCACGGCGGCTTACAAAAGTCGGATCCGGGCGACAAAATGCGTCCCGAACCCGAAAGCGCGCAGAGTTCAGAACAGATAGTCATGATTCACCCTGTCGAACGCCTTCTCTTGGTCAAGAGATTGGAAGGCGACCGACAGACAAGCCTCCTGGGAATGATGGATGAGGTCCCGGACCAGATGGATGTTATCGTGGATTTTCCGGCCCGGGACCATGAAGGACTGGTCGAGGTGGATCATGTGGTCCAGCACGGCGCCAAGGCGAGCAGACATCGCCCTGGTAAAGATTTTGTAGTCCGTGCTGAGGAGGGAGACCGGGCGCCAGTTCTTAAGGAGGCGGAGGTCGCCCTTCTTAGGCAGCAGGACGATGACTGCCCTGCGCCAAGAGAGGGGCATCTCCCCGGTCGCCAGACTTTCCCCCAGGACGTCCCAGAACGCCCTGTGGAACTCCACGGTCAGCCCGTCCAGCCCCGGAGCTTTTCCCCTCGAGAGCCAGGCTTAGCGGAGCTTCCAGATTTTCGGCGCCCTCCGGGCTGACCTTCAAAAGGTCCTCCCACAAAACTCTACGCGCTTCCTCGCTGGACGGCTCCGGAGAGAACAGAGCCCCATAATATTCACGGGCCCTGTTGTTGATGCCCTCCGGATCCGAGACGCGAGAGCTGTCATCGGCCAGCAGCGTCAAGAGCTGCTTACGGACACTCTACCTTTTTTCCAGTGAGTAGAAGAAGGGGGAGCCGTGGTCCAGATCCCGCAGGAATCGGATCCGCGACCTCACGAACGCGCCTCGGGACCCGACGAGCTGCAGGTCCTTCAGCGCGGCCTTCTTCGCTTCGTACACCGTCCGCAGGGCCGGGTCCTCGACGACTTGACCGAGACGGGACTCCAGGTCGAGCATCTCATTTTCTAGGCGCCCGACTCTGGCCGCCCGCCTCTTGGTCGACCCCCTCGCGTACTCTTGACAGAAGACGCGGACGTGAGCCTTGCCCACGTCCCACCATAGCCTCAAGGAGGGGAAGCCCCCCTGCTTCCTTCTCCAGTCGGACCAGAATCGACGGAACGAGTCCTGGAACCGCACGTCCTCCAGCAGCCGGTTGTTAAAGTGCCAGTACGCGGACCCCGTCCCCGCGCGGAGCGAAGCGAGCTCCGCCCACACCAGGTGGTGGTCCGAACATGGCACTGGCCGCATGGAGGCCGCCGGGACGCAGGAAACGTACGCCCGAGACATGTAAAGGCGGTCGACTCTGGACCATCCTACTCCAGGCCTCACCCAAGTAAAGGCGCTGGAGTCGGGGTGGAGATTTCGCCAGACGTCCACCAAGTCGAAGGACCCGACCAGGTCCCTCAACTTCTCCATCGCCGTCATGCACTGCGGGGCACCGGAGCGGTCCCTCGCCTCGAGGGTGCAGTTAAAATCCCCACCGAGGACAATGCAGTCACTGACATCGACGGAGCCAAGAAGAGCGGACACTTCTTCGAAGAAGCGCGTTTGCTGCGGGCCGGGCTGAGGGGCGTACACGTTCACGAGATGGAGCGGCACATCCCCCAGGCGAACCGTGATGTGCAGCAAGCGGCCTGGCACGGGCTCCTCGACCCCCAAGATATCCGGCTGTAAATGCAGGGCCAGCAAGATGGCCACCCCACAAGAAGTGGTAGTGTGGTGGCTCATGCGGACCTCTCCTTGCCATTCCAGGAGCCACGTGGCTTTGTTTCCTGGAACTGTGTGGGTTTCTTGCAGGAAGCACACCGCATATTTCCCCTCCCGCAGGAGCGAAAATTAGTTAAATCTACGGTGTGCCTCTCTGCCGCCGTTGATGTTGAGGCTGGCTATGGTTATCTTCATGACAAAAGCATAGTGCAACCTCTACCTAACCTATTGTGGGGGTGGAGTGGAGTCGTTTGTTGACCTCCACTCCTTCAGCAGCCCAGCGAGGAACCCTTTGAGCCGGCGCAGCTCAAGACCTTGCGCCTTTGATAAGGGCCCGCCCGCGGCCATGGTTTTAACGGCGGCGCGGACGGACGCGATGAGCAGCCCCGGCTCGGACCATCTTTCCCGGGCCAGATGGGCTCGGTTGTGGCGACCCTGGCTCTGGACCAAAAAGTCCCGGAGTTCCTTTACAGGAATGAGGGGGGACTTAGCGGCGGGCACGAGGAGATCCACGGCCTCACTGGCGATGGACTCGAGATCTTCTCCCTCGTCCCCCACCGAGTCCCCGTCCCCCTCTGGGAGGTCGCCGCCAGCAGCCGGTCCGTCGACCGCACGAGGTACGGCAAACGGCCCGGCCGCTCCATCCGGCCCTGGCTCTGTCCCGATCCCACCCCCAGGATCGTCGGCAGAGGAGTCCCCACTGGGCTCTTTTAAAATTGGTGCTGGGTCAGGAAGCGACAGCGGAAGGGGTTCCTCCTCCGCCCCAGGAGCCGGGGAACACGGAGAGACCTGGTTTAAGAAATTCTCCAGGTCCTCCAAGTCCCCCAGCTCCAAAGTAGGGTGCGAGGGTTGTTCTTCCCCCTCCCCGCCGCCACCCCCCGGCCCAGCGTGTACAGAATCATTAAAATTGTTAACACTTTGTATTTCTTCTGGGTCAAGCAAATCCCGGGGGAGGTTAGTTATTGGCTGGGCGGGCTCAGGTTCGGCCTTTTCGGCCCCGCTCGCCTCAGTACCCGGGACGCTCGACCCGGCGGCAACGCATTCCTCCGCTGGCCCCACGCCCCCCACGACAGGCAGATCTTCCACGCCATCCCCAAGAGGCAGAGGCTGGGCAGCCTCGACTGCCCCACCCTCCCCGGGGACAGATTCCTCTCGCCTACAGCACAGTTTGGGGGCACCGATGGGGGACGCGGGACACGCGGCGGGCACCGACTGCTCCGTGGAGGGATGTTGTTCCCCCTCCGCTTCATTGGAGCGGCGCCTCCTTTTGTTCCTGGGGGGGTGCGCGGAGGCAGGGAGACCTCCATGCCTGCCGAGGCCTCCCGCTCCACTCCCCCCTTTTTCTTATCTTGCCCGCGCCGGAGCCCCTCTGTGGTGTTGTTCAAGGGCTCGGGCACGGGCTCAGGGCACCCCGCGCTCGCCGGTGACAGGGTTGGGCTCAGCGCGGTGATCAAACTGTCTGGCGCACTGAGGGGACCCGCCTCTGGATGTTTCGCCTTCCTCCGCGCCTTCTTTCTGACTGGACGCTCTCCCTCCCCCCCCCCGGAGGCCGTGAAAACAAAGGCCCCCGATGATGCCCGCGCACCTACGGCTCCCGGCACGCGGACGCAACTAGGGGGAGGGGTGGCGGCGGCGCCAGCCTTGGCCGCCTTCGGTGGTTTGGCGGCCTTGGAGGCAGGGCAGTTCTTGCGAACGTGCCCCACCTCCCTGCAGGCATGGCACCGCACGCCGTCCGACGTCCAGAAGACGCGGTAGGCAGTCCCCTCGTGCACCACATTAAAGTGCCCCTCGGTCGTCTCCTCCCGCGCCAGCCGGACAAAGAGCTGGCGGCGGAAGGACAACACGTGGCGCAGGCTGTTCTCCCTGAGGCCGAGCGGTATGGGGTTGATCCCCGACCTTACCTCCCCCAGTTGGTGTAGGTGAGGGAGGAGGAGCTCAGCGGGAACAAAGGGCGGGACGTTTGACACGATGACCCTCTGCGCGGTGGCCTCGAGAGGGTCCACCGGCAGGAACGTCCCGCCCACCGTGAGCCCCTTTTCAAGGGCCAGGGACACCGCCCGCTCCGACCCCAGGAAGAACACGGCCTTCCCAGACATTTTGGGGGCTGCGACAATGGCCGAGGGGCCGACTACCCCAGCCATCGCCCGCACGCACTCCTCGATGCTCATTGTCGCTCTTGTAGCTCTTGACCCCTTGTTTTTTCGTAATTAGTTTAAATGGTGGCAGGGCAGCAGGAGGTGCCGTGGATGTGGACACCGCCTGCACATATGTCCTTGCTGGCCCTGCCACCGGCGTGGATGGGGTCGCCATGATGGGGTCCCTTTAAGGGCTACACCCACCCCAAAGTCACAGGCCTTAATGGTCTTAAATTGGCCTCGTTGGTGTTTGAGCAGAGGGAGCTCTTAGTGGGGCACACCTCTCCTCTAGTTAACGATTGGGGAGGAGCCTTGCTCCCTCTGCTCAGTTGTCTTAATTTAATTTTTATTAAGGAGGAAAGCGGCTCTCAGAGAGAGAGAGAGGGGAGAGACAGAGAGTGTGACAGAGTTGGGGGTGGGAAAGAGGGAAGCTGTGAGGGCAGGTCTCCCCTCACAGTGATGGGTGGGTGTTTTCTTTGGGGTGCATTCCCCAGATGATGGAAAAACAAGACACAGTCTTATAGGATGGTCTTTGGGTGGGTGGAGAAGATGTCTTCACCTGGGGCAGCTGGAGCCACCCAGGCACACACTCCCAACGATGTTAAATAGGGTGATTAATAATTCTTCAGCCAGGTAGCTCCAGGTATCCCAGGCTAGGCAATGGGGGAGGGGTGCTTCAGTGGTGTGTGGGGCCTAGCAAGACCTCCACACACACTGCCACACACACACACACCCCGCGATGTTCCGGGCCTCGGAGAAATCTTCTTTTCTCCCCCCACCAATAAAACAATGTCTTTAGGGGAATGCACCAACACCCACCTGTAGAATGTTGTAGAGTCTCCCTCCTTCCACACAGGTTGTTCTTTCCCCCTCTCTCCAACTTTCCGTAGAAGTAATAAAGTTGTTGAATTTTCTGCTCTCCTCCTCTCCCTCTGGATGGATTGTAATGAAGTAAGCCCCTTCCTCCTCTTCCTGGGCTGGTCTCAGGGTTCTCTCCAGGCCTTCAGGCAGGAGCTAGAGCAGGGAGCTCCTTCCCTCACTGCTCCAGGCTCCAAATGATCAGGCCACGCCTCCAACAGCTCCACCCTTGTCCACAGAACTCTTTTTGGTTGGATAACGAAATAAACATTAAATCAAAATGCCCCCCAATCTGGGGGACACTCCAAACATTTTTCAATCTGCCCTTTTTTTGTTTTTTTTTAAACTTTTTAAAGACTTTTTAAAAAAAAATTTTGGGCCATAAAATCATTAATTCTGCAAGTGCCCCCTATATCCATTTTACACCGGGGATTTCAGGGTTAAACCCACTGCGGGTCTCCCCACAGACACATTTTAAAGCGGTTGTGGGACAAAAAGCAGGAACACGGACTCTGGGGATTTAGCCCAGTGTCGCCTCCTCCCTATTGCAGAATTCGCAGTTCAGACAGACAGGGTTGGGAACCTGTGTCCTTCTAACTCGGTATGAATGTTTTATTGACTCTCTCACTGAACCGATTGGTGCCCAGTACCTTTTTGTTTAACTGATCAAAGGCGGGACCAGCAGTTCAGACCAAACACACAGTTCAGCTCAGTAAAGGGTTAACGCTCTCAGACTGACCGATTATCGCTCTGTGCCGAGCACCGGGAAAATCAGCCTCGGGTTACCTGAGGCCGGACTGAGCGCGACCCAGTCACAGCAACTTCGGAGATAAAACTTACCCCGGTTAATTATAATAACGAAAGGCTGTATAACCGAGAAATGTCAGTTTAACTCAGTCAGAAATATGTGTGAATTAGGTGGGAGAATGGAGCAGGACCTTGGGTTTTTACTGAAGAAAGTTAACGTTAATGAGGCGGATATTGTCAGACTGGCTGAAGAGAAAATGCGAGCGGCCGCTCCCTTTGGAGAGAAACTGATTCAGGAATGTTTTAGCTGGAAACCGGTTTCCGGGCTGAAAACACCTTTCCCACAGGTGCTAAAACCAGTTGCTGACCGTTATATAAAGAGTAATTACCTAAAATTACAAAGGGTAGGAGTGCCCCGCGACATTTAGCAAATCTCTGTTTCACTGAACTTCCCTGGAACAAGACATAAATGAAAATCTATAATCACATCTGTTCACAGGTGAAGTGGCAGCGAATTGTCAAACCGGTTGGATTTGATTTGATGAGAAAGGCCGCTCCCTGTTCTGAAGCGAATGCGGAATGTTTCAGTTTAAACAACCCTGAGGGCTGGCAGCAACTTTCACACAGAGGGCGGAGCTCTGAATCTCACCGAGCAAGGCGCAGATCAAACTCACAATTTGTGACTTGCTCAAATCAAACAACCTGATTGATTGCAGTGAAACAATAAGGATATAACTCGCAAAATCTACTCGGAAACAGAGACAACATCGTTTCGTGACCGAGGTGAGGTTAACGTGTATTCTCAGCTTCATTGCTGTGTTTTACTCTTCCATTTTTACCTTCACTCTTCCTCTAAAGCCTGTTTCCCGCTGTCTGATTTGTTCCCCAGCGTCGGGGAGGCAGCTATTGAGTGTGGGCTCCGACTGTGACTGAGGGCAGTCCATTGTACACAGGGGATTTCAGGGTTAAACCCAGTCCGGGTTTCCCCCAGTCTCCCCACAGAAATATTTTAAAGCATTTGTGGGACAGAAAGCGGGAACACGAACTGTGTGGATTTACCCCATCCTTGACAGGAGGTGTCTCCTCCCTATTGTAGAACTCACAGTTAACAGAACATAAGAAATAGGAACAGGAATAGGCCATACGGCCCCTTGAGCCTGCTCTGCCATTTAATACGATCATGGCTGATCTGATCATGGACTCAGCTCCAGTTCCCTGCCCGTTCCCCATAACCCCTTATCGTTTCAGAAACTGTCTCTTTCTGTCTTAAATTTATTCAATATCCCAGCTTCCACAGCTCTGAGGCAGTGAATTCCACAGATCCACAACCCTCAGAAGAAATTTCTCTTCATCTGTTTTAAATGGGCGGCCCCATATTCTAAGATCATGCCCGCTAGATCTAATCTCCATCAGTGGAAACATCCTCTCTGCATCCACCTTGTCAAGCCCCCTCAATCTTATACGTTTCGATAAGATCACCCCTGATTCTTCTGAATGTCAATGAGTAGAGGCCCAACCTACTCAACCTTTCATCATAAGTCACCTCCCTCATCCCCGGAATCAGCCTAGTTGAACCTTCTCTGAACTGCCTCACAGCAAGTATATCCTTTCGTAAATATGGAAACCAAAACTGCATGCAGTATTCCAGATGTGGCTTCACCAATACCCTGTATAACTGTAGCAAGACTTCCCTGCTTTTCCATCCCCTTTGCAATAAAGGCCAAGATACCATTGGCCTTCCTGATCACTTGCTGTACCTGCGCATTATCCTTTTGTGTTTCATGCACAAGTACCCCCAGGTCCTGCTGTACTGCAACACTTTACAATCTTTCTCCACTTAAATAATAACTTGCTCTTTGATTTTTTTTCTGCCAAAGTGCGTGATCTCACACTTTCCAACATTATACTCCATCTGCAAAATTATTGCCCACTCACTTAGCCTGTCTATGTCCTTTTGCAGATTGTTTGTGTCCTCCTCACACATTGCTTTTCCTCCCATCTTTGTGTCGCCAGCAAACTTGGCTACGTTACACTCGGTCCCTTCTTCCAAGTCGTTTATATAGATTGTAAATAGTTGGGGTCCCAGCACTGATCCCTGTGGCACCCCACTAGTTACTGGTTGCCAACCGGAGAATTAACCATTTATCCCAACTCTCTGTTAGTTAGCCAATCCTCTATCCATGCTAATATATTATCCCCAACCCCGTGCACTTTTATCTTGTGCAGTAACCTTTTTACGTGGCACCTTGTCAAAAGCCTTCTGGAAGCCCAAATACACCACATCCAATTGTTCCCCTTTATCCACCCTGTTCATTACATCTTCAAAAGAACTCCAGCAAATTTGTCAAACATGACTTCCCGTTAAGACAGACCAGGTTATGAAGCACTGCCCTCCTAACTCGGTATGAATGTTTTATTGACTCTCTCTGAACCTTTTGGTGTTCAGTACAGTTTTATTTAACTGATCAAAGGTGAGACCAACAGTTCAGACAGAACACACAGTTCAGCTCAGTAAAGAGTTAACACATTCAGACTGGCCAATTATCTCTCCGTGCCGAACGTCTGGGAAATCTGGTTACCTGAGGCCGGACTGCATGCGATCCAGACAGCTCATCGGAGCAACTTCGGAGATGAAATTTACCCCATTAATAATGAATTACTGTTTAATGCAGCAATATCAGTTTGTCAGGTAGGAATGGATGTGAATTAGGTGGGAGAATGGAACAGAGATGAGTGCTTTCCTTGAAATCATTTCACTTCAATGAGGCGGTTATTTGTCAAACTGGCAGATAAAGAGAGGCCACTCCCTTTAGAGAGTTTCAAACTGAAGGAATGTTTCAGATGGAACCCGGTTCAAGGCAGAAACTGCATTTCACACAGATAAGAGGTTCCTGATCGTTAATCTTCATATAATTAAGTACTGAAATTACCCACCAGGAGGGGGACCCATCACTAATCTTTATATAAACAGTAATTACTGAAATTACCCACAGGTAGGACCCATCACTAATCTTTATATAAACAGTAATAACTGAAATTACCCACAGGTAGGACCCATCACCAATCTTTATATAAACAGTAATTACTGAAATTACCCACAGGTAGGGCCCATCACCAATCTTTTTCAAAATGTGCTCCTCCTTATGCTTCAATCCATTCATGTCCCCATCCCTCTCTCTCTGCATCTGCCAGTCCCACAAGCCCCCGCCCTGAGAATGTTCCATTCGCCAACTCGGGCCTCTTGTACATTTCACCCTCTCCTCAACCTATCCATGCAGCTGTGCCCTTGTGTATTGACTCTGCGATTCCTCCCCCTCCCTCCCCCTCCCCCTGCTCATTCAGGGCATTCCTTAAGGCACACTTCTTTTACCAACCATTTGTTTCTACCTCCTTTTGTTCAGCCCCATCTTCTGACCAATTTAAGTTTCTTTGAAGCATCTTGGGATGTTTTTCGATGTAAAGACACTTATTTAAGATAGAATCTATATGCTTGCATTTATGGAATAGGAAGGGAAATAAAACATTTTTGTTCCGAGTCCCATTCAAACCCAAGGCCTGTCTCATAGTTAATAGATCACAGCACCGAGAAGGAAAAGGATTTTGAAGGCTATCGAACAGTTGAGATGGGGGCAAACCTCTAGAATCTGTATTTCGAGGTGGAATTAGTGAATATTTACAGATACAGGGGATGATCAGAGGAGGCTGGAACTGATAAGTTACAGACAAGTCGTGATTGACAAATTTGCTCACTGTCTTTATGAATAGATAGATTGATGGAATGTAGAACATGCGGTGTATATGGGTTTCCAGAAGGTGTGTTAATGAGGCCATTTGTGTTCACAGAACCGAACTCTACATTCACTGAGCTCTTGAGAGAGTGCGACGATCACCAACTGTTCCAGTTGATGAAATTCTAGCGGGACAGACTGGAACAGGTGATTGAAGAGTGTGTGGAGGGACTGGGTCTCTGGTTAACAGGCGAGGACCATTTCAGCGGACAAGAATATCACTTAAGTGGGTGGGACACAGGATGAGTTTAGATTATTCTAACATCACACAGCTGACAAAATATTCTAACATAGGAACAAAAGAGTTTCTTGATGAAATAAGCTCTATATAATTCCCCTTCTAAAATCCTGGTATCGAAAGCTAGTGATTGTGGAATTGTTGACTAATCGATCTCTAACAATTAGTCTACAACAGATCCAGACATGAGGTGAGGGAAACTCCAGAGGTGGAGAGCTTCGCGACCATAGATCCAAAGTCATCTGTTCCTCCCAACCATGCTGCACTTACCACATGTCATATCTCAAATTACTTTTATACTTCAATTCAAAAATGTTAGTTTCTGAAACAAGTATATCTAATTTGCCTTTTATTGAATCAATACTAACGGTTTCCACCATCTCCCTAGGGAGCCCATTCCCCAGATTAACCAGTCGCTCACTGAAATATTGTTTCTGCAGATTAGTTTTGAATTTACCACCCCCACGAGTGCAAGCTCTGTTTCTACTATACTGGACAAAGTGAATCAGCGATGACAATGTAAATGTAGATTCTTTTCTCTCAATCTGGTTCAGCAAAATTACTGAAACGAATACCGCTTGTGCTTTAAACAAAGCAAGCTTTTATTTAAAAAGGAAATCCCGATCGGGGACCTTATCGGACAGAAGGAATGCAACTCTGATAGAACGCACTCACTTCCTACAGACAAAGTGACGTTACATTGTAAAGGGACGGCAGTTATACATTTTCGGCAAAAGATAACAAGATAGGGCTAGAGTGACATCCTCGTTCAGCCTATCCCTTTTGATCCCTCTTTCCCTTTGTCCACTCATAAGCCAACCTAAGTATGGTCTGATTTTAAACAAAGACCTTCTATTAATGTTTCAGGTTAATAACATGATTTAATAAGACCTTGAGGTTTTTCTGCAAGCTGTGGGTTTTGTTTCAATATGTGTTAGTGTTGTAACATTTCGCAGTCTCGAGTCTGAGATTTTCATGGCTATTCCTCCATGAATTCTTTGTTAGCTTATACTGTCCATATATAATTCCCACGTTCTCAACTTCTCGACTTTATACATTTTTAAACATTCACATTCCCCCCTTTTATCATTCCATGATAACACTTAGGATCATTCTAGGAGTATCGCATTCATCCGTTCACACTCTATTTCCTGAATCATATTGTTGTTAGTGTCGAGTAGTTCTTTAGTTCGTTGGATCATAACCCGGGAGCCCTTGACCACAAGAGGGTTTGCTAACCTTGCCATCATTATTTACAACAAAGGTTAAGGCAACCAACAATCAAACAACAGGTAATTATTACTACGATGAGAATAATTGCCCATGCATTAGATAGGATCTCCATCTGATAGCCCATCAACCCAGCTAGATCCTTCTGCTGGTGTGGATAACTTCTTCACCTCCCTTCTTATGTGATCAGCGAGATTGGTTATGTTTTCTGAACTATCAGGAATGTAAGTGCAACATTCAGATCCTATCAGGGCACACGTTCCCCCTTTCTCATCTAACAGGTAATTGAGGGCATTCGGTTTTGTAATGCTACGGTCCTTATTGCTACCATTTCAGCTGTGATGCCCTCCAGAACTTCAGCAGTATTGTTAGCTATCTGTTCCAATATCATCTCTAGGTTCTGTACTTCATCCATGAGACGTCCTATCCTGATTGGGAACATCATGACCCCAAAGAACTTGTCGGCGGGGGTGATGGCTCGCTTGTATCGGCTGGAGGCATGTGCTTCCGCCAGGGTACGTACTTGCCGCACAAATGGCACCACATAATCCCAGATAACAGAACCCTGGCCATCACCTGGGCAACCAAGGATATGCCTTATGACTGCACATGAAATACGTGCCGTTAAAAGCTGCTTTCTGATATATTGCTTCCGGGTCCCAGGACTGGGCCCACAAACCTCCACCTGTTTTATTTGGAAGGTGGGAGAGGATGGTGACTCGTGCACCTGTGGTGATGTTGAGACTGTTTGGGCATTTGCTGTACCCTATGATATGTCCCTTGTTACTGGTGTCATTTCGGGTGAGACATATGTCCCCGGTTGGCCTCCCAATCCCCGAGGTATTGGTCAGGGCTAAGAATGGGGGTTCCTTTCCACGGTCGTAGGTTGGTTGTTACCATCCCTGGAACGTCTGACTAATGGGGTCTCCAGCACTCTCCCACTTGGTGACCTCCCCGTGGTCGTTCACGTGGTAACGGTATGATACTCCTCCTGATCTCCGTGATCCCTCTTTTGACCCGCCTTTCCTCTCTCGTATTTGTATTGACCCCCCTCCTCTCGCGATAGTTTGGCTCTGAATCCATCTGACAGTCTCAGTTAGGGTTAGTGGAACGGGGCGCAAAGGAATTCCCCCTTTGGAATGTATAGGGATATGTATAGGGATATGTATAGGGAAATGTGAACACACCCAACATCTAGAAAAGTGCCCTGACCAAAGCGCCTCTCAACCTTCTCTTTTCCAGTGAGAGCATGACCAATTTACATACTAGCTCCTCCTAATCCTACCCCTCCATTAATTTGCAGACTACCCATTACCATTAATATCCCACCCAGTCTAATCCCAACCTGTTGCTCACTGTCCATTACCATTAATATCCCACCCAGTCTGATCCCAACCTCCTGCTCACTGTCCATTACCATTAATATCCCACCCAGTCTGATCCCAACCTCCTGCTCACTGCCCATTACCATTAATATCCCACCCAGTCTAATCCCAACCTGCTGCGCACTGTCCATTACCATTAATATCCCACCCAGTCTAATCCCAACCTGTTGCTCACTGTCCATTACCATTAATATCCCACCCAGTCTGATCCCAACCTCCTGCTCACTGTCCATTACCATTAATATCCCACCCAGTCTAATCCCAACCTGCTGCGCACTGTCCATTACCATTAATATCCCACCCAGTCTAATCCCAACCTGCTGCACACTGTCCATTACCATTAATATCCCACCCAGTCTGATCCCAACCTCCTGCTCACTGTCCATTACCGTTAATATCCCACCCAGTCTAATCCTAATAACGTGTTTACTCCATGAAATCGTAACATTGCTTTTTCTCCAAAATAAATCGAATTATCTCATAATTTACCAACTTACTTCCGCAACAGTTTGTGGGAGTAAATTGTACATTCTCACTGCCATGTCCGGAAATAAATGTATCGTTCCTCCCCCTTAATACTTCGAATGAATCTAAATTTTGGCCTCTGACCAACAGTGGAAACAATCTGTAAACATTTATTTATTTATAAACTTTCAGAAATTAAATTCTCAACTTCCCTCGAACAGGGATTCCATATCCCCATTGAACCTGCTGAGCAGTGTTTCAATTGCTTTTATTTCCTTCCAATAATTGAGTTTCCAAAACTGAACACAACTGGGTAAATGGTTTGGAACGTCACTCCCCATTTTCCTCCAGTTAAACACTGAGAAGACTGTTGCCAATGTCTCCCACATCTGTACCCTAGGTAAACTAGAGGTGATCTAAAACTGGTCTGCCCATGTCCTAACTCGCACCAAGTCCCGCTCGCCCATCATCTCTTGCTCGCTGACCTACATTGGCTCCTGGTTAAGCAACGCCTCAATTTCAAAATTTGCATCCTTTTCAAATCCCTCCATGGTCTCGTCCCTCCCTATCTCTGTGATGTCCTTCAGCCCCACAACACCCCCGAGATGTCTGCACTCCTCTAATTCTGACCCCTTGAGCTTTCCTGATTATAAATCGCTCAACCATCGGTGGCCGTGCCTTCTGTTGCCTGGGCCCAAAGCTCCGGAACTCCCTCCCTAAACCTTTCTATCGCTCTCTTTCTTCCTTCAAGACACTCCTTAAAACCTACCTCTTTGATCAAGCTTTTGGGCACCTGCGCTAATTTCTCCTTATGTGGCTTTGTCATATTTTGTCTCCTAACACTCCTGTGAAATGCCTTGGGGCGTTTCACTATGTTAAAGGCGCTATATAAATACAAGTTGTTGTTGTAGGCTGCTACCCCCACCACAATCCCTGTCTCCTCGTCACTTGATTTTATTCCCCTCCCCGGCCACTGCCTGATACTGAGCCAGTCTATCCGCAATCTCGGTGTCCAACCTCAATCTGAACTTCCAACCCATATACTCGCCATCACAAACATCCCCTACTTCTCTCTCAGTAACATTGCCACGCCCCTGCCTCTGCCCATCTCCTGCTGAAAACTCATCCTTGCCCTTGTTACATCCACACCAGACTGCTCTCTTGGCCGACCTCCCACCTTGCACCTTCTGTAATCTTCAGCTACGCCAAAATCCTGCTGATACCCAGCTTTCATTCAGATATCATCCGTGTGCTCACTCGCCTTTAATGGCTCCCGGTCCTCGGAAGCCTCCGTTTTAAAATTCCCATTCTGCTCTTTAAATAACCGACCTTCCCGACTCTGTAACCTCCTCCAGCTCTACGACATCCCGTGCCACTGGACCTCTCGGTCTCTGATCTCGTTTGCACCCCCTCCTTCACACCACCACTGGTGGCCGAGGGTTCACGGCATTTACTCCATCCTCCCCTCTGTCTCTCCTCTTTAAACCTAACCGTTCCCCTCACTTCTGGCCACCTCTGCTCATTTCTCCTGCTTTGTCTCGGTTCATTGTCTGCTTCCGCCTCTGTGAAACACTCTGGAACGATGGTGTATATTGAAAGCCGTGTATAAATGTAAGTTGTTGAAGGAAGTCCTGACTATCCATTGCTGGACACGTGCTCCCGGTTACTGAGGTTTCATACCGGCAGCGAGTAAATAAAACATTGTGTGCCTGAGGAAACACGTGATTGGATTTTTCACCATTGTTGTAATTGGCCGATTAGTCGGTGTAATTTCTCCTAGCTGCTTCCCTCATTTCAGAATCAACCCTTCCCTGACACTGGAGTTCTGATTCGCTGCTGTTTTATTTCTCAGTAAATCAGAGTGTGAGAAGCAAGTGAATCATATTGTTAATCAGTAATCTGATGTTATGTTGGACAATGATGAATAGAGAATACTAATCCCATTAAACCTACCGCGAATTGTCAGTAATTCCTCACTCTGAGAACAATGCTTCTGATTTCTGTTTGACATTTATCTCATTTATTTCCCACTAATGGTTGAATCAAGATGAAAGATAGAAAGACTTGCATTTCTATAGCGCCTTTCATGACCACCAGTCATCTCAAAGTGCTTTGCAGCCAATGAAGTACTGTTGGTGTGCTGTCACTGTTGTAATGTGAGGAATGCGGCAGCCAACTTGCGCACAGCAAGCTCCCACCAACAGCAATGTGATAATGGCCAGATAAACTTTCTCAGTGTTTCTCTTTCACTCCGCTCCTCAATATATTCATTGTTACACTTTACAGGAAGTCACTGAACTCGCGGAGAAGGGAAACCGGGCGGACAGTTCCAAACTTCTCCTAAATCTGGTGATGGAGAAAGGCTCTCCGGCCGGAAGGGTGATGTGGGAATCCTTTGTGAAAATGCGCCATGAGGTACCAAAGGTGGACATAATTCTGAAAGAAATAGAGGAACACGGTACGGTAAAATCATCCTTACTGAATTCACTCTCAGGTTAAAACACTGCAAATTTTACTGTAATATTGCACAGATATGATTTCATGAAATGTAATTGAATTAAACAGGTTTTGATCCATCTGATGACATGAACATCGCACGAGGTTTACCGAAGTACCCAGTCACCTGAAAGGTAAGTGATGAAATGGAGATTTCAGCCGTGCATTTCACTGCTGAGGATCAGAATGTTTGACTGTAGCCAATTGTGTAGAGGTGGCCAGAATCTGGGAATCAGAAGTTCAAAGGCCGAGGGAACAGAATTAAACATCCTTTGGATTTCACATCAATCCTCAACTATTCCCCAGAAATTCAAGGTACAGTTATCTCTGATTTTTGAATTGTTGGTAAATGTGCAGATGCTATATTGCTGGCTATACCTCGCAGGATCCTGATATGATGTGAAACCCCATACACACCTGGCAGGATCCTGATACACTGTGAAACCCCATACACACCTGGCAGGATCCTGATATGATGTGAAACCCCATACACACCTGGCAGGATCCTGATATGATGTGAAACCCCATACACACCTGGCAGGATCCTGATACACTGTGAAACCCCATACACACCTGGCAGGATCCTGATCCACTGTGAAACCCCATACACACCTGGCAGGATCCTGATACACTGTGAAACCCCATACACACCTGGCAGGATCCTGATACACTGTGAAACCCCATACACACCTGGCAGGATCCTGATACACTGTGAAACCCCATACACACCTGGCAGGATCCTGATACACTGTGAAACCCCATACACACCTGGCAGGATCCTGATATGATGTGAAACCCCATACACACCTGGCAGGATCCTGATATGATGTGAAACCCCATACACACCTGGCAGGATCCTGATACACTGTGAAACCCCATACACACCTGGCAGGATCCTGATATGATGTGAAACCCCATACACACCTGGCAGGATCCTGATACACTGTGAAACCCCATACACACCTGGCAGGATCCTGATCCACTGTGAAACTCCATACACACCTGGCAGGATCCTGATACACTGTGAAACCCCATACACACCTGGCAGGATCCTGATACACTGTGAAACCCCATACACACCTGGCAGGATCCTGATACACTGTGAAACCCCATAGACACCTGGCAGGATCCTGATACACTGTGAAACCCCATACACACCTGGCAGGATCCTGATACACTGTGAAACCCCATACACACCTGGCAGGATCCTGATACACTGTGAAACCCCATACACACCTGGCAGGATCCAGATACACTGTGAAACCCCATACACACCTGGCAGGATCCTGATATGATGTGAAACCCCATACACACCTGGCAGGATCCTGATACACTGTGAAACCCCATACACACCTGGCAGGATCCTGATATGATGTGAAACCCCATACACACCTGGCAGGATCCTGATACACTGTGAAACCCCATACACACCTGGCAGGATCCTGATCCACTGTGAAACTCCATACACACCTGGCAGGATCCTGATACACTGTGAAACCCCATACACACCTGGCAGGATCCTGATACACTGTGAAACCCCATACACACCTGGCAGGATCCTGATACACTGTGAAACCCCATAGACACCTGGCAGGATCCTGATACACTGTGAAACCCCATACACACCTGGCAGGATCCTGATACACTGTGAAACCCCATACACACCTGGCAGGATCCTGATACACTGTGAAACCCCATACACACCTGGCAGGATCCAGATACACTGTGAAACCCCATACACACCTGGCAGGATCCTGATACACTGTGAAACCCCATACACACCTGGCAGGATCCTGATACACTGTGAAACCCCATACACACCTGGCAGGATCCTGATACACTGTGAAACCCCATACACACCTGGCAGGATCCTGATACACTGTGAAATCCCATACACACCTGGCAGGATCCTGATACACTGTGAAACCCCATACACACCTGGCAGGATCCTAATACACTGTGAAACCCCATACACACTGGGTGGGATCCTGATACACTGTGAAACTAATACACAGCTGGCAGGATCCTGATACACTGTGAAACCCCATACACACCTGGCAGGATCCTGATACACTGTGAAACCCTATAGACACTGGGTGGGATACTGATACACTGTGAAACCCCATACACACCTGGCAGGATCCTGATACACTGTGAAACCCCATACACACCTGGCAGGATCCTGATACACTGTGAAACCCCATACACACCTGGCAGGATCCTGATACACTGTGAAACCCCATACACACCTGGCAGGATCCTGATACACTGTGAAACCCCATACACACCTGGCAGGATCCTGATACACTGTGAAACCCCATACACACCTGGCAGAATCCTGATACACTGTGAAACCCCATACACACCTGGCAGGATCCTGATACACTGTGAAACCCCATACACACCTGGCAGGATCCTGATACACTGTGAAACCCCATACACACCTGGCAGGATCCTGATACACTGTGAAACCCCATACACACCTGGCAGGCTCCTGATACACTGTGAAACCCCATACACACCTGGCAGGATCCTGATACACTGTGAAACCCCATACACACCTGGCAGGATCCTGATACACTGTGAAACCCCATACACACCTGGCAGGATCCTGATACACTGTGAAACCCCATACACACCTGGCAGGATCCTGATACACTGTGAAATCCCATACACACCTGGCAGGATCCTGATACACTGTGAAACCCCATACACACCTGGCAGGATCCTAATACACTGTGAAACCCCATACACACTGGGTGGGATCCTGATACACTGTGAAACTAATACACACCTGGCAGGATCCTGATACACTGTGAAACCCCATACACACCTGGCAGGATCCTGATACACTGTGAAACCCCATACACACCTGGCAGGATCCTGATACACTGTGAAACCCCATACACACCTGGCAGGATCCTGATACACTGTGAAACCCCATACACACCTGGCGGGATCCTGATACACTGTGAAACCCCATACACACTGGGTGGGATCCTGATGCACTGTGAAACTAATACACACCTGGCAGGATCCTGATACACTGTGAAACCCTATAGACACTGGGTGGGATACTGATACACTGTGAAACTAATACACTCATGGCATGTGCCCTCACTCACAGAAAAAGCTCAGCACCCTGAGCAACAGATATTGGGTTTTCAGTACCCCTCGAGCTCTAGCCTGTAAAATGTTGGAAACATGGTGACGAGATGTAAAAATAAGCAAATAAAATTGACAGGTCTGGATTTTAACAGGGGTAGGTAGCGGGGTGGGGGGGACTGTTTCGGAGGAGAAGTCCGAAACTCCCTGTATGCTGTTGTTTCAACTCCCCAGCAGTGTCTTTGTCCTTGTAAGTTTCCCCGATAGTCAGCATGATTGACGGCTTGGCTTCAGTCGGGTGGTGATCACTCTGGAACAGACCTCAGGACCAGCTAGTTACCGTGGGGGGAGGGAGGGGTCTGATCAGTTGTATATGTCAGGAGATTGGGGGAGCCAGAGCTCCTCCTAGACCACAAAGAGTGCTGTAAGAACAATTATCTTCTCCCCAGTACTGCCCCCTCCTCCCTTCAGCTGCTGGGTTTCCTGTTTCCTGTGAAACCTGGTATGCTACAGATTTCACCAGAGTTTGTCAGCCTAATAAAAATATTTAAATTGCCAACCTGCCTCCTGGGAACGGATTGGCTGCCCACCCCTCATCCTGTCTCTATTAAACCCAGAAGTGGACGGGTTGGGGTTCGGTTTGAAATGTAAATTTTCTTTAGCCTTTTACCCAACCTCAACCGACCTGTTTTTTTTGGTGTTAAAATCCAGCCCATAGACTGTAGCGCAGAAACAGGCCATTCATCCCAACTGGTCTCCACATTCACCTCCTCCCAGCCCCCTTCATTTAAACCTAGCAGCATATCCTCCTATTCGTTTCTCCCTCATGTGTTTATCTAGCTTCCCCTTCAATGCATCTAATCTATTCACCTCAACTACTCCTCATAGTGGTGAGTTCCACATTCTAACCACTCTATGGGTAAAGAAGTTTCTCCTGAATTATCTATTGGATTTATTGGTGACTGCCTTTATTCACAAGTCTACCCTATCAAACCTCATTCATTATATTAAGCACTTTTATTAGGCCACCCATCAGCCTGCCTATGTATCTCCTCTCAGTTCTGTTATCATCCTAGTAAATCTTTCTGCACCTTGTCCATTGCCACTGTCATGTTTATATTGTGGAGAACAGAACTTGGCATAGTACAACAAGGAGGTATAATTACACAGCACAGAATGACACACAGCTGTCAGAACGTGTTCCATCTCATCTCAAGATATTCTCACAACAGAACTAACCACTCTCTGGGGTTCAGAGAGATTTGAGTCTCCTTGTGCAAGAAACATAAAGCTAGCATGCAGTACAGCAAGCAATGAGGAAGTGTTGTAAAAGGTAGGCACCTTTAGAATATACCAGAACACTAGGCATTAGGCACCTGCTAGATATAACTAAACGCATATAAGTTTAAAGTGGCCACACATAAAATGGCTGCCCAGGCATGATGGGAAATCAGGTAGTCAAGCTGTGAACTATTGAATGTTCAATGACTGAGCAATAACCCTGTGAGGCCCACTATAGGAATGCCTTGGATGCAGGATAAGAATAATGAGGAGAGAACCCATCTCCCGTATTCAAGGCCATAAACCAATTAATTCCCCAGGAAGAAAGAGATAAGAGAACCCATCTCCTGTAAACAAGGTTATAAACCAATTATTTCTCCAAGAAGAAAGAACTAGTGAGAGAACCTATATCAATCAGCCCAAGCTGACAAGAGATGAACACATGGTTCCTGAGACATAAGGGGAATTCTATTGGGTTAAAAGAACCTATATGTAATCTATAATCGTTGTGATTGGCTTGTGTCCAGCCGTGATGGGCTGTGTAACTGTAGTAAACTGTTTGTAACTGTTGTGAAACATATAAAAGTGAATGTAACCCTTTGTTCTGTGGAGAGAAACCTGGATACGGTCCTGAGTTTTCCTCCCCGCTGAGCGTAATAAAGGCCGGCAGGCGTTGGAACCGACTCTGAGTGTTGAGTGATTCTTCTGAGAAAACACTAACGCTAACAGTGGCGTAGTCGGCAGGATTTCCCGGAGTCGCTGGACGCCCTTGGAAAAACCCGGGTGAGTATAAAAAAAAACGATTTTTAAGTATAAAGGGTGCGGAAGGTGGAAGCTGGTTGATCGACACGAGGAGACGGTCTAATATCTCAAACGCCTAGCCTGAGCCTGAATTAAGAGGACTTTTGTCCCACGTGATGGCCAGGAACCAAGTAGGCGTAGGGAACACACTTAGACCGTGGGATCGTGATACCGAGAGACATCTTCTGGACCCAGTAGTGTAATTTGAAATACCCCGGGGTAGAACCAAGCGGTGTACAGCGGCTAACGGAATCCAAACCTGTGAACAGGGTCGGACCAACGGGCTGAGCGGTGGTAGGTAGTCGTTAAGGTTAACGTAAGCACTGCGGGAATTGCTTAAATGCGTTTTAAGAATTGTATAAGTTTGTGTAACAGCAGAACTTGTGACCTGACAGTAGCCAAGAGACAGTTTACTACAAGTCGCGCTAGAAAGAAAGCGGACCTCAGAGAAGATTCCTAACGGTACTAGTCCTACCCAGGAATGGCCATGAAAACAAGTAAACTCGAGTGGGGACCAGAAGGGTCGCTTACCCGCCACCTGGCGGAAAAACAAAAGAAGCTAATTGAAAAAATGATTAAAGCAGGGTGGAATCCTCAGGAACTAGTTATGTGAGGAATTATTTAGATAAAACTACGAATTCCCTGAAAGGTCATGGATCCAAAAATAGAGCCGGCCAAAACAAGAAGAGAGACTGTTGTAAATGTCTGATCGTTGAGTGAGAAGTGTCTGTGTGATTTTTGACTGCAGAATGAATTTTTTTATGTTTTCATGTTCCGAAAGCCTGGTTGGAAGAGGAATGCAAGTGTCTGTTTATTTTAGAAACAGAGTGAAAGTCTTTTTTTAACCCTTTGTAATTTTGTCCTGTATGTGGGAAGTTTTAAGACATTTAAGTTAGAAACGCAGGTGTGGATTTATTCGGATGATAAGTTACGGAGCTAGGAAAATAAACAAATAAAGGATAGGTTTGTTGAGCAAAAGATTTATTTGACACGCTCACTTACTTGCTGAAAGAAAACATGCAATGATTGATTGGGTTGAAAGACATAAATTTAGTCTCGGAATGAGATAAAGAATGCTTTAAAAAAAAAAAGAGCTTCTAGCCAAAAAAAAAAGTTTTAAATAAAGATTGAAATTACAAAGTTTGAATTGGGATTTTGAGATATTCAGAGAAGGCACAGAAAATACTGAGGTGGATTAAAAAAAAAGAAAAAGATTAAATTAAATCTGATCAGGTCAAACTCCTGGGCAAGTGGCGAGCTATCTGCGAAGGTGTAAAAGGGACTTTTGGAAAATGTTAAAAACAGCAAGCTTTAGTAACGACTTTGAAACTGGAGCATTTTGAGATAACGAAAGGCAGCACTCAAACTCTCAAAGCTGGACTCCATTCCAGTTATGAAAAAAAAGAAAAAGATAAAGATGCCACTTTCAAAGTAAACAAATGATTTTAAATTAACAACTTTATGGAGTTACGAACCCTCCGTGTAAAATACAAAACCTAATTTGAAGAAAGAAAAAAAAGATGTAACGGACTAAATGGAAAAAGACATAACTTACTAAATACTAGTTGATGTTTGCTGTGAAAAAGATATTGGTTTAATTAGAAGGAAAAAAAAATTGGAAGAGGTAAAAAACACTCGACATGGATTCGAATTTTAAATTATGAAAAAGTTTCAATGCAGTTTGAAAAGATTTCCAAAATGGACAGTGTTTATCAAAAAAAGTCCCGAACAGTCTAAACAAGCAGGAGGGTTTTGAAGATAATGAGGAGAAAGAGAGAAATAAAAAAAAACAGAATTGAATTTCAGTAAACAAAATTGCTATTGTATGTGTGGTCTTTTTTAAAACAATTAAAAAAAAAATTATTTGGCAAGTACTTGAATTAGAAGTTAAGAAAACATTGGAGTTTACTCGAATGCTTTATGCTGTTTTTAACGGATTCCTAATTTCGAAGCCAGTTTTGAAGGCACAAAGACTTTTTTTCAGATGATTACGTGAAGTCACGTAATGACATCAGGTCTTCTTACAAACCTGGAAAGGAGTTAACCCTTTCCATTGACAGCCGTTTTATACTGAACATTATTAATTTGGATTTCTTAATAGGAAAAAAAAGACTCACCTAACAGAGGAAACAAAAATAAAAACAGAACTAGCTTATGTAATAATACTTGCCTGATACAATAAAGAAATAGATACTCAATAAAACAAATTGAAGAGTTAAAAGCTAAGATAAACAGGCTGGAAGAGATAACGGGACTAGACGGATAGTGCAGTGCGCAGCCATAGCACCATCACCTCTGGCAATAGAGCCAATGTACCCCACGGTGGGTAGGTGTAGTCCACAAACCCAACCTAACGGTAAAGCAGACAGCGATGTTTGGAGGAATAGCTTTGGCCTTGGTCATAATAGGAGTTTGGGTAATATTTAAGTGGGTAAAGACACGGGCGCACGCCCTACAGATTCAGCTCGAAATGGTTCGATTATAACCTTGTGCTTCTGATTTTGCAGGGTGACAGGGACACTCGTAGAGCAAAAAACTTAACCCCTGGTGACGACCAGGCCGTCTGTTTAAAATTACAGATAATACTTACCGGAATGGGAATACGAAAGGTGCTACTCGTAATATGGATAGCCCTGCGACAGGCACGTACCCTGGGCAACACCGACGGACAGCAGAGCACGCTGGAAATAAACAACTACATGAACTATGGAGTCTTGTTTAATTTAACGGACGGAATGTGCATCCCAGCAGCCAAGGACTGGAGCAAGGACAGGACTTATTTTAATGCATGGTTACAAGTGAATCCTAATAAGAATCCTAATAAGAATAAGAGTATGTGTACAGTGCTCCACGGGTATAAGGAGCAGATGCATTAAACGGAGGGATATCAAAGGACCTGATGAATGTACTTTCGGCATAATTTGCACGCCTCCGGGACAATCCCAGCAATCAGTCATCCGCAAGAAGGGAATGGGGCTGTGTGGGTATTACGAGGAGGTGGGGGCGGCTGCAATATCATTCTATGTATGTTTCTCACCCCCTCCGACACCGTGCCCCATAAGAATCACTACATTGCCCGAGGAACTGCCTTGCCCCATAACTACAAAGGGACCAGAGAATGGGATTGTAATGTACAACGAGGGGAAACTGTTGTATGATAATGTTAAACATGAAATTGTGCCTGTTCTGATCAATATTTCAGGCATCCAGATGCTGGAATACTGTACAGAACAGTCAAGGAAGATGTACAATGTATTAAGTAAAGTTGTAATGCAGCAGGCTGCCGATGCAATGAGTGCCAGTAGGTTCCGGGGACAGGGGTTAGCCCCCAGGATGAAGAGGGAAATAGTTAATGATGTTGCTACCGTTTTCAATACAGGGACCTCCGTAGTGAACTTGATAGACATACAAGGATTAAATGAGAGGGTGGAACAGCTTAGAGGGGTGATGAAGGGGTTATTGGAGAGGGTGGAGCAAAACCAGGAAGACCAAGCCAACCTAGGAAAGGAGGGTGCCGAAATCCAGCTGGATGGCACTCGGACCTGGAAGCTCACGCCAGAACCATCAATCACCTCATTGATAGAGAACAGGAAGATACAGGGAAAGCAAAGACAGCGGCAACTCTGTCACGCTTATGGTCTGTGGATGGTGGGACAGATCCGCCACAACCTCGACCAGATCCAACGCGGGGAAGTACCCGATTGGATAGACAGTTCACATTTAGCTCAGTTGGCTAACCAAAGGGGGACACTGGATAATTGTACTCTGAAGGGACTGACCAGAGTATACCCAGCAATTCCAGATTGCCAGATGGGTAGGACTACCGGGATAGGGATAGTCCTGATGATCCCTATAGCCACACCGGCCTCAGGGCCGTTCCCCCTATACCAATGAGAGAATATCGGAATAATACGGGAAAATGTCTCCATACATTACTACCTGACCACCACCTCTGCCGTTCGTCGAAACAACATACTTACCAGGATTTCCCTAGCAGATTGCAAGCAAAAGGGGGAAATCACAGTATGCCCTCACCTGGTGGGCCGAGGGGAGCTAGACGAGTGCGGGTTTAACCGAACCGACGGGTATGTACTAGAAATAGTGCCCGCACACATGCACTTCGCGAGGGCAGGCTACGGAGGGAAGGGAAGATACTGCGTCTCTATGGTATGTTGCCTCCCTGGTGCAAGGGTCAAGGATGTCTCGGAGCGGGTGCAGGACATTCTGAAATGGGAGGGAGAACAGCCAGTTGTCGTGGTGCACATTGGTACCAACGACATAGGCAAAAAAAGGGATGAGGTCCTACGAAACGAATTTAAGGAGCTAGGAGCTAAATTAAAAAGTAGGACCTCAAAAGTAGTAATCTCGGGATTGCTACCAGTGCCACATGATAGTCAGAGTAGGAATCGCAGGATAGCGCAGATGAATACGTGGCTTGAGCAGTGGTGCAGCAGGGAGGGATTCAAATTCCTGGGGCATTGGGACCGGTTCTGGGGGAGGTGGGACCAGTACAAACCGGACGGTCTGCACCTGGGCAGGACTGGAACCAATGTCCTAGGGGGAGTGTTTGCTAGTGCTGTTGGGGAGGATTTAAACTAATATGGCAGGGGGATGGGAACCAATGCAGGGAGACAGAGGGAAACAAAAAGGAGCCAAAAGCAAAAGACAGAAAGGAGATGAGGAAAAGTGGAGGGCAGAGAAACCCAAGGCAAAGAACAAAAAGGGCCACTGTACAGCAAAATTCTAAAAGGACAAAGGGTGTTAATAAAACAAGCCTGAAGGCTTTGTGTCTTAATGCAAGGAGTATCCGCAATAAGGTGGATGAATTAATTGTGCAAATAGATGTTAACAAATATGATGTGATTGGGATTACGGAGACGTGGCTCCAGGATGATCA
Organism: Pristiophorus japonicus; assembly: GCF_044704955.1. Taxonomy (NCBI): domain Eukaryota; kingdom Metazoa; phylum Chordata; class Chondrichthyes; family Pristiophoridae; genus Pristiophorus; species Pristiophorus japonicus. The sequence continues at coordinate 4,893,930 of NC_091983.1, read as the reverse complement.
GGGCTGGGAACTCAACATTCAGGGGTATTCAACATTCAGGAAGGATAGAATAAAAGGAAAAGGAGGTGGGGTAGCATTGCTGGTTAAAGAGGAGATTAATGCAATAGTTAGGAAAGACATTAGCTTGGATGATGTGGAATCTATATGGGTAGAGCTGCAGAACACCAAAGGGCAAAAAACGTTAGTAGGAGTTGTGTACAGACCTCCAAACAGTAATAGGGATGTTGGGGAGGGCATCAAACAGGAAATTAGGGGTGCATGCAATAAAGGTGCAGCAGTTATAATGGGTGACTTTAATATGCACATAGATTGGGCTAGCCAAACTGGAAGCAATACGGTGGAGGAGGATTTCCTGGAGTGCATAAGGGATGGTTTTCTAGACCAATATGTTGAGGAACCAACTAGGGGGGAGGCCATCTTAGACTGGGTGTTGTGTAATGAGAGAGGATTAATTAGCAATCTCATTGTGCGAGGCCCCTTGGGGAAGAGTGACCATAATATGGTGGAATTCTGCATTAGGATGGAGAATGAAACAGTAATTTCAGAGACCATGGTCCAGAACTTAAAGAAGGGTAACTTTGAAGGTATGAGGCGTGAATTGGCTAGGATAGATTGGCGAATGATACTTAGGGGGTTGACTGTGGATGGGCAATGGCAGACACTTAGAGACCGCATGGATGAAGTACAACAATTGTACATTCCTGTCTGGCGTAAAAATAAAAAGGGGAAGGTGGCTCAACCGTGGCTATCTAGGGAAATCAGGGATAGTATTAAAGCCAAGGAAGTGGCATACAAATTGGCCAGAAATAGCAGCGAACCTGGGGACTGGGAGAAATTTAGAACTCAGCAGAGGAGGACAAAGGGTTTGATTAGGACAGGGAAAATGGAGTACGAGAAGAAGCTTGCAGGGAACATTAAGGCGGATTGCAAAAGTTTCTATAGGTATGTAAAGAGAAAAAGGTTGGTGAAGACAAACGTAGGTCCCCTGCAGTCAGAATCAGGGGAAGTCATAACGGGGAGCAAAGAAATGGCGGATCAATTGAACAAGTACTTTGGTTCGGTATTCACTAAGGAGGATACAAACAACCTTCCGGATATAAAAGGGGTCAGAGGGTCTAGTAAGGAAGAGGAACTGAGGGAAATCTTTATTAGTCGGGAAATTGTGTTGGGGAAATTGATGGGATTGAAGGCCGATAAATCCCCAGGGCCTGATGGACTGCATCCTAGAGTACTTAAGGAGGTGGCCTTGGAAATAGCGGATGCATTGACAGTCATTTTCCAACATTCCATTGACTCTGGATCAGTTCCTATGGAGTGGAGGGTAGCCAATGTAACCCCACTTTTTAAAAAAGGAGGGAGAGAGAAAACAGGGAATTATAGACCGGTCAGCCTGACCTCAGTAGTGGGTAAAGTGATGGAATCAATTATTAAGGATGTCATAGCAGTGCATCTGGAAAATGGTGACATGATAGGTCCAAGTCAGCATGGATTTGTGAAAGGGAAATCATGCTTGACAAATCTTCTGGAATTTTTTGAGGATGTTTCCAGTAAAGTGGACAAGGGAGAACCAGTTGATGTGGTATATTTGGACTTTCAGAAGGCTTTCAACAAGGTCCCACACAAGAGATTAATGTGCAAAGTTAAAGCACATGGGATTGGGGGTAGTGTGCTGACGTGGATTGAGAACTGGTTGTCAGACAGGAAGCAAAGAGTAGGAGTAAACGGGTACTTTTCAGAATGGCAGGCAGTGACTAGTGGAGTGCCGCAAGGTTCTGTGCTGGGGCCCCAGCTGTTTACATTGTACATTAATGATTTAGACGAGGGGGTTAAATGCAGTATCTCCAAATTTGCGGATGATACTAAGTTGGGTGGCAGTGTGAGCTGCGAGGAGGATGCTATTAGGCTGCAGAGTGACTTGGATAGGTTAGGTGAGTGGGCAAATGCATGGCAGATGAAGTATAATGTGGATAAATGTGAGGTTATCCACTTTGGTGGTAAAAACAGAGAGACAGACTATTATCTGAATGGTGACAGATTAGGAAAAGGGAAGGTGCAACGAGACCTGGGTGTCATGGTACATCAGTCATTGAAGGTTGGCATGCAGGTACAGCAGGCGGTTAAGAAAGCAAATGGCATGTTGGCCTTCATAGCGAGGGGATTTGAATACAGGGGCAGGGAAGTGTTGCTACAGTTGTACAGGGCCTTGGTGAGGCCACACCTGGAGTATTGTGTACAGTTTTGGTCTCCTAACTTGAGGAAGGACATTCTTGCTATTGAGGGAGTGCAGCGAAGGTTCACCAGACTGATTCCCGGGATGGCGGGACTGACCTATCAAGAAAGATTGGATCAATTGGGATTGTATTCACTGGAGTTCAGAAGAATGAGAGGGGACCTCATAGAAACGTTTTAAATTCTGACGGGTTTAGACAGGTTAGATGCAGAAAGAATGTTCCCAATGTTGGGGAAGTCCAGAACCAGGGGTCACAGTCTGAGGATAAGGGGTAAGCCATTTAGGACCGAGATGAGGAGAAACTTCTTCACCCAGAGAGTGGTGAACCTGTGGAATTCTCTACCACAGAAAGTAGTTGAGGCCAATTCACTAAATATATTCAAAAGGGAGTTAGATGAAGTCCTTACTACTCGGGGGATCAAGGGTTATGGCGAGAAAGCAGGAAGGGGGTACTGAAGTTTCATGTTCAGCCATGAACTCATTGAATGGCGGTGCAGGCTAGAAGGGCTGAATGGCCTGCTCCTGCACCTATTTTCTATGTTTCTATGTTTCTACTACTGAGCGTTCATTCCAGTATAATGACCTGCAGTGCCCTATACCACAGCCAAACTTTTGCTTTACACCACTACGACCTGTCGCGATCGGGCAAGCGCATATCACCCAGGTTAGGCGCCGTAAGTCCGAAGTTATTGAGGTAACCGATCAGCTCCATGATCATTTACAGGATTATGACGAACCAGATCAGGTCCCTATCCCACATCTAACCGAAGTATTACGAGAGTTGAGGCTCAGAGTGGGTCAATCCGTAAAGCTCTACCACCAACTACAAACTAAAATCAAAGTACTGGAAGAAGATACCGAGGTAGACTTACAAAGTCAGAGTTGGTGGAGAAAGGTCTGGGACTGGGAAATAAATGTGAACATCCACCCATGGATTCGAATAATTTCACATATACTGGTTGGGATACAATTGATCTTGGCAATAACATGGGGCATAATGGCCTGCCAGGCATGCAGACACCACGCACAACGAAGACGGACAAATCACCGTTCCCCGGATACTAAACAAGCCTGTTTTATAAGGGGGCAGGAGGATTTGGCCTTTGTCAATTCGATTTAAGCAACCGGGACTCCTGAAACCGTGTGACTGGCCAGCACGTTGAGGCAGGGAGTACCGGGCCGTGCACAAAATCTAATAAAGGCAGAACGGTCGGTTAAAAGGGGACTAGGACTAGTCCCTTTACCGAAAGGGGGAGTTGTTGTAGGAGGTAGGCACCTTTAGAATATACCAGAACACTAGGCATTAGGCACCTGCTAGATATATCTAAACGCATATAAGTTTAAAGTGGCCACACATAAAATGGCTGCCCAGGCATGATGGGAAATCAGGTAGTCAAGCTGTGAACTGTTGAATGTTCAATGACCGAGCAATAACCCTGTGAGACCCACTATAGGAATGCCTTGGATGCAGGATAAGAATAATGAGGAGAGAACCCATCTCCCGTATTCAAGGCCATAAACCAATTAATTCCCCAGGAAGAAAGAGATAAGAGAACCCATCTCCTGTAAACAAGGTTATAAACCAATTATTTCTCCAAGAAGAAAGAACTCGTGAGAGAACCTATATCAATCAGCCCAAGCTGACAAGAGACGAACACATGGTTCCTGAGACATAAGGGGAATTCTATTGGGTTAAAAGAACCTATATGTAATCTATAATCGTTGTGATTGGCTTGTGTCCAGCCGTGATGGGCTGTGTAACTGTAGTAAACTGTTTGTAACTGTTGTGAAACATATAAAAGTGCATGTAACCCTTTGTTCTGTGGAGAGAAACCTGGATACGGTCCTGAGTGTTTCCTCCCCGCTGAGGCCGCCAGGCGTTGGAACCGACTGTGAGTGTTGAGTGATTCTTCTGAGAAAACACTAACGCTAACAGGAAGGCAAATGGAATGTTGTCCTTTATTGCAGGGGTTTGGAGTATAAGAGTAGGGATGTCTTGCTACAATTGTACAGAGCCTTGGTGAGACCACACCTGAAGTACTGTGCACAGTTTTGGTCTCCTTGTCTAAGGAAGGACATACTTGTCTTGGAGGTGATACAATGGAGGTTCACTAGGTTGATTCCTGCGATGAGAAGGCTGTTGTATGAGGAGAGATTGTGTAGTTTAGGCCTATATTCTCTGAGAGGTGATCTCATTGAAACAAACAAGATTCTGAAGGGGATTGACAGGGTAGATGCTGAGAGGTTGATTCCCATGGCTGGAGTATTTAGAACTAGGGGGCACAGTCTCAGGATAAGGGGTAGGCCATTTAAGTCAGAGATGAGGAGGAATTTCTTCACTCAGAGTTTCTGAATCTTTGGAATTCTCTACCCCAGAGGGCTGTGGATGCTGAGTTTTGAGTTTATTCAAGGTTGAGGTAGATAGATTTTTGGAGACTAGGGGAATCAGGGGATATCAAGATTGGGCAGGAAAGTAGAGTTGAAGTTGATGATTTGCCACAAACTCATTGAATGGTGGAGCAGGCTTGAGTGGCCATATGACTTACTCCTGCTCCTATTTCTTATGTGTTTAGAACATTACTCTGTGTAGAAATATGATGAAAACACAATGCCCCAGAAATCCCGGTCGGCTCCTTCCCGCGGGCGATCGGGTAAAAAACGTAAAGCTGCGCACTGACCTGAAGCTGCTGCACCCATGCGAGTTCCAGGTCCTGAGGCCTGCACTGACTGCGTGTCGCAGTGTGTGCACATCAGGACGTGTGCAGGGCTGGAGCTGCAGTCACATGGCTATAGGCAGCCAATTAGGTAAAGTGTGTTCTCATTCATAATAATGGGAACTACGTAAGTTGGAGTTCCTATTATTATGAATGAGAACTCCACAAACACACATTAATAAAAATACACTATATATTTAACATTAATTTAAATTAGTTATTTATATATTAAAAATATATTCTGATTTTATTTAAAAAAATTTTAATTATGATTTAAACAAATAAAATGTTTTAAATTTTAATTCTGTTTTAAGTGTGTTTTAAAAATCTTGCATAGAAATTTACAGCACGGAAGGGGGCCATTTCGGCCCATCGTGCCTACGCTGGTCGACAAAGAGCTGCACAGCTCTTTGTCAGCAGCCCTAAAGGTTATATATAAACCTATGAACAATGACGGCAAGGCAAAGAGCACCCAGTCCAACCAGTCTACCTCACACAACTGCAACACCCCTTATATTGAAACATTCTACACTCCTCCCCAACCAGAGCCATGTGATCCCCTGGGAGAGGCAAAAACCAGATATAAAACCCAGGCCAATTTAGGGAGAAAAAAATCCTGGGAAATTGCTCTCCAACCCATCCAGGTGATCGATACTAGTCCAGAAGATCACCCTGGCCATATTCTATTCCCTGCAGTACTTACCATTATACCTACACGTCCAACAACAGGTCATCCAGTCTAACCCCAATTACCAGCTCGAGGTCCGTAACCCTGCAGGTTACTGCACTTTAAGAGCCCATCCAACCATCTCTTAAAAGTGGTGAGGGTTTCTGCACCCACCACTCTTCCAGGCAGCGAGTTCCAGATCCCCACAACCCTCTGCGTAAAGAAGCCCCCCCCCTCAAATACCCTCTAAACCTTCCACCAACCACCTTAAAACTATGCCCCCTCGTAATAGACCCCTCCACCAATGGAAATAGACCCTTACTATCCACTATGTCCAGGCTCCTCAATATTTTGTACACCTCTCAACCTCCTCTGTTCCAATGAAAACAAACCCAGCCTATCCAATCTGTCCTCATAACTAAGATTTTCCATTCCAGGCAGCATCCTAGTAAATCTCCTCTGCACCCTCTCTAGTGCAATCACGTCCTTCCTATAATACGGTGACCAGAACTGCATGCAGTACTCCAGTCAGAGTATGATACAATTTAAGCATAACATCCCTGCTCTTATATTCTATGCCTCGGCCAATAAAGGCAAACATTCTGTATGCCTTATTAACCACCTTATCCACCTGGCCTGCTACTTTCAGGGATCTGTGGACAAGCACTCCAAGGTCCCTTTGTTTATTTACACTATTATGTGGTCTACTGCTTAATGTGTATACCCTTTCCTTATTAGCCCTCCAAAAGTGCATCACCTCACACTTCTCTGAATTAAATTCCATTTGCTACTGCTCTACCCACCTGACCAGTAGATTGATATCCTCCTGCAGCCCATGACTTTCCTCTTCATTATCAACCACATAGTCAATTTTAGTGTCATCTGCAAACTTTTTAATCATACTCCCTATATTCAAATCTAAATCATTGATATATATAGCACAAAAAGCAAGGGACCCAGTACTGAGCCCTGTGGAACCCCACTAGAAACATCCTTCCAGTCACAATAACATCCATCAATCATTACCCTTTTCTTCCTACCTCCAAGCCAATTTTGGATCCAACTTGCCACTTTGCCCTGTATGCCATGGGCTTTAACCTTCATGACCAGTCTACCATGTGGAACCTTATCAAAAGCTTTGCTAAAGTCCATTTATACTACATCGTACGCACTACCCTCATCGACCCTCCTGGTTACCTCCTCAAAAAATTCAATCAGGTTCGAGAGAGGCGTCGGGAGGTGCGTGGAGAGACGTGAGTCCGGGGTCAGCGAGAGGCCTACAAAAGGCCGCGAGAGGCGTCGGGAGGTGCGTGGAGAGACGTGAGTCCGGGGTCAGCGCGAGGCCTACAAAAGGCCGCGAGAGGCGTCGGGAGGTGCGTGGAGAGACGTGAGTCCGGGGTCAGCGAGAGGCCTACAAAAGGCCGCGAGAGGCGTCGGGAGGTGCGTGGAGAGACCTGAGTCCGGGGTCAGCGAGAGGCCTACAAAAGGCCGCGAGAGGCGTCGGGAGGTGCGTGGAGAGACCTGAGTCCGGGGTCAGCGAGAGGCCTACAAAAGGCCGCGAGAGGCGTCGGGAGGTGCGTGGAGAGACGTGAGTCCGGGGTCAGCGAGAGGCCTACAAAAGGCCGCGAGAGGCGTCGGGAGGTGCGTGGAGAGACGTGAGTCCGGGGATCGGTGAGAGGCCTACAAAAGGCGTGCTTGTGCAGCTACAGGGAGAGGGCAAAAAAGAAGTAGAAAGAAACAAAGGTGACGTCACAGCCAAGGGGGTAAATGATTGGCTGTTGATTGGTAAGTAGCTTTTCTTTTTCCGCTTCTATAACAGTGAGTAAACTTTAGCATTGTTGTTGCCAATTTAACTGAATCTAAGGGTTAAGTCATGACAGGAGAGCTCGGTCACGGGTTATGCTCTTCCTGTACCATGTGGTAACTCAAGGACACTTCCGGTGTCCCTGACGACTACGTGTGCGTGAAGTGTATCCGCCTCCAGCTCCTGACAGACCGCGTTGCGGAGTTGGAGCTGAGGGTGGATTTACTCTGGAGCATCCACGATGCTGAGAATTATGTGAGTAGCACATGTAGCAAGTTGGTCTTACCGTAGGTGAAGAGTCCACAGCCAGCTAGGGAATGGAAGACCAGCAGGAAGAGCAGTGCAAGGAAGGTAGTGCAGGGGTCCCCTGTGGTCATCCCCCTGCAAAACAGATACACCGCTTTGGAGGAGGATGACTCATCAGGGGAGGGCAGGAGTAGCCAAGTTCATGGCACCGTGGCTGGCTCTGCTGCACAGAAGGGTGGGAAAAAGAGTGGGAGAGCTATAGTGATAGGGGATTCAATTGTAAGGGGAATAGATAGGAGTTTCTGCGGCCGCAACCGAGACTCCAGGATGGTATGTTGCCTCCCTGGTGCAAGGGTCAAGGATGTCTCGGAGCAGCTGCAGAGCATTCTGGAGAGGGAGGGTGAACAGCCAGTTGTCGTGGTACATGTAGGTACCAACGATATAGGTCAGAAGTGGGAAGAGGTCCTGCAAGCTGAATTTAGGGAGCAAGGAGTTAAATTAAAAAGTAGGACCTCAAAGGTAGTAATCTCTGGATTGCTACCAGTGCCACGTGCTAATCAGAGTAGAGGGAGCAGGATAGTTAGAATAAATACGTGGCTTGAGCAGTGGTGCAAGAGGGAGGGATTCAAATTTCTGGGACATTGGAACCAGTTCTGGGGGAAGTGCGACCTGTACAAAAGGGACGGTCTGCACTTGGGCAGGACTGGAACTGATGTCCTCGGGGTAACATTTGCTAATGCAGTTCGGGAGTGTTTAAACTAATATGGCAGGGGGATGGGAACCTATGCAGCGAGGCAGGGCGAAGTAATATGGAGTCAGAAACAGATGGAGAAAGGTAAAAAGCAATAGTGGAAGGCCGAGTAAACAAAGGCAAGAAACAAAAAGGGCCACACGACATCATAATTCTAAAAGGACAGAGGGTGTTAAAAAAACAAGCCTGAAGGCTTTGTGTCTTAATGCAAGGAGTATCCGTAATAAGGTGGATGAATTAACTGTGCAAATAGATGTTAACAGATATGATGTGATTGGGATTACAGAGACGTGGCTCCAGGATGATCAGGACTGGGAACTCAACATCCATGGGTATTCAACATTCAGGAAGGATAGAATAAAAGGAAAAGGAAGTGGGGTAGCATTGCTGGTTAAAGAGGAGATTAATGCAATAGTTAGGAAGGACATTAGCTTGGATGATGTGGAATCTATATAGGTAGAGCTGCAGAACACCAAAGGGCAAAAAACGTTAGTGGGAGTTGTGTACAGACCTCCAAACAGTAGTAGTGATGTTGGGGAGGGCATCAAACAGGAAATTAGGGGTGCATGCAATAAAGGTGCAGCAGTTATCATGGGTGACTTTAATATGCATATAGATTTGGCTAACCAAACTGGAAGCAATACGGTGGAGGAGGATTTCCTGGAGTGCATAAGGGATGGTTTTTTAGACCAATATGTCGAGGAACCAACTAGGGGGGAGGCCATCTTAGACTGGGTGCTGTGTAATGAGAGAGGATTAATTAGTAATCTCGTTGTGCGAGGCCCCTTGGGGCAGAGTGACCATAATATGGTGGAATTCTACATTAGGATGGAGAATAAAACAGTTAATTCAGAGACCATGGTCCAGAACTTAAAGAAGGGTAACTTTGAAGGTATGAGGCGTGAATTGGCTAGGATAGATTGGCGAATGATACTTAAAGGTTTGACTGTGGATGGGCAATGGCAGACATTTAGAGACCGCATGGATGAACTACAACAATTGTACATCCCTGTCTGGCGTAAAAATAAAAAAGGGAAGGTGGCTCAACCGTGGCTATCTAGGGAAATCAGGGATAGTATTAAAGCCAAGGAAGTGGCATACAAATTGGCCAGAAATAGCAGCGAACCCGGGGACTGGGAGAAATTTAGAACTCAGCAGAGGAGGACAAAGGGTTTGATTAGGGCAGGGAAAATAGAGTACGAGAGGAAGCTTGCAGGGAACATTAAGACGACTGCAAAATTTTCTATAGATATGTAAAGAGAAATGTAAGTCCCCTGCAGTCAGAATCAGGGGAAGTCATAATGGGGAACAAAGAAATGGCAGACCAATTGAATAAGTACTTTGGTTCGGTATTCACTAAGGAGGACACAAACAACCTTCCGGATATAAAAGGGGTCAGAGGGTCTAGTAAGAAGGTGGAACTGAGGGAAATCCTTATTAGTCGGGAAATTGTGTTGGGGAAATTGATGGGATTGAAGGCCGATAAATCCCCAGGGCCTGATGGACTGCATCCCAGAGTACTTAAGGAGGTGGCCTTGGAAATAGCGGATGCATTGACAGTCATTTTCCAACATTCCATAGACTCTGGATCAGTTCCTATGGAGTGGAGGGTAGCCAATGTAACCCCACTTTTTAAAAAAGGAGGGAGAGAGAAAACAGGGAATTATAGACCGGTCAGCCTGACATCAGTAGTGGGTAAAATGATGGAATCAATTATTAAGGATGTCATAGGAAAGCATTTGGAAAGAGGTGACATGATAGGTCCAAGTCAGCATGGATTTGTGAAAGGGAAATCATGCTTGACAAATCTTCTGGAATTTTTTGAGGATATTTCCAATAGAGTGGACAAGGGAGAACCAGTTGATGTGGTATATTTGGACTTTCAGAAGGCTTTCGACAAGGTCCCACACAAGAGATTAATGTGCAAAGTTAAAGCACATGGGATTGGGGGTCGTGTGCTGACATGGATTGAGAACTGGTTGTCAGACAGGAAGCAAAGAGTAGGAGTAAATGGGTACTTTTCAGAATGGCAAGCAGTGAGTAGTGGGGTACCGCAAGGTTCTGTGCTGGGGCCCCAGCTGTTTACATTGTACATTAATGATTTGGACGAGGGGATTAAATGTAGTATCTTCAAATTTGCAGATGACACGAAGTTGGGTGGCAGTGTGAGCTGCGAGGAGGATGCTATGAGGCTGCAGAATGACTTGAATAGGTTAGGTGAGTGGGCAAATGCATGGCAGATGAAGTATAATGTGGATAAATGTGAGGTTATCCACTTTGGTGGTAAAAACAGAGAGACAGACTATTATCTGAATGGTGACAGATTAGGAAAAGGGGAGATGCAACGAGACCTGGGTGTCATGGTACATCAGTCATTGAAGGTTGGCATGCAGGTACAGCAGGCGGTTAAGAAAGCAAATGGCATGTTGGTCTTCATAGCGAGGGGAGTTGAGTACAGGAGCAGGGAGGTATTGCTACAGTTGTACAGAGCCTTGGTGAGGCCACACCTGGAGTATTGTGTACAGTTTTGGTCTCCTAACTTGAGGAAGGACATTCTTGCTATTGAGGGAGTGCAGCGAAGGTTCACCAGACTGATTCCCGGGATGGGGGGACTGACCTATCAAGAAAGACTGGATCAACTGGGCTTGTATTCACTGGAGTTCAGAAGAATGAGAGGGGACCTCATAGAAACATTTAAAATTCTGACGGGTTTAGACAGGTTAGATGCAGAAAGAATGTTCGCAATGTTGGGGAAGTCCAGAACCAGGGGTCACAGTCTAAGGATAAGGGGTAAGCCATTTAGGACTGAGATGAGGAGAAAGTTCTTCACCCAGAGAGTGGTGAACCTGTGGAATTCTCTGCCACAGAAAGTTATGGAGGCTTATTCACTAAATATATTCAAAAAGGAGTTAGATGTAGTCCTTACTACTAGGGGGAATCAAGGGGTATGGCGAGAAAGCAGGAATGGGGTACTGAAGTTGCATGTTCAGCCATGAACTCATTGAATGGCGGTGCAGGCTCGAAGGGCCGAATGGCCTACTCCTGCACCTATTTTCTATGTTTCTATGTTTCTAGTCAAACACGGTCTTCCCTTAACAAATCCGTGCTGACTCTCCCTAATTAATCCTTGCCTTTTCAAATGCAGATTTATGCTGTCTTTTAGGATTTTTTCCAATAATTTTCCTAGCAGTGAGGTTAGGCTGACAGGCTTGTAATTACTCGGCCTATCCCTTTCTCCCTTCTTAAACAAGGGCACTACATTTGCAGTTTTCCATCCTCCTGCACCATGCCCAGATGCAAAGAGGACTGGAAAATGATGTTCAAGCTATTTCCTCATTTACTTCGCTCAATAGCCTGGGATGCATTTCATCCGGACCTGGGGACTTATCTACTTTCAAAGCTGCTAAACCCCTTAATACTTCCCCTGTCACTATATTTATTTTATCCAGAATATCACATTGCTCCTCGATAGCAGTGTCTGCATTACCCCTTTCCTTTGTGAAAACTGATGCAAAGTATTCATTAAGAACCCTACCAACATCTTCCGCCTTCACGCAAAGATTACCCTCATGGTCTCTCATAGGCCCGACCCTTTCTTCAGTTACCCGCTTACTCTTAATATATTTCTAGAACATCTTAGGGTTTTCCTTAATTTTACTGGCCAGGAATTTCTCGTGCTCTCTCTTAGCATTCCTAATATCCTTTTTAATTTTGCCTCTTAACTTTCTTTCCTCCTCTAAAGATTCTAAAGTATTTCACCGTTGGTGTATGACATAAGCGTCCCTTTTTTTCTTAATCCTCCCCTGTAAGTCCCTTGAATTATTTCTCACAGCCTTTTTCTTGAAGGGCACATGTTCCGCCTGAGCCTTCCAGATCTCCTCCTTGAATGCCTCCCACTGTTCTGACACTGATTTACCCACAAGTAGCGGTTTCCAGTCCACTGTGGCCAAATCACTCCTTAACTTAGCAAAATTAGCGCTTCCCCAATTCGGAACTTTTATTCTAGGCCTAGTCTTGTCCTTATCAATAACCAACTTGAATCTGACTGAATTATGGTCACTGGCACCCAAGTGCTCCCCCACTAATACCCCTTCAACCTGCCCAGCTTCATTCCCCAAAACTAAATCCAAGACCGCCCCCTCTCGTGTTGGGCTTGCTACATACTGACTAAAAAAGTTCTCTTGAATGCCTTCACACTAAATTTGTCCCAATCAATATTTAGATAGGTAAAATCCCCTACTATTACTACCCTATTGTTTTTAGACTCCACAGCAATTTGCCTACATATTTGTTCCTCTATCTACCACCCACTGTTTGGGGGTTTATAATACATGCCCAGCAATGTGATCGCCCCTTTTTTTTCAACTCTACCCATATGGCCACCCGTTGTGCCTTGGAATTGGCTCCGACTGCACTCCCCAGAGGCACCATCATCCTTACTGATACTCAGAAGTGAATATCAGTTTGAAAGCGAGGTGGACTCACAGGGGGACTCCGGCACTACCTGCCTAGCACACATACTATGTCTGGTGGTCACCCACTTACGCCTGTGAAAGTAGGCCATATGTCTGCTTTTATCAGGTGCAAGACTTTTGAGGACATTTTCTGGGTAATTTATGGGTAAATCCCACAATCCTACCCATGCAAATGTCCTGGTTGCCGAGGTATGGAAGATCTGTCAAGCTTCAGCTTGACAGATCGGAAAAGCCAGTTTTCCGTGCATGTGCATTGTGCGGCTGAATACCGCCTTTTGCGATGACTTCCCGGTTCCATACACACTCTTTATGGACGCGGGAGGCCGGAATGTCTGCTCCATTGTTCAGGTTGACTAGGAGGTTTTTGGCCCATTTTGCACTGGCAGTGAAACAGTTAAACTATGTACCGAGGAACCTGTTAACTCAAAGAATAGTCCTTTAATATTTCTACACAGTATAATGTTATAAGAACATAAGAAATAGGAGCAGGAGTAGGCCGTACGGCCCCTGAAACCTACTCCAGCATCCATTTAGTCACAATTCATCACCGGCTGCCCCTCGAAATTGAGAAGACTTGCTTCCACTCTAAAAGTTAGTTCTCAGGTGAATGTACAGTCCAATACCGGGAATTGCAGTCTCTGTCAAAGAAGGGACAGACAGTCATTGAAGGAAAATGTGGGTGGGGAGTTTGGTTTGCTGCACGCTCCTTCCGTTGCCTGCGCTTGTTTTCTGAATGCTCTCGTGGTACTCAGCACCCTCCCGGATGCTCGTCCTCCATTGAGGGTAGTCTTTGGCCAGAGATTCCCAGGTGTCGGTGGGGATGTTGCACTTTATCAAGGAGGCTTTGAGGGTGTCCATGAAACGTTTCCTTTGCCCAACTGGGGCTCGTCTGCCGTGTAGAAATTCCGAATGGAGCGTTTGCTTTGGGAGTCTTGTGTCGGGCATGTGGACAATTACTGACTAATGGAAACACATTTTCTCTAATATCCAGCCCTGCAGTATAAAAAACTCAGATCAAAGTTAAACAAGAGAATGTAATTATTGATGGAACAGCTCAAATAAACTGAATAATTTCTGCTCTAACATTATACTTGGTGAAGTGGGCAATAGTTCTATTTCAGATTGGATAGGACCGCTACAAAACACAATAATTTATGTGGACAACAACTGAAAACTATTTCAATATACTGAAACTCAATCTAACTGGAGAAGGCTGTCCCTGTCATAGAGATGAACCACCTACCCCTCCTCCCAGTGTATCCACAAAAACACATCAATTATCTCTGGACCCACTTACACTGCCCCTTTGGTGTCCTTCCCTGGTAACTAATCTCCCGCTCTATTACCCTCCGGGTGAAAAATATCACCCTGACTTCATTCTCAATCCTCACTTCACAATCTCAGCTGATCTGTTATTAAATAATTGTGTTATTTGCGAGTTTTGTTTCCAGCATTACTTTTATGAACTTTGTTCAAAATATGGATCAATATTTCACTATCTTTTGCCTCATCCCGCAACATTATAAATCCAACTCTCACACCCTTTCCTCTGTCGTAATTCCTGGCACACACACTATTTCTGATTCTCCTTCATAACTTCAATGTTGCAAAAACAGTTTTCCTGTGGTCAGCTGATTAGAAGTGCACACAATACCCCAGATATCCTGCCCACGGTCTGATACAGTAACAGAGGTATCCTGACCATTCACAGTCTGTCCCTCTCCCAGTGCACACAATAACCCCAGATAAACAGCCTAATGCCCGATACAATAAAAGTGGAACTTTTCATTGAAGAAGGCCATTCGGCCCCTCCCGCCTCTACCAGCTCTTTGTCAGAAATTTCCAATCAGTCCCAGTCCCCTACTCTTTCCCAAGGCCCTGTTATCGTTCCTTCAAGTATTTATATAATTCCCTTTTGATAGTTAATGATGGATCTGCTGCCACCACCATTTCAGGCAGGGCTTTCCAGACCACCATATCTTGCTGTGTAACACACTGTTTCCTCATGTCGCCTCTGGTTCTTTGGCCAATCACTTTCAATCTGTGTCCTATGTTTACCGACCCTTCTTCCACTGCAAACTGTTTATCCTTATTTATTCTATTATGCAATAGTAAGGAAGGACATTAGCCTGGATGATGTGGAATCGGTATGGGTGGAGCTGCGGAATACCAAACGGCAGAAAACGCTGGTGGGAGTTGTGTACAGACCACCAAACAGTAGTAGTGAGGTTGGGGACAGCATCAAACAAGAAATTGGGGATGCGTGCAATAAAGGTACAGCAGTTATCATGGGCGACTTTAATCTACATATAGATTGGACTAACCAAACTGGTAGCAGTACGGTGGAGGAGGATTTCCTGGAGTGTATTAGGGATGGTTTACTCGACCAATATGTCAAGGAACCAACTGGAGAGCTGGCCATCCTGGACTGGGTGATGTATAACAAGAAAGGACTAATTAGTAATCTTGTTGTGCGAGGCTCCTTGGGGAAGAGTGACCATAATATGATAGAATTCTTTATTAAGATGGAGAGTGACACAGTTAATTCAGAGACTAGGGTCCTGAACTTAAGGAAAGGTAACTTCGATGGTATGAGGCGTGAATTGGCTGGAATAGACTGGCGAATGATACTTACCTTTAACGGTGGATAGGCAATGGCAAACATTTAAAGATCACATGGATGAACTTCAGCAATTGTACATCCCTATCTGGAGTAAAAATAAAACTGGGAAGGTGGCTCAACCGTGGCTAACAAGGGAAATTAAGGATAGTGTTAAAACCAAGGAAGAGGCATATAAATTGGCTAGAAAAAGCAACAAACCTGAGGACTGGGAGAAATTTAGAATTCAACAGAGGAGGACTGAGGGTTTAATTAAGAAGGGGAAAATAGAGTATGAGAGGAACCTTGCAGGGAACATAAAAACTGACTGCAAAAGTTTCTAGAAATATGTGACGAGAAAAAGATTAGTAAAAGACAAATGTAGGTCCCTTGCAGTTGGATTCAGGTGAATTTATAATGGGGAACAAAGAAATGGCAGACCAATTGAACCAATACTTCGGTTCTGTCTTCACAAAGGAAGATACAAATAACCTTCCGAATGTACTAGGGGACAGTGGGTCTAGTGGGAATGAGGAACTGTAAGATATCCTTATTAGGCGGGAAATTGTGTTCGGGAAATTGATGGGATTAAAGGCCGATAAATCCCTGGGTCCTGATAGTCTGCATCCCAGAGTACTTAAGGAAGTGGCCCTAGAAATAGTGGATGCATTGGTGATCATTTTCCATCAATCTATCGACTCTGGATTAGTTCCTATGGACTGATGTAACGCCACGTTTTAAAAAAGGAAGGAGAGAGAAAGCGGGTAATTATAGACCGGTTAGCCTGACATCAGTAGTGGGGAAAATGTTGGAATGTTGGAATCAATCATTAAGGATGAAATAGCAGCCCATTTGGAAAGCAGTGACAGGATCGGACCGAGTCAGCATGGATTTATGAAAGGGAAATCATGCTTGATGAATCTTCTGGAATTTTTTGAGGATGTAACTAGTAGAGTGGACAAGGGAGAACCAGTGGATGTGGTGTATTTGGACTTTCAAAAGACTTTTGACAAGGTCCCGCACAAGATATTGGTGTACAAAATCAAAGCGCATGGTATTGGGGGTAATGTACTGGCGTGGATCGAGAACTGGTTGGCAGACAGGAAGCAGAGAGTCGGGATAAACAGGTCCTTTTCAGAATGGCCGGCAGTTACTAGTGAGGTGCCGCAGAGCTCAGTGCTGGGACCCCAGCTCTTTACAATATACATTAATGATTTGGATGAAGGAATAGAGTGTAATATCTCCAAGTTTGCAGATGACACTAAACTGGGTGGTGGTGTGAGCTCTGAGGAGGATGCTAAGAGGCTGCAGGATGACTTGGACAGATTAGGTGAGTGGGCAAATACATGGCAGATGCAGTATAATGTGGATAAATGTGAGGTTATCCATTTTGGGGGCAAAAGCACGAAGGCAGAATATTATCTGAATGGCGGCAGACTCGAAAAAGGGAGGTGCAATGAGACCTGGGTGTCACGGTACATCAGTCATTGAAGGTTGGCATGCAGGTACAGCAGGCAGTGAAGAAGGCAAATGGTATGTTGGCCTTCATAGCTAGGGGATTTGAATATGGGAGCAGGGAGGTCTTGCTGCAGCTGTACAGGGCCTTGGTGAGGTCTCACCTGGAATATTGTGTTCAGTTTTGGTCTCCTAATCTGAGGAAGGACGTTCTTGCTATTGAGGGAGTGCAGCGAAGGTTCACCAGACTGATTCCCAGGATCGCAGGAATGACATATGTGGAGAGACTAGATCGACTGGGGCTGTATTCACTGGAGTTTATAAGAATGAGAGGGGATCTCATAGAAACATAAAATTCTGATGGGGCTGAACAGGTTAGATGCGGGAAGAATGTTCCCGATACTGGGGGAGTCCAGAAGCAGGTCAGAATCTAAGGATAAGGGGTAGGCCATTTAGGACTGAGATGAGGAGAAACTTCTTCACTCAGAGAGTTGTTAACCTGTGGAATTCTCTTCCGCAGAGAGTTGTTGATGCCAGTTCGTTAGATATATTCAAGAGGGAGTTGGAGATGGCCCTTATGGCTGAAGGGATCAAGGGTTATGGAGAGAAAGCAGGAAAGGGGTACTGAGGTGAATGATCAGCCATGATCTTATTGAATGGTGGTGCAGGCTCGAAGGGCTGAATGGCCCACTCCTGCACCTATTTTTTATGTTTCTATAAAAAGTGCTCATTATTTTGAATACCTCCCAAATCTCCTCTTAAGCTTCTCTGCTCGAAGGATAACAGTACTATCTCTTAATCCCTAACCCCATTCTAGTAAATCTCTTCAGCACCGAGACATATTTCCTAAAGTGTGGTGCTCCGAATCAGCTGAGGCCTAATCAGTGTTTTATAAAGGTTTATCATAACTCTGTTCCTCTATTAATAACGCCAACGATCCCATATCCTTTTTTAACTGCTTTCTCAACATCTCGAACAAAGATCTGTGTACATACAACCCCAGATCTAAGATTGTACCGTTTAGTTTATATTGCCTGCCCCTCTGTTATTACACACAATACTCCAGTTAACTTGCACCTGCTCCAGGTGGAATGCATCCTAGATTGCTGAAAGATGCATTGGTCACAATCGTTCAATCCTCATTGGTCACAATCGTTCAATCCTCATTGGTCACAATCGTTCAATCCTCATTGGATACAGGAGTAATGTCGCAGTATTAGATGGTGGCTAATGTTATACCACTATTGAAGAAAGTGGAGAGCCTGCATGGATTTGCTAAAGGCAAATCGTGACTGACTAAGTATATTAAATGCTTTGAGATCTCCGAATGTTGATCAAGGTAGTGCAGTGTATGTTTTATATATGGGCTTTAAGAAGGCATTTGACAAAGTACCACACAGTCGGCTTGGTAAGAAGATGGAAGCCTAAGGAATTAAGGGGAAAGCGGTGGTATGTTTGCAAAATTGAATCCGGGACAGGAAGCAAGATTTGTTGGTAGGTGGATGTTTTTTCAGACCAGGAGGTAGTTTGCAGTGGTGTATCCCAAATGTCAGTTTTGGATCGATTACTCTTTTTTAATCTTTATAAATGACCTGGACTCTGGTGTAGGGAGCAGCATAATAAAGTTTACAGATGAAACGAAATGGCAAAGTAGTAGATCATGATAATGATAGTTATAGGCTTTAGGATGACATAATCATGATAGTGAAATGAGCAGAAGCAGGGCAGATGGAGTTCAATGTGGAGAAGTGTGAATTGATGCACTTTGGGAGGACTAATATGGAATGGCTGTATACTATAAATGGCACGGTTTTGGAAAGTGTAGATGAGCAGAGAGACCTTGGTATCCATATACACAATCCTTCATTGTGGCAGAGCAGATTGAGAAGGTGGATAAAAAGCTTTAATTTAATTGGGTTTAAGAGGAATAGAATATAACCAGAAAGAGATCATGCTGGAACTTTATAAATCACTGGTTCAGCCTCAGCTGGAATATTGCAGACAATTCCGGGCATCACACTTCAAGAAAGATGTAAAACCTTAGAAAGGGAACCGAGAAGGTTTATTTGGGGGTTACCAGGGATGAGGGAATTTAGTTATGTGGAGAGGCTGGGAAAGTTAGTTCTGCTCTCCTTGCAACAGAGCACATTAAGTGGTAACCTAATGCAGGTTTACAAGATGGTGAGAAGTATTGATAAAGTAGATAGAGGAAACGTATTGCCTCAGGTGAGGGGATCAATAACTGGAGGTCATAGATTCAAAAGATCTGAGGGGGAGACGAGGAGTTTTTTTCACTGAGTTGTCGGTGTCTGGAAAGCTCTAACCTATAAAGATGCTGGAAGATCATTCCATAAATAATTTTAAAATGGATTTGGACAAGTACATGAGGATGAGGAACTGGCTGGGTTGCAGACAAAAAGCCGGGTGGGGAGGGCAGGATTAAGCACAACTGCTCATTCAAAGAGCCAGTACAGGCACGACGGGCCAACTCACCTGTGCTGCATGATGCGATGATACAATAAGAGGGGGACTTCTGACCATTCACACTATATCCCATTCCCACTGATATCCAATCCCATTTTTCCCATTTCTGCAGAAGTTAAGCCCCACTGACTATTTCAAAGATTGATCCACTAGAACCTCTACTATTGTACAACCAGTATTGTGCGGATTTGTAATGAGATGTCGATAGTACAGGGCAGGCTGGAGAGTATTGACCATCAGAGGGAAACTATCACCTTCATAGAAAACTCCATTTTCAGTAAATATTAGTATCCAGTGAGGATTTGGAACTTTTCTCGGCCATTGGTCACTTCAAGCGAGGTTCTCATTAACTGGGTTTTAATTTCTACACCCACCTCTGTTGAAATTGTGAATTAATTCTTATATATTTTACTGAATAATATAATGGTATTTAGAAGATGTATTTTTACAATACAACTAATACTGAAAACCACTTTCTGTCTGTTCTAATTCAAGATGTTCAACAGAGACACAAGGAAACACTCCGGGCACAAACTGAAACACTGAGAGTGAACACTATCCTAATAAAGGAGAAGGTTAAGGTTTTCCCGCTGGTTGATCGATACACTGAGCTAACGCTCATTTCTACTGTTCTATAAGTGTCCGATCTCGAACATGAACTGCTGGCAAGAGGCCGAGACCATGAAGATTGGAGAGAGAAACATCTCCGGCGAGAATTGGAAAAAATCCGAACTGATCAGTTTTTCCCCAGAGGGGCAGGGTGCTTCTGAAAATGAAAGCTTTGTTCCATCGACCCAAATCTGTGAGATCAGCAGCAGTGAGTGGAGTCCCCTGGTTTGGAAAAACAGCATTGGTACAAAAGATTGTTCATGACTGGACCACTGGGAAAATATACCAACACTTTCAATTTGTTCTCAGTTTTAAATTCCTGGATTTGAACACTATTAACTGCAGAATAAACCTGAGAGAAATGATACTGGATCAGTATCCTTTGGGAATATTCTGAGAAAGCTCTGGAAGAACCCAGAGGGATTGCTGTTTATATTCGATGGTTTGGATGAATTCAAGGACAGGATCGATTTTGCTGACAATCGGAGAAATACAGAACCTCAGCACATGTGCACAGATCCCGAAGACCGGTGTGGAGTGTCTGACATTGTGTACAGTTTAATACAGCACAAGCTGCTCCCAGGATGTTCAGTGCTAGTGACCAGCCGCCCCACTGCATTACATTTATTGGAAAAGGCTGAGATCAGTGTCTGGGCTGAAATCCTGGGATTTGTTGGTGAAGAACGGAAGGAATATTTCAACAAGTTTTTTGAAGATCAGACGGTGGCTGCAGCTGTTTTCAAACACGTGGAGGAGAACAAGATCCTGTACACCATGTGTTACAACCCTTCCTACTGCTGGATCCTTGGTCTGGCACTGGGTCCCTTCTTTACACAAATAGACAAGAAACAGCAGCGAGTTCCCAGGACCATCACCCAACTGTATTCCTTCTACATTTACAACATTCTGGCCGAGAGATTGAAAGCCCCCGTGATGTGTTACTGAAGCTCGGTGAGATAGCCTTCACAGGAGGCTCCGGGAAGAAGATTGTGTTTCGAAATGGAGATTTGATCCAGTACAATCTGCAACCTTCCCAGTTCCTGTCTGGGTTCATGATGGAACGTTTGGAGAGAGATGATTCTGCCCAGAGCGTGGTGTACACATTCCCACACCTCACCATCCAAGAGTTTGTAGCCGCACTCGCACAATTCCTGACCCCAGATCCCGGGGACATCCGGAAACCCCTCAGTGAAGCCCACAGCAAGGAAGATGGGCGATTTGAGATATTTCTCCGTTTTGTTGCTGGTCTCTCCTCCCCACACTCCGCTCGGCCCCTGGAGGCGTTTCTGGGTCCATTTCTTCATCAAACCACCTGCCAAGTGACTGACTGGGTGAAGGAGAAGGTTGAAGAACAGATTGGGAACACAGAGTGAAACTGGTAAAAGGAAGTCCCTGAACACATTAGTTTACCTGTTTGAGTCTCAGAATACAACACTGGCACGGGCCACAGTGGGATCTGTGCAAACACTTACATTTCGTGGATTGAGACTGACCCCGATTGACTGTGCGATCCTGTCTCATGTCATTGGACTCTGTGATACAATAAAACACCTCGATCTACAATACTGCTCCATTCAGTGTGAAGGACTCCAGCGGCTGGGACCCGTACTGCACAAATGTCGGGAGTTGAGGTAACTTTATTTATTTCTGCCGCTGTTATTTCCGATGTTGAACAGTCATTGGTTATGATAATGATTCGTTACAAAGGAAAACCTTCCAGTTAAACCAAAGAGGGATACGGTGATAAACACGTTACAAAGAACCAACAGGTCGCGGAAAATGAGAATGGGGCCTTTGCGAGCAAGTGGTGAAGTTACAATACTTATCAACGACTGAAAGAGTTTGATAAGGAAATTATGGTGGGAAGTTCCGTTACAGGGATTGACAATGGACGGCACAAAATACATATATGATCATGTTCAACACCATTGCAAATAAAAATAATTAAAATTCTAAAATAAGTTGCCATATCAATTGTAAACTGACAACAAATCACGAGGGAAAATAAGTCATATGATGTTTGATCAAATGGAGGGCAAAGTGTCTTGGATTTAGAAAATCAGGTAAAAGCGATATCTTCATGTCTAATTATTGCAAATTGTTCCCAATGCTGTTAATTAAATAAAGAATGCTGTCGTTGTTTTAAACTTCAAAGCTCCACCATTGTCCAGTTATGTCGCAGGATACTGACACGCACAAGACAACCGGGAGGAATTTTCACCAGGCTGGTTTTCACACATAGTGCAGGGTTCCCAGTAAAATCACCGCTGATGAACACTGACTTTTCTGATAATCTGCCCCCTGTGTGCAAAGACCTGTCGGGAGCAAGGATATTCCTCAAAATAGAGCAATACTTGAATCTGAAATCAATGTGGAGCTAGTTTAATGGGTCTATAATTAGAGATTCCCATATAAATTAGGATTACAGGGACATTTCAAACTTGTAATGGGACAGAATAAACTCTCTTTGTTACATAAAGCCCTGGGGGAAGGATTTTGCAGCAGCAGTTAGCGACGTTTGACACTATAACACACCTTGAGATATTATACAGATTAATATAGAGAGTATAATGTACAGGGCATCGTCGCTTTATCATTTAATTTGGGGAAAATCGCCCCATTCCCATAAAATCCATATCTAATTGGCGGTCGATCCAATATCCTCCATTATACATTATCAACAAAAGTTCAAAGTACCCATACAGAGTTTAATTTTTTGCCAGTAAACTGTCTGCATTGATTTCCGGATATTGGTTCCATGTTTCCTGTAATATGGGAGCGATAAAATTTGAAACACATCCGGAGTTTCACCCAATGTTTCCACCATTACAACAGGGACTACACTCCAAAAGTACTTCATTGGCTGTAAAGCTCTTTCGGTCACGAATGGCACGATACAAATGCAAATCTTTCTTTCTTTCAATGTGTTTCTCATTCTTTTTCTGTCTGCAGAATAATAAACTGGGAGATTCCGGAGTGAAACTACTGTCTGCGGCTCTGAGAGACCCGAACTGTAAAATACAGAAACTGCTGTAAGTAGCAGACTGTGTGAGATTGTGTTTATAGTAATTGGATCTCTAACACTGTACATTATTAGTAGTATCAGTAATATTGTTATTAAAAAAACATAGTACTTTATTATCAGTAATAATGTTAATAATTAAGCCGTGACTGCTGCTAACGAGGGGGAATTGTTGTGTGCTTCAGGATCGTAACCGGAGCGGGCGTGTCATTGTTTTCTTTAATTACAGGGAGAGAGCGCACTTCCGGGAAATGGTGCTGGGGATTGAGCGGGAAATGGGGAACAATACCGGGGAGGGAGGGAGAAATGGGGAATAATACCGGGGAGGGAGGGAGGGAGAAATGGGGAATAATACCGGGGAGGGAGGGAGAAATGGGGAATAATACCAGGGAGGGAGCGGGAAATGGGGAATAATACCAGGGAGTGAGCGGGAAATGGGGAATAATACTGGGGAGGGGGAGAGCGGGAAATGGGGAATAATACCGGGGAGGGAGGGAGGGAGAAATGGGGAATAATACCGGGGAGGGAGGGAGGGAGAAATGGGGAATAATACCGGGGAGGGAGGGAGGGAGAAATGGGGAATAATACCGGGGAGGGAGCGGGAAATGGGGAATAATACCAGGGAGGGGGAGAGCGGGAAATGGGGAATAATACCGGGGAGGGAGGGAGGGAGGGAGGGAGAAATGGGGAATAATACCGGGGAGGGAGGGAGGGAGGGAGAAATGGGGAATAATACCAGGGAGGGAGGGAGGGAGGGAGAAATGGGGAATAATACCGGGGAGGGAGGGAGGGAGGGAGAAATGGGGAATAATACCGGGGAGGGAGGGAGGGAGGGAGAAATGGGGAATAATACCGGGGAGGGAGGGAGGGAGGGAGAATTGGGGAATAATACCGGGGAGGGAGGGAGGGAGGGAGGGAGAAATGGGGAATAATACCGAGGAGGGAGCGGGAAATGGGGAATAATACCAGGGAGTGAGTGGGAAATGGGGAATAATACTGGGGAGGGAGGGAGAAATGGGGAATAATACCGGGAAGGGAGGGAGGGAGAAATGGGGAATAATACCGAGGAGGGAGCGGGAAATGGGGAATAATACCGGGGAGGGAGGGAGAAATGGGGAATAATACCGGGGAGGGAGGGAGGGAGAAATGGGGAATAATACCGAGGAGGGAGCGGGAAATGGGAAATAATACCAGGGAGTGAGCGGGAAATGGGGAATAATACCGGGGAGGGGGAGAGCGGGAAATGGGGAATAATACTGGGGAGGGGGAGAGCGGGAAATGGGGAATAATACCGGGGAGGGGGAGAGCGGGAAATGGGGAATAATACTGGGGAGGGAGGGAGGGAGAAATGGGGAATAATACCAGGGAGTGAGCGGGAAATGGGAAATAATACCAGGGAGTGAGCGGGAAATGGGGAATAATACCGGGGAGGGGGAGAGCGGGAAATGGGGAATAATACTGGGGAGGGGGAGAGCGGGAAATGGGGAATAATACCAGGGCGGGAGTGAGAAATGGGGAATAATTGGTTCATGCTTCCGGTTCCAGTTGAGGCTAGCTCATTGAATGTATTCAAGTCACAGATAGATAGATTTTTAACCAATAAGGGAATTAAGGGTTACGGGGAGCGGGCGGGTAAGTGGAGCTGAGTCCACGGCCAGATCAGCCATGATCTTGTTGAGTGGCGGAGCAGGCTCGAGGGGCTAGATGGCCTACTCCTGTTCCTAATTCTTATGTTCTTATGTTCTTATATTCTAACACGCATTGCGTTCCTGCACAGCTTCCCGCCATTGGCAGCAGTCACTCCGTATTAATAAACACTGTATGTATTATTAGTATTAGTAGTAGTGCAGTTAATCTATGATTTATTTTATTTCTCTCTCTGATCCCCAGGCTGTGGGATGTCGGTCTCAGATTCTTGTGCCGGGGATCTCGTCTCCACTCTCAGTACAAACCACTCACTGAGGGTTCTGGCCCTGAGTCACAATAAACTGGGGGATTCAGGAGTGAAACTGCTGTCTGCGGCTCTGAGGGACCTGGACTGTAAAATACAGCAACTGTGTGAGATTGTGTTTATAGTACTTGGATCATCGGCGAGTTCTCTTCCGTTCTGTCCAAAATAACCTCGCCATGCATATAAACTTTCCTTCGCCTATTCACGACCAATCCATCATCTCACGTGGCCTCGTTATTCCGCTTGTCTCCATCAGCTACCTTCTTTCACTCACCAATCACATTCCCTTCCCATCCTTCACCACTTGCTGCTGTGTCTGCTGCTGCAAAAATCCCTCCCCATATCATTTCCAACCATGCTTTCACATTTCCCACTCTGTAACTTAGGTCCTCCATTCGCCACAATAATACATGTTTTTACTCATCCCTGGGATGTGGGCGTCGCTGGCAAGGTCAGCTTTTATTGCCCATCCCCCATTGCCCTTGAGAAGGTTGTGATGAGCTGCCTTCTTAAACCGCTGCAGTCCTTGTGAAGGTATTCCCACAGTGCTGACTTTGTCATAGCAGTTTGATGCAATGGAGTGGCTTGTTAGGCCTGTTCACAGGGCAGTTAATGGTCAACCACATTGCTATAGGTCTGGAGTGACACATCGGTCAGACCAGGTAAGGACGGCAGATTTCCAGGCCTAAAGGACATTAGTGACCAGATAGGTTTTTGTGACATTCTAGTAGTTTCATTGTCATCATTGCTGATACTAACTTTTTAATTCCGGGTTTATTTGCTGAACTGAATTTAAATTCCCCCATGGTGGGATTTGAACTTACGTCTCCAAATTATGACTCCAAACCTCTGGGTTACTGACAAAACCTGAAACGTTAACTGTGTTTCTCTGTCCACAGATGCTGCCTGACCTGCTGGGTGTTTCTAGCATTTTCTCTTTTTGCCTCTGTCTTACTGGTTCAGTAACAATAATCACTATGTTACCGTACCCCACATTACCGTCAATATACTCAATCACACCTTCATCTCTTCCTTCTATGTCCTTGTCCCCAAAAGAACATTACTCCCACAGCCCTAGTATAGCACCCATATACGCTCCCTTAATTCCAAGGGATGCTAATTTGAGCGTTTATTGAGGACGGGTGGTTAACCCATTCATTGCCAGACATGGCTGTACGACACAGAGCACCATTGGGTCTTGCTCTTCTCTGCCAAAACTGCTCACTATTCAAGGATCATCCTGGAATACAAATATAATCCCAGCTTCTCTTCTTCACTACCAAGCAGCTTCTTAAACTCCTCTCCCCTGCCCACTACAGCCTCACCTCCAACAAGTGCGGAGACCTCCTGGACTCCTTTGTCATTACGATTTAGACCATTTCTCCAGCTGCCTCAGCTGCTCCTTTCTCTACCCATAGCCCACTGGGCCAAAGCTTCCTTCAGGTTTCCCCTGCCCTAGCCCTGAATGTGGATCTGTCTCCAGTTTCTCTCCTATCTCCCCCGATCACCTCTCCGAGATCACCTTGTGCATGAAATCCACCTCCTGCTTTATCGCCACTATTTCCACTAAATGGCAAATCACCCAGCTTCCCTTCCTGACCCCCACACGAGATAATATTGTTAAAGGTTACCTCTCCTCTGGCACTGACCCCTCCCCTTTAACTCTGCCTCATTACGCACTCTTCAAATAGCCCACCCTTGAGATCTTAGCCCCAACAAACTACCACCCCATTTCCAACCCTGCTTTCCTTTCTAAAGTCCTTGAACAGTTGTCACCTCCAAAATCCATGTACGTATTTGCCGAAACTCCATGTTTGCACCTCTGCACTCACATGTCAGCCCTTACCACAGTACTGAAAATGCAGTTCTCAAAGTCACAAATCATATCATATGTGACTGTGGCCGTGGAAAACTCTCCCTCCTCATCCCTCTCGACCTCTCTGCTGCCTTTGACACCACACCATCCTCCTCCAACATCGCTCCTCTATAATCCAGCCTGGTGGAACTCCCCTCTCCTGGGCCCATTCTTATCGATCCAGTCGTAACCAAACAATCTCCAGGGACGGGTTATCTTCCTGCTCCCGCACCATTACTTCTGGAGTTCCCCAAGGATCTATATTTAGACCCTCCTATTTCACATGCTGCTCCTCGGTGACATCATCTGAAAACACAACCTCAGGTTCCATTTGTATGCTGTCGACACCCGGCTCTCGCTCCATACCTACAATGCATTCGATTATTCAAGCTGCTGGTCCTAAATTGCGTAGTGGATGAGCTGACATTTTCTCTCAGTAAATATGGGAAAGACTGAAACCGTTGTCTTCGGCCCCCATCACAAACTGCATCCCTGAGCCACTGATTCCCTGCCACTCTCTGGGCTGAACCAGACTGTCCACATCCTCGATGGCCTATTTGGCCCTGAGCTGAGCTTTCAACTCCAATCCCATCACCAAGGTCCCCTACTTCCACTGGTATAACGTCGCCCATCTCTGTCCCTGCCGCAGCCCATCTGCTCCTGAAACTCTCAGCAAGGCCTTTGTTACCTCCAGACTCGCCTGTTCCAATGCTCTCCTGGGCGAGCTCCCGATATCAACCTGGACTCACCCAAAACTCTGCTGTCCCCATATCCTCACTCTCTCCAAGTCCCATTCACCCATCCCCCCTGTACTCGCTGAACCTGCATTCCCTCCCGGTCTCGCAACGACATTTAAAATTGTTATCCTTCTATTCAAATCCCTCTATGGTCTCACTGCGCCCTATCTCTCTAACCTCCTCTGGCCCTCCGAGCTATCTGCGCTCCTTCAATGTAGCCTCTTGCTCATCTGCGATGTCATTCATCCCTCGATTGATGGATATGCCTTCAGCTGCGTGACACTAAGCTCTGGAATTCCCTCCCTCAACCTCTCCACCTCTGTACTTCTCTCCTCCTCCAAGACGCTCGTATAAAACCTATCTCATTGATCAGGCCAAATTTCTCCTTATGTGACTAGCTACCATATTTTTGTCTGATAATTGCTCCAGTAAAGCGCTTGGGCATGTGTCACTTCATTAAACAAGCTATATAAATGTAAAATAAACAGAATATGCTGAACATACTGAGCAATTCAGGTATTGTCTTTGAAGAGAGAAGCAGAGTTAGTGTTTCAGGTCTGAGACCATAACTGGAAAATGTTGCAGATGGAACAGGTTTTCAGCAAGTGCAGGGGCAGAGAAAGTTTGGAGGGGAGGAAACAACAGAAGGGAAGGTCTGTGATAGGTTGGAAGACAGCACTGATGAAATGATAAAATGGATCATTATGTAAGGCAAAAGGAGTTACAGATTGGAGACTGAGATCATCGTCTGTGACCTCACCACGAACTCTGTTCCTGAGCCACTGATTCCACCCTAGCGACTGGGCGAGGGGCGTGTTACCTTGCACCATCATCCCTTTTGTAATTCAATTATTCCTGCCCTTTAGTTTTTTTCCTTCCTCCCCTCCCGCCCCCAGTGCTTGCCGTTGTATTGTTTAAAACCTGGAGTAAGTACCAGATTGTGTGGTGATGTGTTTATAATAACCGGATGTCTGACAATACATTGAGGATTATTATTAGTATAATTAATAAACACTGTGCATTATTATTAGTAATAGTGTTATTAATAAACACTGGGGATTTACTCTGATTCCTGTTCTTTCTCTCTCTGATCCCCAGGCTGGGTAATGTCAGTATCACAGAGTTTTGTACCGAGGATCTCGCCTGCGCTCTCAGTACAAACTGCTCACTGACGGCTCTGGACCTGGAATCAAACTCACTCACACACCGATCTGTCCCTGCTCCCTGCCGCCTCATACTGACCTGCAGGAGTCTGGAGCGGATCCGCTGAGTGTTTGTGTTATGTTTAATGTAATAAAATATAAATAGGTTTCAGTCACTGGGTAATATATGTCTGTAATTATTATTGAAATATTAACCCCAGTATCCCTGTTATTTACAATGTTGTTCAATCTGTTCATATCAAGTTTAATTTTAATCTGTTTCAGGCGATTGGAGAATCAGTTCAATTCACCCGGACTGGGTGTGGAAATGTGACCATTTCACTGTATGACCATTACTGCTCCCATTGTTTGAACATTTCACTGAATGACCATCACTGCTCCCATTGTGTGAACATTTCACTGTATGACCATCACTGCTCCCATTGTGTGAACATTTCACTGTATGACCATCACTGATCTCATTGTGTGAACATTTCACTGTATGACCATCACTGATCTCATTGTGTGAACATTTCACTGTATGACCATCACTGCTCCCATTGTGTGAACATTTCACTGTATGACTATCACTGGTCCCATTGTCTGAACATTTCACAGTATGACCATCACTGCTCTCATTGTGTGAACATTTAATGTATGACCATCACTGCTCCCATTGTGTGAACATTTCACTGTATGACTATCACTGGTCCCATTGTGTGAACATTTCACTGTATGACCATCACTGCTCTCATTGTGTGAACATTTAATGTATGACCATCACTGCTCCCATTGTGTGAACATTTCACTGTTTGACCATCACTGTTCCCATTGTGTGAACATTTCACTGTATGACCATCACTGCTCCCATTGTGTGAACATTTCACTGTATGACCATCACTGCTCCCATTGTGTGAACATTTCACTGTATGACCATCACTGCTTTCATTGTGTGAACATTTCACTGTATGACCATCACTGCTCCCATTGTGTGAACATTTCACTGTATGACCATCACTGCTCTCATTGTGTGAACATTTCACTGTATGACCATCACTGCTGTCATTGTGTGAACATTTCACTGTATAACCATCACTGCTCTCATTGTGTGAACATTTCACTGTATGACCATCACTGCTCCCATTGTGTGAACATTTCACTGTATGACCATCACTGCTCCCATTGTGTGAACATTTCACTGTATGACCATCACTGCTCCCATTATGTGAACATTTCACTGTATGACCATCACTGCTCCCATTGTGTGAATATTTCACTGTATGACCATCACTGTTCTCATTGTGTGAACATTTCACTGTGTGACCATCACTGCTCCCATTGTGTGAACATTTCACTGTATGACCATCACTGCTCTCATTGTGTGAACATTTCACTGTATGACCATCACTGCTCCCATTGTGTGAACATTTCACTGTATGACCATCACTGCTGTCATTGTGTGAACATTTCACTCTATGACCATCACTGCTCTCATTGTGTGAACATTTCACTGTCTGACCATCACTGCTCCCATTGTGTGAACATTTCACTGTATGACCATCACTGCACCCATTGTGTAAACATTTCACTGTATGACCATCACTGCTCTCATTGTGTGAACATTTCACTGTATGACCATCACTGCTCCCATTGTATGAACATTTCACTGTATGACCATCACTGCTGCCATTGTGTGAATATTTCACTGTATGACCATCACTGCTCCCATTGTGTGAATATTTCACTGTATGACCATCACTGTTCTCATTGTGTGAACATTTCACTGTGTGACCATCACTGCTCCCATTGTGTGAACATTTCACTGTATGACCATCACTGCTCTCATTGTGTGAACATTTCACTGTATGACCATCACTGCTCCCATTGTGTGAACATTTCACTGTATGACCATCACTGCTGTCATTGTGTGAACATTTCACTCTATGACCATCACTGCTCTCATTGTGTGAACATTTCACTGTCTGACCATCACTGCTCCCATTGTGTGAACATTTCACTGTATGACCATCACTGCACCCATTGTGTAAACATTTCACTGTATGACCATCACTGCTCTCATTGTGTGAACATTTCACTGTATGACCATCACT
Organism: Pristiophorus japonicus; assembly: GCF_044704955.1. Lineage (NCBI taxonomy): Eukaryota > Metazoa > Chordata > Chondrichthyes > Pristiophoridae > Pristiophorus > Pristiophorus japonicus. The sequence continues at coordinate 4,863,078 of NC_091983.1, read as the reverse complement.
GCTCCCATTGTATGAACATTTCACTGTATGACCATCACTGCTGCCATTGTGTGAATATTTCACTGTATGACCATCACTGCTCCCATTGTATGAACATTTTACTGTATGACCATCACTGCTCCCAATTTGTTAACATTTCACTGTATGACCATCACTTCTCTCATTGTGTGAACATTTCACTGTATGACCATCACTGCTCCCATTGTGTGAACATTTCACTGTATGACCATCACTGCTCTCATTGTGTGAACATTTCACTGTATCACTGTTCTCATTATATGACCATTTGGGCCAATTTCCTGCCCCTCCCCTTTAACCCCGTGCGCTCCAGGTTTTAACCGTAACGGCCCTTTAACGGTTCCCCGCTCGAGCTGAGCGAGCGTCATCTCCCATTGTGACGTCAGAGGCCCAACCTCAGGGTCACATGACTCAGCAACCCCACCCCTCACAGCTCTGCTTCTGCAGGATATCCGGCGCTGGATGTTCCCCAATGGGGTCCTGGGGAAATGCAGAGACAGGAAGAGCCCAGGGTGGGGCTCAGTCTGGGCTGCAGGGGGACACTGACAATTGTGCTCGGTATTCCTGGAGGTCTCTCCCAGTGACGAGTCAGACTCAGTAACAAGTGTTCCTGTGTACCGTGTGTCTCCCAGTGAGGAGTCAGAATGTGTAACACGTGTCCCTGTGTAGAGTGTCTCTCCCAGTGAGGAGTCGGACTCTGTAACAAGTGTCCCTGTGTACAGTGTGTCTCCCAGTGAGTAGTCAGACTCTAACTCGTGTCCCTGTGTACAATGTGTCTCCCAGTGAGTAGTCAGACTCTGTAACTAGTGTCCCTGTGTACAGTGTGTTTCTCCCAGTGAGGAGTCAGACTCTGTAACAAGTGTCTCTGTGTACAGTGTGTTTCTCCCAGTGAGGAGTCAGACTGTGTAACAAGTGTTCCTGTGTACCGTGTGTCCCAGTGAGGAGTCAGAATGTGTAACACGTGTCCCTGTGTAGAGTGTCTCTCCCAGTGAGGAGTCGGACTGTGTAACAAGTGTCCCTGTGTAGAGTGTCTCTCCCAGTGAGGAGTCGGACTGTGTAACAAATGTCCCTGTGTACAGTGTGTCTCTCCCAGTGAGGAGTCAGACTGTGTAACAAGTGTCCCTGTGTACAGTGTGTCTCCCAGTGAGGAGTCAGACTCTAACTCGTGTCCCTGTGTACAATGTGTTTCCCAGTGAGTAGTCAGACTGTGTAACAAGTGTCCCTGTGTACAATGTGTCTCCCAGTGAGTAGTCAGACTCTGTAACTAGTGTCCCTGTGTACAGTGTGTTTCTCCCAGTGAGGAGTCAGACTCTGTAACAAGTGTCCCTGTGTACAGTGTGTCTCCCAGTGAGTAGTCAGACTGTGTAACAAGTGTCCCTGTGTACAATGTGTCTCCCAGTGAGTAGTCAGACTCTGTAACTAGTGTCCCTGTGTACAGTGTGTTTCTCCCAGTGAGGAGTCAGACTCTGTAACAAGTGTCCCTGTGTACAGTGTGTCTCCCAGTGAGGAGTCAGACTGTGTAACAAGTGTCCCTGTGTACAGTGTCTCTCCCAGTGCGGAGTCAGACTCTGTAACTAGTGTCCCTGTGTACAGTGTGTCTCTCCCAGTGAGGAGTCAGACTGTGTAACAAGTGTCCCTGTGTACAGTGTCTCTCCCAGTGAGGAGTCAGACTCTGTAACACGTGTCCCTATAACCCTCCGAGATCTCTCCACTCCTCTGACCTATTGCCCATCCTTGATTTTCAGCGCTCCATCATTGTGCCCATGTCTTCAGCAGCCAAGGTCCTAAACTCTGGAATTCCCTCCCTAAACCTCTTCGCAGATCTACCTCTCTCCTTCTCCTTCAAAAACTTCTTAAAACCTACTTTTCACTGAGCTTTTGGTTATCTGTCTGAATATCTCTGTGGCTCAGTTTCAACTTATTCTGATAATTGCCTTGTGACCTTTGATTACATTAAAACTGCTATATAAATGTAGGTTATTGTTGTTGTCCATGTGTTGTTTTAATAAAACTTCAGTGCTTCAGCTCGAGCCTGGTCTCCTCGTTATTTTGATCAAAACAGGTTAATTGTTTTAATATATGAAATATAGGTTCCTCAAAAATACATCCCACCTTCTCCTAACGAGACTGTTGACACGACCTCTCCGTCTATTGAACCGATGGGTCTGACACAAGATGCTGAGACTGAGTGTGAGCAACAGATAACAGCTGGGACTCTACAAATGCCGCCCACATTAACGGAAAATGACCCCATGGACCTGTCGTTAAATGGTCAACATAACCCTTCAGTAACATGACACCCATGAACCTGCAACAATCATCGAATCAGACAGCTCATTGGGCTCATCCTGCCTGTACCGGCTCGGTTAAAGAGTGATCCAGTTAGTCCCTCTCTCTCCCCATAGGTCAGCAAACTCTGTCTTCACAGGCCGGGCTACTTTAACCCCGGGCTTTAATCTCTTTAAAACACAAGGGCCACAATCGATCAGGAACATGTTAACCTGAGGTAACATAACCAGGGCCCAGAGAGGAAATTATACCCCAGGTAATAAACAGACAAAACTTGCGTGGGCCCCATGGGTACAACCTGTGCAGGAGGTCTTGGTCAGTCCTATCTGGAGAAGGCCTCATCAAACATGGCTACCACAGCCAGTAAGTGACAGCATCAAAATGGACACAGCCAGCCACACCCCTTTCAAAATGGATGAGTTTATGTGCCTTTTACTGTAAATTTTTGTTCAATGTGGGTGTGAGGGTGAGAGAGAGACATGAAATCAAAAGGCAAGATGCAGAATGGAAAGCCTGTTGCTGTAGGCCACAAATTGAAAAGATAAGGTGATGAAAAGTATCTTCTTTGATTTAAACTTCCAACACGGCAATCATCCCTCTGCAGAGGTCCTGTGTGTGTGCGCCTGTGAGAGAGAGAGAGAGAGAGTGCGCAAAAGTTATTGTTTGTCTGGTGACTTATTAACTGCTGTTGTTGTATTAAACCCGATTGATTTCATTCTGGCCTGGTCCACATGTCATCAGAGGCAGTCCCTCAGGATCGAGGAAGGCTTGCTTCCATTCCTGAAGTGAGTTCTTTGGTGGCTGAGCTGTCCAATACGAGAGCCACAGACTCTGTCCACATGTAATGCTGCTGTGTATCACTTTATTTCACATCAAGATAGGGAGTCAGTGAGATACTGAAAAATGTCTTTGTGGAGTGTCCGACAGGAAACACTGCTATGGGATCTTTACATTCGTTTTATTCCACACCACATAAATCAAGACACTGCAGGGAGTCAGTGAGAGAGACACTGAATCAAAAGGCAAGATGCAGAATAGAAAGCCTGTTTCTGTAGGCAGCAAAGTGAAAAGGTAGAGCCTGAAAGTGATAGGTTTTGCTTTTAAACTGCCAAAGGCAGCAGAGCAGTGATTGAAATCCACTTTCAATCATTGCTGGCAGTGTTTGCAGGCTGGCCTGTGTGTGTGTGTGTGTGTGTGTGTGTGAGAGAGAGAGCAAAAGCTGGTGTGTAAGCAGGGCCTGTCTGTGTTCACGTAACTTGCCGTGTGCACTGTTACTGCATCCCATGTCTGAAACAAAATCACTGTGTCCGCTGGTTCACGACCCTTCCCGCCAATGGGAACAGTTTCTCTCTAACCTGTCTAGACCCCCTGTGATTTTGAACACCTCGATCAAATTTTCTCTCCACCTTCTCTGCCTTGAGGAGAACAAGCCCAGCCTCCCCAGCCCACCCAAGAAACTGAAGTCCCTTATCCCTGGAACCATTCTTGTGAATATTTTCTGCACACTCTCTAAGGCCTTCACATCCTTGTAAGGTGTGGGGCCCAGAATTGGACACCATTCTCCAGTTGAAGTGGAACCAGTGTTTTATAAATGTTATTCATAACTCTCTTGCTTTTGTAATGTACGCCTCAATTTATAATGCCCAGGGTCCCATATGTTTTTTAATCGCTTTCTCAACCTGCCCTGCCACCTTCTCTGTTCATGCACCCCCCTTAGAACTGTATCCTTTAGTTTATATTACCTCTCCTTGTTCTTCCTGCCAAAATGTGCAACTCTGCAAAAGGCAAGGTGCAGAATAGAAAGCCTGTTTCTGTAGGCTACAAAGTGAAAAGATAAGATGCTGAAAAGTGTCTTTTTGGTTTTAAAATTCCAAGATGGCAATCATCCCTCTACAGGCTGCTGTGTGAGAGAGAGAGAGAGAGAGAGGGAAAGCACAAAAATGTGTGTTTGTGTGAGATGTGGTCTGCTAACTTTAGCTGCTGTTGTTGGCATGTATCCAGACATGTTTACTGCTTGTACTGTTACATATGATGTGCCACCGGAGGGCACTATTATGGGAAACTTGTACACCAGCTGTATGGTCACTAAGGTGTGCCACCAGAGGGCACTGCAGTGGGAGACTTATAGACTACCTGTACAGGTGTGCCAGGCCCAGTATAAAAGACAGGCCACCATGTGTGATCCTCGCTCTGGAGTTATATTAAATGAACTAAGGTCACTACAGTTCAAGTGCAATACATTGCCTCGTGGAGTCATTAGCAGAGCATCTAAAGACATAACCGTTGTATTAAACTCTCTTGATTTAATTCTGGCCTGGTCCACATGTAATGCTGCTATGACTTTGTTTCACTTCAAGTCAGGCAGTCCGTGAGAAACTGAAAAATGTCCTTGTGGAGTGTCTGACAGTAAAAGCTGTCTGGGGTCTTTACATTTTTATTCTATTTTAATCAAGACAGGCAGTGATAGACACACATACAATCAAGACACTGTGCAGAACAGAAATAAAAACAGAAAATGCTGGAAATACTCAGCAGGTTAGGCAGCATCTGTGGAGGGAGAGAGAAACAGAGTTAACGTTTCAGGTCGTTGAACTTTTTGTCAGAACCATGGCAGAATCTGATTTTGCAATATTGAAGTAATTTGCAATGGAATAGCAGTTTACAATATAATAGTCCTTTCACTGGAATATCACTCTGCAATATATTCCTTCGCAATGGAATAGAATTTTTCAATGGAATATCACTTTGCAATATAATGGCGCTTTGCAGTGGACTGTGACTTTAAACGGACACGGCTTGAGTTGCAAAGCGGGGTCCCTCTGGCCGGCTGCTGTATGTGGCCATTGACTGGAGCTGCTCACAGGCTGTGCTACTGCTCACAGACACACGCAGGCTGGCAGCAAAGGCACATGGTGCAGGGAGGAAGGAATGGGGGCTGAAGCTCAACAGCTCGGCTCCTGTGTGTGTGAGCGAGTGATTGTGGAGCTGGGGGAGTGGGGCTGAGGTTTGGAGGGTGAGTGTGGGGCTCAGGACCACAAGGGGCTGGAGATTTGTGAGTGAGTGTGGGGCTCAGGACCACAAGGGGCTGGGGATTGGTCAGTGAGTGTGGGGCTCAGGACCACAAGGGGCTGGGGATTGGTGAGTGAGTGTGGAGCTCAGGACCACAAGGGGCTGGAAATTGGTGAGTGAGTGTGGAGCTCAGGACCACAAGGGGCTGGAGATTGGTGAGTGAGTGTGGGGCTCAGTACTACAAAGGGCTGGAGATTTGTGAGTGAGTGTGGAGCTCAGGACCACAAGGGGCTGGAGATTGGTGAGAGAGTGTGGAGCTCAGGACCACAAGGGGCTGGAGATTGGTGAGAGTGTGGAGCTCAGGACCACAAGGGGCTTGGGATTGGTCAGTGAGTGTGGAGCTCAGGACCACAAGGGGCTTGGGATTGGTCAGTGAGTGTGGAGCTCAGGACCACAAGGGGCTTGGGATTGGTCAGTGAGTGTGGGGCTCAGTACCACAAAGGGCTGGAGATTTGTGAGTGAGTGTGGGGCTCAGGACCACAAGGGGCTGGGGATTGGTCAGTGAGTGTGGAGCTCAGGACCACAAGGGGATGGTGATTGGTCAGTGAATGTGGAGCTCAGGACCACAAGGGGCTGCTGATTGGTCAGTGAGTGTGGAGCTCAGGACCACAAGGGGCTGATGATTGGTCAGTGAGTGTGGAGCTCAGGACCACAAGGGGCTGGGGGAGTGGGCTGGTGATTGGTCAGTGCATGTGGAGCTCAGGACCAAAATGGGGCTGGGGGTGTGGGCTGAGGATTGCAGGCTGAGTGTGGGGCTCAGGACCACAAGGGGCTGGTGATTGGTCAGTGAGTGTGGGGCTCAGGATCACAAGGGGCTGGGGGAGTGGGCTGGTGATTGGTCAGTGAGTGTGGGGCTCAGGACCACAAGGGGCTGGTGATTGGTCAGTGAGTGTGGAGCTCAGGACCACAAGGGGCTGGGGGTGTGGGCTGAGGATTGGACAGGCATGATTTACGCAGCAGGAGATGGGTTGGAAGGCAGAAAATATGTAAATACAATCCAGAATAAATAAATATAGAGTCAGAAATCGCGGTTTCTCCTTCCCGCAGGAGTTTGACTGGATTGTGGAACACAGCGCACTGACCTGTACCCATGCGAGTTCCTGGTCCTGAGGCCTGCACATCAGGACGTGCGCAGGGATGGAGCTGCAGTCACATGGATGTGGGCAGCCAATCAGGAAAAGGTGTTCTCAGTCATAATTATGGGAACTATTTGGAGTTCCCATTATTATAAATGAGAATTTCCCCAAACACACAAAACATTAATAAAAAATAGAAAAAATGCATTACACATTTAACATTAATTTAAATTAAAGTTATTTATGTATTATTTTAAAAAATCCGATTTTATAAAAAGTTTTTTAAATTATGCTTTAAAATAAATTTAATGTAGTGGCCAGTTTTTAAAAAAAATATGTTTTTTTAATTTTATTTTTTATGTTTTACGTGTGTTGTAAAACTCTTACGCCTGTAAAAGCTTTTATCAGGCACAAGAGTTTTTAGGACATTTCCTGGGCAAGGTTTGGGGAAATCCTGCAATCTTGTCTATGCAAATATCCTCACTTCCGAGATGCGTGAGATCTGTTAAGTTCCAGCTTGGCAGATCGGTAAAACCGGTTTTCAGCACACGCGCATTGTGCACTGAAAACCGTCACACACTCCGTACGGACCCTGGGGAGGCCGGATTTCAAGACCATAATATATATACACTTTCCTTTTGTAAACAAAATATCTGTCTGTCTGTGATTCGAGTGGTGTTGAATTAAATGAATGGAAAGATCCCACAGCAGCTTTTGCTCTGAAAACACTCCACAAACATTCCCCAATAAAGCCCAGTCCAGAAAAAAACAAATTGATTTATTACTCTGAAAATAATAAAAACAATATAATATATATACTTTGTTACGTCTTTGCATTTGTTGGGAATTAAAGGGAGTGTAAGATCCCACAGCAGATTATGTTCTGAAACACCCACAAACATTCCCTGACAAAATCCAGTCCAGAAAAGGAACAAATGACTTCTTGTTACAAAAGCCTTGAAAGAAAGGCAAAGTAAGATCCCACAGGAGAGCGGTCTGGAATGAAATCAGTCTGATCCACTGGGGTATATTGTTTGTTTTTTCAGACATGTGATTCAGTAACATGCACACGGCAGGTAACTTGAACACAGACAAGCCCTGCTTACACACCAGCTTTTCCTGTCTCTCTGTCTCTCTCACCCACACACACACACAGGCCAGCCTGCAAACTAGCCACACAACACTGTCAGCAGTGAAATAGCTTTGATTTGTCGCATTGCTCCGCTGTGTTTAGCAGTTTAAAAACAAAAAGGCATTTTCAGTATCTTATCTTTTCATTTTGTGGCCTACAGAAACAGGCTTTCCATCCTGCATCAAAAGCAAAATACTGCGGATCCTGGAAATCAGAAATAAAAACAGAAAATGCTGGAAATACTCAGCAGGTCAGGGAGCATCTGTGGCGCATGAGAAAGAGAAACACAGTTAACGTTTCAGCTCGATGACCTGCCGTCGAATTCTGCCATGGTTCTGACAAAAGTTCAACGACCTGAAACGTTAACTCTGTTTCTCTCTCCCTCCACAGATGCTGCCTAACCTGCTGAGTATTTCCAGCATTTTCTGTTTTTATTTCTGTTCTGCACAGTGTCTTGATTGTATGTGTGTCTATCACTGCCTGTCTTGATTAAAATAGAATAAAAATGTAAAGACCCCAGACAGCTTTTACTGTCAGACACTCCACAAGGACATTTTTCAGTTTCTCACGGACTGCCTGACTTGAAGTGAAACAAAGTCATAGCAGCATTACATGTGGACCAGGCCAGAATTAAATCAAGAGAGTTTAATACAACGGTTATGTCTTTAGATGCTCTGCTAATGACTCCACGAGGCAATGTATTGCACTTGAACTGTAGTGACCTTAGTCCATTTAATATAACTCCAGAGCGAGGATCACACATGGTGGCCTGTCTTTTATACTGGGCCTGGCACACCTGTACAGGTAGTCTATAAGTCTCCCACTGCAGTGCCCTCTGGTGGCACACCTTAGTGACCATACAGCTGGTGTACAAGTTTCCCATAATAGTGCCCTCCGGTGGCACATCATATGTAACAGTACAAGCAGTAAACATGTCTGGATACATGCCAACAACAGCAGCTAAAGTTAGCAGACCACATCTCACACAAACACACACTTTTGTGCTTTCCCTCTCTCTCTCTCTCTCTCACACAGCAGCCTGTAGAGGGATGATTGCCATCTTGGAATTTTAAAACCAAAAAGACACTTTTCAGCAACTTATCTTTTCACTTTGTGGCCTACAGAAACAGGCTTTCTATTCTCACTTTGCCTTTTGCAAAGTTGATCATTTTGGCAGGAAGAACAAGGAGAGGTAATATAAACTAAAGGATACAGTTCTAAGGGGGGTGCATGATCAGAGAAGGTGGCAGGGCAGGTTGAGAAAGCGATTAAAAAACATATGGGACCCTGGGTGTTATAAATTGAGGCGTACGTTACAAAAGCAAGAGAGTTATGAATAACATTTATAAAACATTGGTTCCACTTCAACTGGAGAATGGTGTCCAATTCTGGGCCCAAAAACAAACAATATACCCCAGTGGATCAGACTGATTTCATTCCAGACTGCACTGCTGTGGGATCTTACTTTGCCTTTCTTTCAAGGCTTTTGTAACAAGAAGTCATTTGTTCTTTTTCTGGGCTGGATTTTGTCGGGAAATGTTTGTGGGTGTTTCAGAGCATAATCTGCTGTGGGATCTTACACTCCCTTTAATTCTCCAGAATTAAAGGATGTGAAGGCCTTAGAGAGTGTGCAGAAAATATTCACAAGAATGGTTCTAGGGATAAGGGACTTCAGTTTCTTGGGTGGGCTGGGGAGGCTGGGCTTGTTCTCCTCAGGGCAGAGAAGGTGGAGAGAAAATTTTGATCAAGGTGTTCAAAATCACAGGGGGTCTAGACAGGTTAGAGAGAAACTGTTCCCATTGGCGGGAAGGGTCGTGAACCAGCGGACACAGTGATTTTGTTTCAGACATGGGATGCAGTAACAGTGCACACGGCAAGTTACGTGAACACAGACAGGCCCTGCTTACACACCAGCTTTTGCTCTCTCTCTCACACACACACACACACACACACACACAGGCCAGCCTGCAAACACTGCCAGCAATGATTGAAAGTGGATTTCAATCACTGCTCTGCTGCCTTTGGCAGTTTAAAAGCAAAACCTATCACTTTCAGGCTCTACCTTTTCACTTTGCTGCCTACAGAAACAGGCTTTCTATTCTGCATCTTGCCTTTTGATTCAGTGTCTCTCTCACTGACTCCCTGCAGTGTCTTGATTTATGTGGTGTGGAATAAAACGAATGTAAAGATCCCATAGCAGTGTTTCCTGTCGGACACTCCACAAAGACATTTTTCAGTATCTCACTGACTCCCTATCTTGATGTGAAATAAAGTGATACACAGCAGCATTACATGTGGACAGAGTCTGTGGCTCTCGTATTGGACAGCTCAGCCACCAAAGAACTCACTTCAGGAATGGAAGCAAGCCTTCCTCGATCCTGAGGGACTGCCTCTGATGACATGTGGACCAGGCCAGAATGAAATCAATCGGGTTTAATACAACAACAGCAGTTAATAAGTCACCAGACAAACAATAACTTTTGCGCACTCTCTCTCTCTCTCACAGGCGCACACACACAGGACCTCTGCAGAGGGATGATTGCCGTGTTGGAAGTTTAAATCAAAGAAGATACTTTTCATCACCTTATCTTTTCACTTTGTGGCCTACAGCAACAGGCTTTCCATTCTGCATCTTGCCTTTTGATTTCATGTCTCTCTCTCACCCTCACACCCACATTGAACAAAAATTCACAGTAAAAGGCACATAAACTCACAACATACACATTCGCTCTCATCCATTTTGAAAGGGGTGTGGCTGGCTGTGTCCATTTTGATGCTGTCACTTACTGGCTGTGGTAGCCATGTTTGATGAGGCCTTCTCCAGATAGGACTGACCAAGACCTCCTGCACAGGTTGTACCCATGGGGCCCACGCAAGTTTTGTCTGCTTATTACCTGGGGTATAATTTCCTCTCTGGGCCCTGGTTATGTTACCTCAGGTTAACATGTTCCTGATCGATTGTGGCCCTTGTGTTTTAAAGAGATTAAAGCACGGGGTTAAAGTAGCCCGGCTTGTAATGTTACACAAACATATTAACTCGTGATGAACAGGGGCTGAGAGGAAATTAAATTCCCGAACATGAACCTGTAGATAGACATTTGAACATAATGCTCGTGTTTTTGGAGTGATGTGATACCTTTGAGGATATGGAGGCCATTTGAGTGGTTTTGATAACAGTTAATCGGGAGAAACTATATGCAGTGGCAGGAGAGTGGGTAACCAAAGGACAGGTTAAAATAATGGGCAAAACACCCAGAGCAGAGAGGAGGAGGATTTTTGTGATGCAGAGAGCTGTTGTGAAAGGGTGGGTGGAAGTAGATTGTAATTGGACACTTGTAAAGACAGAGTTTGCTGACCTATGGGGAGAGAGAGGGACTAACTGGTTCACTCTTTAACCGAGCCGGTACAGGCAGGATGAGTCCAATGAGCTGTCTGATTCTATGATTGTTGCAGGTTCATGGGTGTCATGTTACTGAAGGGTTATGTTGACCATTTAGCGACAGGTCCATGGGGTCATTTTCCGTTAATGTGGACGGCATTTGTAGAGTCCCAGCTGTTATCTGTTGCTCACACTCAGTCTCAGCATCTTGTGTCAGACCCATCGGATCAATAGACGGAGAGGTCATGTCAACAGTCTCGTTTGGAGAAGGTGGGATGTATTTTTGAGGAACCTATATTTCATATATTAAAACAATTAACCTGTTTTGATGAAAATAACGAGGAGACCAGGCTCAAGCTGAAGCACTGAAGTTTTATTAAAACAACACATAGACAACAACAATAACCTACATTTATATAGCAGTTTTAATGTAATCAAAGGTCACAAGGCAATTATCAGAATAAATTGAAACTGAGCCACAGAGATATTCAGACAGATAACCAAAAGCTCAGTGAAAAGTAGGTTTTAAGAAGTTTTTGAAGGAGAAGGAGAGAGGTAGATCTCCGGAGGTTTAGGGAGGGAATTCCAGAGTTTAGGACCTTGGCTGCTGAAGACATGGGCACAATGATGGAGCGCTGAAAATCAAGGATGGGCAATAGGTCAGAGGAGTGGAGAGATCTCGGAGGGTTATAGGGACACGTGTTACAGAGTCTGACTCCTCACTGGGACAGACACTGTACACAGGGACACTTGTTACACAGTCTGACTCCTCACTGGGAGAGACACACTGTACACAGGGACACTTGTTACACAGTCTGACTCCTCACTGGGAGAGACACACTGTACACAGGGACACTTGTTACACAGTCTGACTCCTCACTGGGAGACACACACTGTACACAGGGACACTTGTTACACAGTCTGACTCCTCACTGGGAGAGACACACTGTACACAGGGACACTAGTTACACAGTCTGACTCCTCACTGGGAGAGACACACTGTACATAGGGACACTTGTTACACAGTTTGACTCCTCACTGGGAGACACACTGTACACAGGGACACTTGTTACACAGTCTGACTCGTCACTGGGAGACACACTGGACACAGGGGCACTTGTTACAAAGTCTGACTCCTCACTGGGAGAGACACACTGTACACAGGGACACTTGTTACACAGTCTGACTCCTCACTGGGAGACACACACTGTACACAGGGACACTTGTTACACAGTCTGACTCCTCACTGGGAGACACACACCGTACACAGGGACACTTGTTACACAGTCTGACTCCTCACTGGGAGAGACACACTGTACACAGGGACACTTGTTACAGAGTCTGACTCCTCACTGGGAGAGACACACTGTACATAGGGACACTTGTTACACAGTCTGACTCCTCACTGGGAGACACACTGTACATAGGGACACTTGTTACACAGTCTGACTCCTCACTGGGAGACACATACTGTACACAGGGACACTTGTTACACAGTCTGACTCCTCACTGGGAAAGACACATTGTACACAGGGACACTTGTTACACAGTCTGACTCCTCACTGGGGGAGACACTGTACACAGGAACACTTGTTACACAGTATGACTCCTCACTGGGAGAGACACATTGTACACAGGGACACTTGTTACACAGTCTGACTCCTCACTGGGGGAGACACTGTACACAGGAACACTTCTTACACAGTCTGACTCCTCACTGGGAGAGACACACTGTACACAGGGACACTTGTTACACAGTCTGACTCCTCACTGGGAGAGACACACTGTACACAGGGACACTTGTTACACAGTCTGACTCCTCACTGGGAGAGACACACTGTACACAGGGACACTTGTTACACAGCCTGACTCCTCACTGGGAGACACACTGTACACAGGGACACTTCTTACACAGTCTGACTCCTCACTGGGAGACACACACTGTACACAGGGACACTTCTTACACAGTCTGACTCCTCACTGGGAGACACACTGTACACAGGGACACTTGTTACACAGTCTGACTCCTCACTGGGAGAGACACTGTACACAGGGACACTAGTTACACAGTCTGACTCCTCACTGGGAGAGACACACTGTACACAGGGACACTTGTTACACAGTCTGACTCCTCACTGGGAGACACACTGTACACAGAGACACTTGTTACAGAGTCTGACCCCTCACTGGGAGAGACACACTGTACACAGGGACACTTGTTACACAGTCTGACTCCTCACTGGGAGACACACTGTACACAGGGACACTTGTTACACAGTCTGACTCCTCACTGGGAGAGTCACACACTGTACACAGGGACACTTGTTACACAGTCTGTCTCCTCACTGGGAGAGACACACTGTACACTGGGACACGAGTTACACAGTCTGACTCCTCACTGGGAGACACACTGTACACAGGGACACTTGTTACACAGTCTGACTCCTCACTGGGAGAGACACACTGTACACAGGGACACTTGTTACACAGTCTGACTCCTCACTGGGAGAGACACACTGTACACTGGGACACTAGTTACACAGTCTGACTCCTCACTGGGAGAGACACACTGTACACTGGGACACTAGTTACACAGTCTGACTCCTCACTGGGAGAGACACACTGTACACTGGGACACTAGTTACACAGTCTGACTCCTCACTGGGAGACACACTGTACACAGAGACACTTGTTACAGAGTCTGACCCCTCACTGGGAGAGACACACTGTACACAGGGACACTTGTTACACAGTCTGACTCCTCACAGGGAGACACACACTGTACACAGGGACACTTGTTACACAGTCTGACTCCTCACAGGGAGACACACACTGTACACAGGGACACTTGTTACACAGTCTGACTCCTCACAGGGAGAGACACACTGTACACAGGGACACTTGTTACACAGTCTGACTCCTCACTGGGAGACACACTGTACACAGGGACACTTGTTACACAGCCTGACTCCTCACTGGGAGACACACTGTACACAGGGACACTTGTTACACAGTCTGCCTCCTCACTGGGAGAGACACACTGTACACAGGGACACTTGTTACACAGTCTGGCTCCTCACTGGGAGAGACACACTGTACACAGGGACACTTGTTACACAGTCTGCCTCCTCACTGGGAGAGACACACTGCACACAGGGACACTTGCTACACAGTCTGCCTCCTCACTGGGAGAGTCACTGTACACTGGGACACTTGTTACACAGTCTGACTCCTCACAGGGAGACACACACTGTACACAGGGACACTTGTTACACAGTCTGACTCCTCACAGGGAGACACACACTGTACACAGGGACACTTGTTACACAGTCTGACTCCTCACAGGGAGAGACACACTGTACACAGGGACACTTGTTACACAGTCTGACTCCTCACTGGGAGACACACTGTACACAGGGACACTTGTTACACAGTCTGACTCCTCACTGGGAGACACACTGTACACAGGGATACTTGTTACACAGTCTGACTCCTCACTGGGAGACACACTGTACACAGGGACACTTGTTACACAGTCTGACTCCTCACTGGGAGAGACACACTGTACACAGGGACACTTGTTACACAGTCTGACACCTCACTGGGAGAGACACACTGTACACAGGGATACTTGTTACACAGTCTGACTCCTCACTGGGAGAGACACACTTTACACAGGGATACTTGTTACACAGTCTGACTCCTCACTGGGAGACACACTGTACACAGCGACACTTGTTACACAGTCTGACTCCTCACTGGGAGACACACTGTACACAGGGATACTTGTTACACAGTCTGACTCCTCACTGGGAGAGACACACTTTACACAGGGACACTTGTTACACAGTCTGACTCCTCACTGGGAGAGACACACACTGTACAGAGGGACACTTGTTACACAGTCTGACTCCTCACTGGGAGAGACACACTGTACACAGGGACACTTGTTACACAGTCTGACACCTCACTGGGAGAGACACACTGTACACAGGGACACTTGTTACACAGTCTGACTCCTCACTGGGAGAGACACACTGTACACAGGGACACTTGTTACACAGTCTGACTCCTCACTGGGAGACACACTGTACACAGGGACACTTGTTACACAGTCTGACTCCTCACTGGGAGACACACTGTACACAGGGACACTTGTTACACAGTCTGCCTCCTCACTGGGAGAGACACACTGTACACAGGGACACTTGTTACACAGTCTGCCTCCTCACTGGGAGAGACACTGTACACAGGGACACTTGTTACACAGTCTGCCTCCTCACTGGGAGAGACACTGTACACAGGGACACTTGTTACACAGTCTATCTCCTCACTGGGAGACACACACTGTACACAGGGACACTTGTTACACAGTCTGACTCCTCACTGGGAGACACACACTGTACACAGGGACACTTGTTACACAGTCTGACTCCTCACTGGGAGAGACACACTGTACACTGGGACACTAGTTACACAGTCTGACTCCTCACAGGGAGACACACACTGTACACAGGGACACTTGTTACACAGTCTGACTTCTCACAGGGAGAGACACACTGTACACAGGGACACTTGTTACACAGCGTGACTCCTCACTGGGAGACACACTGTACACAGGGACACTTGTTACACAGTCTGCCTCCTCACTGGGAGAGTCACTGTACACTGGGACACTTGTTACACAGTCTGACTCCTCACAGGGAGACACACACTGTACACAGTGACACTTGTTACACAGTCTGACTCCTCACAGGGAGAGACACACTGTACACAGGGACACTTGTTACACAGTCTGACTCCTCACTGGGAGACACACTGTACACAGGGACACTTGTTACACAGTCTGACTCCTCACTGGGAGACACACTGTACACAGGGATACTTGTTACACAGTCTGACTCCTCACTGGGAGACACACTGTACACAGGGACACTTGTTACACAGTCTGACTCCTCACTGGGAGAGACACACTGTACACAGGGACACTTGTTACACAGTCTGACTCCTCACTGGGAGACACACTGTACACAGGGACACTTGTTACACAGTCTGACTCCTCACTGGGAGAGACACACTGTGCACAGGGACACTTGTTACACAGTCTGACTCCTCACTGGGAGAGTCACACACTGTACACAGGGACACTTGTTACACAGTCTGTCTCCTCACTGGGAGACACACACTGTACACAGGGACACTTGTTACAGAGTCTGACTCCTCACTGGGAGACACACTGTACACAGGGACACTTGTTACACAGTCTGACTCCTCACTGGGAGACACACTGTACACAGGGACACTTGTTACACAGTCTGACTCCTCACTGGGAGACACACTGTACACAGGGACACTTGTTACACAGTCTGACTCCTCACTGGGAGAGACACACTGTACACAGGGACGCTTGTTACACAGTCTGACTCCTCACTGGGAGACACACTGTACACAGGGACACTTGTTACACAGTCTGACTCCTCACTGGGAGAGACAGTATACACAGGGACACTTTGTACACAGTCTGACTCCTCACTGGGAGACACACTGTACACAGGGACACTTGTTACACAGTCTGACTCCTCACTGGGAGACACACTGTACACAGGGACACTTGTTACACAGTCTGACTCCTCACTGGGAGAGACACACTGTACACAGGGACGCTTGTTACACAGTCTGACTCCTCACTGGGAGACACACTGTACACAGGGACACTTGTTACACAGTCTGACTCCTCACTGGGAGAGACACACTGTACACAGGGACACTTGTTACAGAGTCTGATTCCTCACTGGGAGAGACACACTGTACACAGGGACACTTGTTACACAGTCTGACTCCTCATTGGGAGAGACAAACTCTACACTGGGACACTAGTTACACAGTCTGACACCTCACTGGGAGAGACACACACTGTACACAGGGACACTTGTTACAAAATCTGACTCCTCACTGGGAGAGGCACACTGTACACAGGGATACATGTTACACAGTGATGGTCATTCAGTGAAATGTTCACACAATGAGAGCAGTGATGGTCATACAGTGAAATGTTCATACAATGAGAGCAGTGATGGTCATACAGTAAAATATTCACACAATGGGAGCAGTGATGGTCATACAGTGAAATGTTCACACAATGAGAGCAGTGATGCTCACACAGTGAAATGTTCACACAATGGGAGCAGTGATGGTCATGCAGTGAAATGTTCACACAATGAGAGCAGTGATGATCATACAGTGAAATGTTCACACAATGACAGCAGTGATGATCATACAGTGAAATGTTCACACAATGTCAGCAGTGATGATCATACAGTGAAATGTTTACACAATGGGAGCAGTGATGGTCATACAGTGAAATGTTCACACAATGAGAGCAGTGATGGTCATACAGTGAAATGTTCACACAATGAGAGCAGTGATGGTCATACAGTGAAATGTTCACACAATGAGAGCAGTGATGGTCATACAGTGAAATGTTCACACAATGAGAGCAGTGATGGTCAGACAGTGAAATGTTAACACAATGGGAGCAGTGATCGTCATACAGTGAAATGTTCACACAATGGGAGCAGTGATGGTCATACAGTGAAATGGTCACACAATGAGAGCATTGATGGTCATACAGTGAAATGTTCACACAATGGGAGCAGTGATGGTCATAAAGTGAAATGTTCACACAATGAGAGCAGTGATGGTCATAGAGTGAAATGTTCTCACAATGAGAGCAGTGATGGTCAAACAGTGAAATGTTCACGCAATGTGAGCAGTGATGGTCATACAGTGAAATGTTCACACAAAATGAGAGCAGTGATGATCATACAGTGAAATGTTCTCACAATGAGAGCAGTGATGGTCATACAGTGAAATGTTCACACAATGGGAGCAGTGATGGTCATACAGTGAAATGTTCACACAATGGGAGCAGTGATTTTCATACAGTGAAATATTCACACAATGGGAGCAGTGATGGTCATACAGTGAAATGTTCACACAATGAGAGCAGTGATGGTCATACAGTGAAATGTTCACACAATGGGAGCAGTGATGGTCATGCAGTGAAATGTTCACACAATGGGAGCAGTGATGGTCATACAGTGAAATGTTCACAAAATGGGAGCAGTGATGGTCATACAGTGAAATGTTCACACAATGAGAGCAGTGATGGTCATACAGTGAAATGTTCACACAATGAGAGCAGTGATGATCATACAGTGAAATGTTCACACAATGAAAGCAGTGATGGTCATACAGTGAAATGTTCACACAATGGGAGCAGACATGGTCATACAGTGAAATGTTCATACAATGGGAGCAGTGATAGTCATACAGTGAAATGTTCACACAATGAGAGCAGTGATGGTCATACAGTGAAATGTTCACACAATGAGAGCAGTGATGGTCATACAGTGAAATGTTCTCACAATGAAAGCAGTGATGGTCATACAGTGAAATGTTCACACAATGGGAGCAGTGATGGTCATACAGTGAAATGTTCACACAATGGGAGCAATGATGGTCATACAGTGAAATGTTCACACAATGGGAGCAGTGATTGTCATACAGTGAAATGTTCACACAATGAGAGCAGTGATGGTCATACAGTGAAATGTTCACACAATGGGAGCAGTGATGGTCATACAGTGAAATGTTCACACAATGAGAGCAGTGATGGTCATACAGTGAAATGTTCACACAATGGGAGCAGTGATGGTCATACAGTGAAATGTTCACACAATGGGAGCAGTGATGGTCATACAGTGAAATGTTCACAAAATGGGAGCAGTGATGGTCATACAGTGAAATGTTCACACAATGAGAGCAGTGATGGTCATACAGTGAAATGTTCACACAATGAGAGCAGTGATGATCATACAGTGAAATGTTCACACAATGAGAGCAGTGATGGTCATACAGTGAAATGTTCACACAATGGGAGCAGACATGGTCATACAGTGAAATGTTCATACAATGGGAGCAGTGATAGTCATACAGTGAAATGTTCACACAATGAGAGCAGTGATGGTCATACAGTGAAATGTTCACACAATGAGAGCAGTGATGATCATACAGTGAAATGTTCACACAATGGGAGCAGTGATGGTCACACAGTGAAATGTTCACACAATGGGAGCAGTGATGGTCATACAGTGAAATGTTCAGACAATGAGAACAGTGATCTTCATACAGTGAAATGTTCACACAATGAGAGCCTTGATGGTCATACTGTGAAATGTTCACACAATCGGAGCAGTGATGTCATACAGTGAAATGTTCACACAATGAGAGCAGTGATGGTCATACAGTGAAATGTTCACACAATGAGAGCAGTGATGGTCATACAGTGAAATGTTCACACAATGAGATCAGTGATGGTCATACAGTGAAATGTTCACACAATGAGAACAGAGATGGTCATACAGTGAAATGTTCACACAATGAGAGCCGTGATGGTCATACAGTGAAATGTTCACACAATGACAGCAGTGATGGTCATACAGTGAAATGTTCAAACAATGAGATCAGTGATGGTCAGACAGTGAAATGTTAACACAATGGGAGCAGTGATGGGCATACAATGAAATGTTCACACAATGGGAGCAGTGATGGCCATACAGTGAAATGTTCACACAATGAGAGCAGCGATGGTCACACAGTGAAATGTTCACACAATGGGAGCAGTGATGGTCATACAGTGAAATGTTCACACAATGAGAGCAGTGATGGTCACACAGTGAAATGTTCACACAATGAGAGCAGTGATGGTCATACAGTGAAATGTTCACACAATGAGAGCAGTGATGATGAAACATGAAATGTTCACACAATGGGAGCAGTGATGGTCATACAGTGAAATGTTCACACAATGAGAGCAGTGATGGTCATACAGTGAAATGTTCACACAATGGGAGCAGTGATGGTCATACAGTGAAATGTTCACACAATGGGAGCAGTGATAGTGATACAGTGAAATGTTCACACAATGGGAGCAGTGATGGTCATACAGTGAAATGTTCACACAATGGGAGCAGTGATGGTCATACAGTGAAATGTTCACACAATGAGAGCAGTGATGGTCATACAGTGAAATGTTCACACAATGAGAGCAGTGATGGTCATACAGTGAAATGTTCACACAATGGGAGCAGTGATGGTCATACAGTGAAATGTTCACACAATGAGAGCAGTGATGGTCATACAGTGAAATGTTCACACAATGGGAGCAGTGATGGTCATACAGTGAAATGTTCACACAATGGGAGCAGTGATGGTCATACAGTGAAATGTTCACAAAATGGGAGCAGTGATGGTCATACTGTGAAATGTTCACACAATGAGAGCAGTGATGGTCATACAGTGAAATGTTCACACAATGAGAGCAGTGATGGTCATACAGTGAAATGTTCACACAATGGGAGCAGTGATGGTCATACAGTGAAATGTTCACACAATGAGAGCCGTGATGGTCATAAAGTGAAATGTTCACACAATGAGAGCAGTGATGGTCAGACAGTGAAATGTTCACACAATGAGAGCAGTGATGATCATACAGTGAAATGTTCACACAATGGGAGCAGTGATGGTCACACAGTGAAATGTTCACACAATGGGAGCAGTGATGGTCATGCAGTGAAATGTTCACACAATGAGAACAGTGATGGTCATACAGTGAAATGTTCACACAATGAGAGCCGTGATGGTCATACTGTGAAATGTTCACACAATCGGAGCAGTGATGTCATACAGTGAAATGTTCACACAATGAGAGCAGTGATGGTCATACAGTGAAATGTTCACACAATGAGAGCAGTGATGGTCATACAGTGAAATGTTCACACAATGAGAGCAGTGATGGTCATACAGTGAAATGTTCACACAATGAGAATAGAGATGGTCATACAGTGAAATGTTGACACAATGAGAGCCGTGATGGTCATACAGTGAAATGTTCACACAATGACAGCAGTGATGGTCATACAGTGAAATGTTCACACAATAGGAGCAGTGATGGTCAGACAGTGAAATGTTAACACAATGGGAGCAGTGATGGTCATACAGTGAAATGTTCACACAATGGGAGCAGTGATGGTCATACAGTGAAATGTTCACACAATGAGAGCAGTGATGATGAAACATGAAATGTTCACACAATGGGAGCAGTGATGGTCATACAGTGAAATGTTCACACAATGAGAGCAGTGATGGTCATACAGTGAAATGTTCACACAATGGGAGCAGTGATGGTCATACAGTGAAATGTTCACACAATGGGAGCAGTGATAGTCATACAGTGAAATGTTCACACAATGGGAGCAGTGATGGTCATACAGTGAAATGTTCACACAATGAAAGCAGTGATGGTGATGCAGTGAAATGTTCACACAATGAGAGCAGTGATGGTCATACAGTGAAATGTTCACACAATGGGAGCAGTGAAGGTCATACAGTGAAATGTTCACACAATGGGAACAGTCATGGTCATACAGTGAAATGTTCACACAAGGGGAGCAGTGATGGTCAGACAGTGAAATGTTCACACAATGAGAGCAGTGATGGTCATACAGTGAAATGTTCACACAATGAGAGCAGTGATGGTCATACAGTGAAATGTTCACACAATGAGAGCAGTGATGGTCATACAGTGAAGTGTTCACACAATGGGAGCAGTGATGGTCACACAGTGAAATGTTCACCCAATGAGAGCAGTGATGGTCACACAGTTAAATGTTCACACAATGAGAGCAGTGATGGCCATACAGTGAAATGTTCACACAATGACAGCAGTGATGAACATACAGTGAAAATTTCACACAATGACAGCAGTGATGGTCATACAGTGAAATGTTCACAGAATGAGAGCAGTGATGGTCATACAGTGAAATGTTCACACAATGAGAGCAGTGATGGTCATACAGTGAAATGTTCACACAATGGGAGCAGTGATAGTCATACAGTGAAATGTTCACACAATGAGAGCAGTGATGGTCACACAGTGAAATGTTCATACAATGAGAGCAGTGATGGTCAGACAGTGAAATGTTAACACAATGGGAGCAGTGATGGTCATACAGTGAAATGTTCACACAATGGGAGCAGTGATGGTCATACAGTGAAATGTTCACACAATGAGAGCAGTGATGGTCATACAGTGAAATGTTCACACAATGAGATCAGTGATGGTGATACAGTGAAATGTTCACACAATGAGAGCAGTGATGGTCACACAGTGAAATGTTCATACAATGAGAGCAGTGATGGTCAGACAGTGAAATGTTAACACAATGGGAGCAGTGATGGTCATACAGTGAAATGTTCACACAATGGGAGCAGTGATGGTCATACAGTGAAATGTTCACACAATGAGAGCAGTGATGGTCATACAGTGAAATGTTCACACAATGGGAGAAGTGATGGTCATACAGTGAAATGTTCACACAATGAGAGCAGTGATGGTCATACAGTGAAATGTTCACACAATGAGAGCAGTGATGATGAAACATGAAATGTTCACACAATGGGAGCAGTGATGGTCATACAGTGAAATGTTCACACAATGAGAGCAGTGGTGGTCATACAGTGAAATGTTCACACAATGGGAGCAGTGATAGTCATACAGTGAAATGTTCACACAATGGGAGCAGTGATGGTCATACAGTGAAATGTTCACACAATGGGAGCAGTGATGGTCATACAGTGAAATGTTCACACAATGAGAGCAGTGATGGTCATACAGTGAAATGTTCACACAATGTGAGCAGTGATGGTCATACAGTGAAATGTTCACACAATGAGAGCAGTGATGGTCACACAGTGAAATGTTCACACAATGAGAGCAGTGATGGTCATACAGTGAAATGTTCACACAATGAGAACAGAGATGGTCATACAGTGAAATGTTCACACAATGAGAGCCGTGATGGTCATACAGTGAAATGTTCACACAATGACAGCAGAGATGGTCAAATACAGTGAAATGTTCACACAATGAAAGCAGTGATGGTGATGCAGTGAAATGTTCACACAATGAGAGCAGTGATGGTCATACAGTGAAATGTTCACACAATGAGAGCAGTGATGGTCATACAGTGAAATGTTCACACAATGAGAACAGAGATGGTCATACAGTGAAATGTTCACACAATGAGAGCCGTGATGGTCATACAGTGAAATGTTCACACAATGACAGCAGAGATGGTCATACAGTGAAATGTTCACACAATGAGAGCAGTGATGGTCACACAGTGAAATGTTCACACAATGAGAGCAGTGATGGTCACACAGTGAAATGTTCACACAATGAGAGCAGTGATGGTCATACAGTGAAATGTTCACACAATGAGAACAGAGATGGTCATACAGTGAAATGTTCACACAATGAGAGCCGTGATGGTCATACAGTGAAATGTTCACACAATGACAGCAGAGATGGTCAAATACAGTGAAATGTTCACACAATGAAAGCAGTGATGGTGATGCAGTGAAATGTTCACACAATGAGAGCAGTGATGGTCATACAGTGAAATGTTCACACAATGAGAGCAGTGATGGTCATACAGTGAAATGTTCACACAATGAGAACAGAGATGGTCATACAGTGAAATGTTCACACAATGAGAGCCGTGATGGTCATACAGTGAAATGTTCACACAATGACAGCAGAGATGGTCATACAGTGAAATGTTCACACAATGAGAGCAGTGATGGTCACACAGTGAAATGTTCACACAATGAGAGCAGTGATGGTCATACAGTGAAATGTTTACACAATGAGAGCAGTGATGATGAAACATGAAATGTTCACACAATGGGAGCAGTGATGGTCATACAGTGAAATGTTCACACAATGAGAGCAGTGATGGTCAGACAGTGAAATGTTCACACAATGGGAGCAGTGATGGTCATACAGTGAAATGTTCACACAATGGGAGCAGTGATAGTCATACAGTGAAATGTTCACACAATGAAAGCAGTGATGGTGA
The DNA here is from genome assembly GCF_044704955.1 of Pristiophorus japonicus. NCBI lineage: Eukaryota > Metazoa > Chordata > Chondrichthyes > Pristiophoridae > Pristiophorus > Pristiophorus japonicus. The sequence continues at coordinate 4,839,132 of NC_091983.1, read as the reverse complement.
TACAGTGAAATGTTCACACAATGAGAGCAGTGATGGTCATACAGTGAAATGTTCACACAATGAGAGCAGTGATGATCAAACATGAAATGTTCACACAAAGGGAGCAGTGATGGTCATACAGTGAAATGTTCACACAATGAGAGCAGTGATGGTCATACAGTGAAATGTTAACACAATGGGAGCAGTGATGATCATACAGTGAAATGTTCACACAATGACAGCAGTGATGATCATACAGTGAAATGTTCACACAATGGAAGGAGTGATGGTCATACAGTGAAATGTTCACACAATGGGAGCAGTGAAGGTCATACAGTGAAATGTTCACACAATGGGAACAGTGATGGTCATACAGTGAAATGTTCACACAAGGGGAGCAGTGATGGTCAGACAGTGAAATGTTCACACAATGAGAGCAGTGATGGTCATACAGTGAAATGTTCACACAATGAGAGCAGTGATGGTCATACAGTGAAATGTTCACACAATGAGAGCAGTGATGGTCATACAGTGAAGTGTTCACACAATGAGAGCAGTGATGGTCATACAGTGAAATGTTCATACAATGAGAGCAGTGATGGTCAGACAGTGAAATGTTAACACAATGGGAGCAGTGATGGTCATACAGTGAAATGTTCACACAATGAGAGCAGTGATGGTCATACAGTGAAATGTTCACACAATGAGAGCAGTGTTGGTCATACAGTGAAATGTTCACACAATGAGAGCAGTGATGATGAAACATGAAATGTTCACACAATGGGAGCAGTGATGGTCATACAGTGAAATGTTCACACAATGAGAGCAGTGATGGTCATACAGTGAAATGTTCACACAATGGCAGCAGTGATGGTCATACAGTGAAATGTTCACACAATGGGATCTGTGATAGTCATACAGTGAAATGTTCACACAATGGGAGCAGTGATGGTCATACAGTGAAATGTTCACACAATGGGAGCAGTGATGGTCAGACAGTGAAATGTTCACACAATGAGAGCAGTGATGGTCATACAGTGAAATGTTCACACAATGAGAGCAGTGATGGTCATACAGTGAAATGTTCACACAATGAGAGCAGTGATGGTCACACAGTGAAATGTTCACACAATGAGAGCAGTGATGGTCAGACAGTGAAATGTTAACACAATGGGAGCAGTGATGGTCATACAATGAAATGTTCACACAATGGGAGCAGTGATGGTCACACAGTGAAATGTTCACACAATAAGAGCATTGATGGTCATGCAGTGAAATGTTCACACAATGAGAGCAATGATGGTCACACAGTGAAATGTTCACACAATGGGAGCAGTGGTGGTCACACAGTGAAATGTTCACACAATGGGAGCAGTGATGGTCATACAGTGAAATGTTCACACAATGGGTACAGTAATGGTCATACAGTGAAATGTTCACACAATGGGAGCAGTGATGGTCATACAGTGAAATGTTCACACAATGGGAGCAGTGATGGTCAGTGAAATGTTCACACAATGAGAGCAGTGATGGTCATACCGTGAAATGTTCACACAATGAGAGCAGTGATGGTCAGACAGTGAAATGTTAACACAATGGGAGCAGTGATGGTCATGCAGTGAAATGTTCACAAAATGGGAGCAGTGATGGTCATACAGTGAAATGTTCACACAATGAGAGCAGTCTTGGTCATACAGTGAAATGTTCACACAATTGGAGCAGTGATGGTCATACAGTGAAATGTTCACACAATGAGAGCAGTGATGGACATACAGTGAAATGTTCACACAATGAGAGCAGTGATGGTGATACAGTGAAATGTTCACACAATGAGAGCAGTGATGGTCATGCAGTGAAATGTTCACACAATGAGAGCAGTGATGGTCATACAGTGAAATGTTCACACAATGGGAGCAGTGATGGTCATTCAGTGAAATGTTCACACAATGGGAGCAGTGATGGTCATACAGTGAAATGTTCACACAATGAGAGCAGTGATGCTCATACAGTGAAATGTTCACACAATGGGAGCAGTGATGTTCATACAGTGAAATGTTCATACAATGAGAGCAGTGATGGTCATTCAGTGAAATGTTCACACAATGAAAGCAGTGATGGTGATACAGTGAAATGTTCACACAATGAGAGCAGTGATGGTCATACAGTGAAATGTTCACACAATGAGAGCAGTGATGGTCAGACAGTGAAATGTTCACACAATGAGAGCAGTGATGGTCATACAGTGAAATGTTCACACAATGAGAACAGAGATGGTCATACAGTGAAATGTTCACACAATGAGAGCCGTGATGGTCATACAGTGAAATGTTCACACAATGACAGCAGAGATGGTCATACAGTGAAATGTTCACACAATGAGAGCAGTGATGGTCAGACAGTGAAATGTTAACACAATGGGAGCAGTGATGGTCAGACAGTGAAATGTTCACACAATGGGAGCAGTGATGGCCATACAGTGAAATGTTCACACAATGAGAGCAGTGATGGTCATACAGTGAAATGTTCACACAATGGGAGCAGTGATGGTCATACAGTGAAATGTTCACACAATGAGAGCAGTGATGGTCACACAGTGAAATGTTCACACAATGAGAGCAGTGATGGTCATACAGTGAAATGTTTACACAATGAGAGCAGTGATGATGAAACATGAAATGTTCACACAATGGGAGCAGTGATGGTCATACAGTGAAATGTTCACACAATGAGAGCAGTGATGGTCAGACAGTGAAATGTTCACACAATGGGAGCAGTGATGGTCATACAGTGAAATGTTCACACAATGGGAGCAGTGATAGTCATACAGTGAAATGTTCACACAATGGGAGCAGTGATCGTCATACAGTGAAATGTTCACACAATGAAAGCAGTGATGGTGATACAGTGAAATGTTCACACAATGAGAGCAGTGATGGTCATACAGTGAAATGTTCACACAATGAGAGCAGTGATGATCAAACATGAAATGTTCACACAAAGGGAGCAGTGATGGTCATACAGTGAAATGTTCACACAATGAGAGCAGTGATGGTCATACAGTGAAATGTTAACACAATGGGAGCAGTGATGATCATACAGTGAAATGTTCACACAATGACAGCAGTGATGATCATACAGTGAAATGTTCACACAATGGAAGGAGTGATGGTCATACAGTGAAATGTTCACACAATGGGAGCAGTGAAGGTCATACAGTGAAATGTTCACACAATGGGAACAGTGATGGTCATACAGTGAAATGTTCACACAAGGGGAGCAGTGATGGTCAGACAGTGAAATGTTCACACAATGAGAGCAGTGATGGTCATACAGTGAAATGTTCACACAATGAGAGCAGTGATGGTCATACAGTGAAATGTTCACACAATGAGAGCAGTGATGGTCATACAGTGAAGTGTTCACACAATGAGAGCAGTGATGGTCATACAGTGAAATGTTCATACAATGAGAGCAGTGATGGTCAGACAGTGAAATGTTAACACAATGGGAGCAGTGATGGTCATACAGTGAAATGTTCACACAATGAGAGCAGTGATGGTCATACAGTGAAATGTTCACACAATGGGAGCAGTGATGGTCATACAGTGAAATGTTCACACAATGGGAGCAGTGATAGTCATACAGTGAAATGTTCACACAATGGGAGCAGTGATGGTCATACAGTGAAATGTTCACACAATGGGAGCAGTGATGGTCAGACAGTGAAATGTTCACACAATGAGAGCAGTGATGGTCATACAGTGAAATGTTCACACAATGAGAGCAGTGATGGTCACACAGTGAAATGTTCACACAATAAGAGCAGTGATGGTCATGCAGTGAAATGTTCACACAATGAGAGCAATGATGGTCACACAGTGAAATGTTCACACAATGGGAGCAGTGGTGGTCACACAGTGAAATGTTCACACAATGGGAGCAGTGATGGTCATACAGTGAAATGTTCACACAGTGGGTACAGTAATGGTCATACAGTGAAATGTTCACACAATGGGAGCAGTGATGGTCATACAGTGAAATGTTCACACAATGGGAGCAGTGATGGTCAGTGAAATGTTCACACAATGAGAGCAGTGATGGTCATACCGTGAAATGTTCACACAATGAGAGCAGTGATGGTCATACAGTGAAATGTTCACACAATGGGAGCAGTGATGGTCATACAGTGAAATGTTCACACAATGAGAGCAGAGATGGTCATACAGTGAAATGTTCACACAATGAGAGCCGTGATGGTCATACAGTGAAATGTTCACACAATGACAGCAGTGATGGTCATACAGTGAAATGTTCACACAATGAGAGCAGTGATGGTCAGACAGTGAAATGTTAACACAATGGGAGCAGTGATGGTCATACAGTGAAATGTTCACACAATGGGAGCAGTGATGGCCATACAGTGAAATGTTCACACAATGAGAGCAGTGATAGTCATACAGTGAAATGTTCACACAATGAGAGCAGTGATGGTCACACAGTGAAATGTTCACACAATGAGAGCAGTGATGGTCATACAGTGAAATGTTTACACAATGAGAGCAGTGATGATGAAACATGAAATGTTCACACAATGAGAGCAGTGATGGTCATACAGTGAAATGTTCACACAATGAGAGCAGTGATGGTCAGACAGTGAAATGTTCACACAATGGGAGCAGTGATAGTCATACAGTGAAATGTTCACACAATGGGAGCAGTGATGGTCATACAGTGAAATGTTCACACAATGAAAGCAGTGATGGTGATACAGTGAAATGTTCACACAATGAGAGCAGTGATGGTCATACAGTGAAATGTTCACACAATGAGAGCAGTGATGATCAAACATGAAATGTTCACATAAAGGGAGCATTGATGGTCATACAGTGAAATATTCACACAATGAGAGCAGTGATGGTCATACAGTGAAATGTTAACACAATGGGAGCAGTGATGATCATACAGTGAAATGTTCACACAATGACAGCAGTGATGATCATACAGTGAAATGTTCACACAATGGGAGGAGTGATGGTCATACAGTGAAATGTTCACACAATGGGAGCAGTGATAGTCATACAGTGAAATGTTCACACAATGGGAGCAGTGATGGTCATACAGTGAAATGTTCACACAATGGGAGCAGTGATGGTCATACAGTGAAATGTTCACACAATGAGAGCAGTGATGGTCATACAGTGAAATGTTCACACAATGAGAGCAGTGATGGTCATACAGTGAAATGTTCACACAATGAGAGCAGTGATGGTCATACAGTGAAATGTTCACACAATGAGAGCCGTGATGGTCATACAGTGAAATGTTCACACAATGACAGCAGTGATGGTCATACAGTGAAATGTTCACACAATGAGACCAGTGATGGTCAGACAGTGAAATGTTCACACAATGAGAGCAGTGATGGTCATACAGTGAAATGTTCACACAATGAGAGCAGTGATGGTCATACAGTGAAATGTTCACACAATGAGAACAGAGATGGTCATACAGTGAAATGTTCACACAATGAGAGCCGTGATGGTCATACAGTGAAATGTTCACACAATGACAGCAGTGATGGTCATACAGTGAAATGTTCACACAATGAGACCAGTGATGGTCAGACAGTGAAATGTTTACACAATGGGAGCAGTGATGGTCATACAGTGAAATGTTCACACAATGGGAGCAGTGAAGGTCATACAGTGAAATGTTCACACAATGGGAACAGTGATGGTCATACAGTGAAATGTTCACATAAGGGGAGCAGTGATGGTCAGACAGTGAAATGTTCACACAATGAGAGCAGTGATGGTCATACAGTTAAATGTTCACACAATGAGAGCAGTGATGGTCACACAGTGAAATGTTCACACAATGAGAGCAGTGATGGTCATACAGTGAAATGTTCACACAATGAGAGCAGTGATGGTGATACAGTGAAATGTTCACACAATGAGAGCAGTGTTGGTCATACAGTGAAATGTTCACACAATGAGAGCAGTGATGATGAAACATGAAATGTTCACACAATGGGAGCAGTGATGGTCATACAGTGAAATGTTCACACAATGAGAGCAGTGAAGGTCATACAGTGAAATGTTCACACAATGGGGGCAGTGATGGTCATACAGTGAAATGTTCACACAATGGGAACAGTGATGGTCATACAGTGAAATGTTCACACAAGGGGAGCAGTGATGGTCAGACAGTGAAATGTTCACACAATGAGAGCAGTGATGGTCATACAGTGAAATGTTCACACAATGAGAGCAGTGATGGTCGTACAGTGAAGTGTTCACACAATGAGAGCAGTGATGGTCATACAGTGAAATGTTCATACAATGAGAGCAGTGATGGTCAGACAGTGAAATGTTAACACAATGGGAGCAGTGATGGTCATACAGTGAAATGTTCACACAATGGGAGCAGTGATGGTCATACAGTGAAATGTTCACACAATGAGAGCAGTGATGGTCATACAGTGAAATGTTCACACAATGGGAGAAGTGATGGTCATACAGTGAAATGTTCACACAATGAGAGCAGTGATGGTCATACAGTGAAATGTTCACACAATGAGAGCAGTGTTGGTCATACAGTGAAATGTTCACACAATGAGAGCAGTGATGATGAAACATGAAATGTTCACACAATGGGAGCAGTGATGGTCATACAGTGAAATGTTCACACAATGAGAGCAGTGATGGTCATACAGTGAAATGTTCACACAATGGGAGCAGTGATGGTCACACAGTGAAATGTTCACACAATGGGAGCAGTGATAGTCATACAGTGAAATGTTCACACAATGGGAGCAGTGATGGTCATACAGTGAAATGTTCACACAATGGGAGCAGTGATGGTCAGACAGTGAAATGTTCACACAATGAGAGCAGTGATGGTCATACAGTGAAATGTTCACACAATGAGAGCAGTGATGGTCATACAGTGAAATGTTCACACAATGAGAGCAGTGATGGTCACACAGTGAAATGTTCACACAATGAGAGCAGTGATGGTCAGACAGTGAAATGTTAACACAATGGGAGCAGTGATGGTCATACAGTGAAATGTTCACACAATGGGAGCAGTGATGGTCATACAGTGAAATGTTCACACAATGAGAGCAGTGTCGGTCATACAGTGAAATGTTCACACAATGAGAGCAGTGATGGTCATACATTGAAATGTTCACACAATGGGAGCAGTGATGGTCACACAGTGAAATGTTCACACAATAAGAGCAGTGATGGTCATGCAGTGAAATGTTCACACAATGAGAGCAATGATGGTCACACAGTGAAATGTTCACACAATGGGAGCAGTGGTGGTCACACAGTGAAATGTTCACACAATGGGAGCAGTGATGGTCATACAGTGAAATGTTCACACAATGGGTACAGTAATGGTCATACAGTGAAATGTTCACACAATGGGAGCAGTGATGGTCATACAGTGAAATGTTCACACAATGGGAGCAGTGATGGTCAGTGAAATGTTCACACAATGAGAGCAGTGATGGTCATACCGTGAAATGTTCACACAATGAGAGCAGTGATGGTCATACAGTGAAATGTTCACACAATGGGAGCAGTGATGGTCATACAGTGAAATGTTCACACAATGAGAGCAGAGATGGTCATACAGTGAAATGTTCACACAATGAGAGCCGTGATGGTCATACAGTGAAATGTTCACACAATGACAGCAGTGATGGTCATACAGTGAAATGTTCACACAATGAGAGCAGTGATGGTCAGACAGTGAAATGTTAACACAATGGGAGCAGTGATGGTCATACAGTGAAATGTTCACACAATGGGAGCAGTGATGGCCATACAGTGAAATGTTCACACAATGAGAGCAGTGATGGTCATACAGTGAAATGTTCACACAATGGGAGCAGTGATGGTCATACAGTGAAATGTTCACACAATGAGAGCAGTGATGGTCACACAGTGAAATGTTCACACAATGAGAGCAGTGATGGTCATACAGTGAAATGTTTACACAATGAGAGCAGTGATGATGAAACATGAAATGTTCACACAATGGGAGCAGTGATGGTCATACAGTGAAATGTTCACACAATGAGAGCAGTGATGGTCAGACAGTGAAATGTTCACACAATGGGAGCAGTGATAGTCATACAGTGAAATGTTCACACAATGGGAGCAGTGATGGTCATACAGTGAAATGTTCACACAATGAAAGCAGTGATGGTGATACAGTGAAATGTTCACACAATGAGAGCAGTGATGGTCATACAGTGAAATGTTCACACAATGAGAGCAGTGATGATCAAACATGAAATGTTCACACAAAGGGAGCATTGATGGTCATACAGTGAAATGTTCACACAATGAGAGCAGTGATGGTCATACAGTGAAATGTTAACACAATGGGAGCAGTGATGATCATACAGTGAAATGTTCACACAATGACAGCAGTGATGATCATACAGTGAAATGTTCACACAATGGGAGGAGTGATGGTCATACAGTGAAATGTTCACACAATGGGAGCAGTGATAGTCATACAGTGAAATGTTCACACAATGGGAGCAGTGATGGTCATACAGTGAAATGTTCACACAATGGGAGCAGTGATGGTCATACAGTGAAATGTTCACACAATGAGCGCAGTGATGGTCATACAGTGAAATGTTCACACAATGAGAGCAGTGATGGTCATACAGTGAAATGTTCACACAATGAGAGCAGTGATGGTCACACAGTGAAATGTTCACACAATGAGAGCAGTGATGGTCAGACAGTGAAATGTTAACACAATGGGAGCAGTGATGGTCATACAGTGAAATGTTCACAAAATGGGAGCAGTGATGGTCATACAGTGAAATGTTCACACAATGAGAGCAGTGATGGACATACAGTGAAATGTTCACACAATGAGAGCAGTGATGGTGATACAGTGAAATGTTCACACAATGAGAGCAGTGATGGTCATGCAGTGAAATGTTCACACAATGAGAGCAGTGATGGTCATACAGTGAAATGTTCACACAATGGGAGCAGTGATGGTCATACAGTGAAATGTTCACACAATGGGAGCAGTGATGGTCATACAGTGAAATGTTCACACAATGAGAGCAGTGATGCTCATACAGTGAAATGTTCACACAATGGGAGCAGTGATGTTCATACAGTGAAATGATCACACAATGCGAGCAGTGATGGTCATTCAGTGAAATGTTCACACAATGAAAGCAGTGATGGTGATACAGTGAAATGTTCACACAATGAGAGCAGTGATGGTCATACAGTGAAATGTTCACACAATGAGAGCAGTGATGGTCATACAGTGAAATGTTCACACAATGAGAGCAGTGATGGTCATACAGTGAAATGTTCACACAATGAGAACAGAGATGGTCATACAGTGAAATGTTCACACAATGAGAGCCGTGATGGTCATACAGTGAAATGTTCACACAATGAGAGCAGTGATGGTCATACAGTGAAATGTTCACACAATGAGAGCAGTGATGGTCAGACAGTGAAATGTTAACACAATGGGAGCAGTGATGGTCACACAGTGAAATGTTCACACAATGAGAGCAGTGATGGTCAGACAGTGAAATGTTAACACAATGGGAGCAGTGATGGTCATACAGTGAAATGTTCACACAATGGGAGCAGTGATGGTCATACAGTGAAATGTTCACACAATGAGAGCAGTGTCGGTCATACAGTGAAATGTTCACACAATGAGAGCAGTGATGGTCATACATTGAAATGTTCACACAATGGGAGCAGTGATGGTCACACAGTGAAATGTTCACACAATAAGAGCAGTGATGGTCATGCAGTGAAATGTTCACACAATGAGAGCAATGATGGTCACACAGTGAAATGTTCACACAATGGGAGCAGTGGTGGTCACACAGTGAAATGTTCACACAATGGGAGCAGTGATGGTCATACAGTGAAATGTTCACACAATGGGTACAGTAATGGTCATACAGTGAAATGTTCACACAATGGGAGCAGTGATGGTCATACAGTGAAATGTTCACACAATGGGAGCAGTGATGGTCAGTGAAATGTTCACACAATGAGAGCAGTGATGGTCATACCGTGAAATGTTCACACAATGAGAGCAGTGATGGTCATACAGTGAAATGTTCACACAATGGGAGCAGTGATGGTCATACAGTGAAATGTTCACACAATGAGAGCAGAGATGGTCATACAGTGAAATGTTCACACAATGACAGCAGTGATGGTCATACAGTGAAATGTTCACACAATGAGAGCAGTGATGGTCAGACAGTGAAATGTTAACACAATGGGAGCAGTGATGGTCATACAGTGAAATGTTCACACAATGGGAGCAGTGATGGCCATACAGTGAAATGTTCACACAATGAGAGCAGTGATGGTCAAACAGTGAAATGTTCACACAATGGGAGCAGTGATGGTCATACAGTGAAATGTTCACACAATGAGAGCAGTGATGGTCACACAGTGAAATGTTCACACAATGAGAGCAGTGATGGTCATACAGTGAAATGTTTACACAATGAGAGCAGTGATGATGAAACATGAAATGTTCACACAATGGGAGCAGTGATGGTCATACAGTGAAATGTTCACACAATGAGAGCAGTGATGGTCAGACAGTGAAATGTTCACACAATGGGAGCAGTGATAGTCATACAGTGAAATGTTCACACAATGGGAGCAGTGATGGTCATACAGTGAAATGTTCACACAATGAAAGCAGTGATGGTGATACAGTGAAATGTTCACACAATGAGAGCAGTGATGGTCATACAGTGAAATGTTCACACAATGAGAGCAGTGATGATCAAACATGAAATGTTCACACAAAGGGAGCATTGATGGTCATACAGTGAAATGTTCACACAATGAGAGCAGTGATGGTCATACAGTGAAATGTTAACACAATGGGAGCAGTGATGATCATACAGTGAAATGTTCACACAATGACAGCAGTGATAATCATACAGTGAAATGTTCACACAATGGGAGGAGTGATGGTCATACAGTGAAATGTTCACACAATGGGAGCAGTGATAGTCATACAGTGAAATGTTCACACAATGGGAGCAGTGATGGTCATACAGTGAAATGTTCACACAATGGGAGCAGTGATGGTCATACAGTGAAATGTTCACACAATGAGCGCAGTGATGGTCATACAGTGAAATGTTCACACAATGAGAGCAGTGATGGTCATACAGTGAAATGTTCACACAATGAGAGCAGTGATGGTCACACAGTGAAATGTTCACACAATGAGAGCAGTGATGGTCAGACAGTGAAATGTTAACACAATGGGAGCAGTGATGGTCATACAGTGAAATGTTCACAAAATGGGAGCAGTGATGGTCATACAGTGAAATGTTCACACAATGAGAGCAGTGATGGACATACAGTGAAATGTTCACACAATGAGAGCAGTGATGGTGATACAGTGAAATGTTCACACAATGAGAGCAGTGATGGTCATGCAGTTAAATGTTCACACAATGAGAGCAGTGATGGTCATACAGTGAAATGTTCACACAATGGGAGCAGTGATGGTCATACAGTGAAATGTTCACACAATGAGAGCAGTGATGGTCATACAGTGAAATGTTCACACAATGGGAGCAGTGATGGTCATACAGTGAAATGTTCACACAATGAGAGCAGTGATGGTCAGACAGTGAAATGTTAACACAATGGGAGCAGTGATGGTCATACAGTGAAATGTTCACACAATGGGAGCAGTGAAGGTCATTCAGTGAAATGTTCACACAATGGGAACAGTGATGGTCACACAGTGAAATGTTCACACAATGAGAGCAGTGATGGTCATACAGTAAAATGTTCACACAATGAGAGCAGTGATGGTGATACAGTGAAATGTTCACACAATGAGAGTAGTGCTGGTCATACAGTGAAATGTTCACACAATGAGAGCAGTGATGATGAAACATGAAATGTTCACACAATGGGAGCAGTGATGGTCATACAGTGAAATGTTCAAACAATGAGAGCAGTGATGGTCATACAGTGAAATGTTCACACAATGGGAGCAGTGATGGTCATACTGTGAAATGTTCACACAATGGGAGCAGTGATAGTCATACAGTGAAATGTTCACACAATGGGAGCAGTGATGGTCATACAGTGAAATGTTCACACAATGGGAGCAGTGATGGTCAGACAGTGAAATGTTCACACAATGAGAGCAGTGATGGTCATACAGTGAAATGTTCACACAATGAGAGCAGTGATGGTCATACAGTGAAATGTTCACACAATGAGAGCAGTGATGGTCACACAGTGAAATGTTCACACAATGAGAGCAGTGATGGTCAGACAGTGAAATGTTAACACAATGGGAGCAGTGATGGTCATACAGTGAAATGTTCACACAATGGGAGCAGTGATGGTCATACAGTGAAATGTTCACACAATGAGAGCAGTGTCGGTCATACAGTGAAATGTTCACACAATGAGAGCAGTGATGGTCATACATTGAAATGTTCACACAATGGGAGCAGTGATGGTCACACAGTGAAATGTTCACACAATAAGAGCAGTGATGGTCATGCAGTGAAATGTTCACACAATGAGAGCAATGATGGTCACACAGTGAAATGTTCACACAATGGGAGCAGTGGTGGTCACACAGTGAAATGTTCACACAATGGGAGCAGTGATGGTCATACAGTGAAATGTTCACACAATGGGTACAGTAATGGTCATACAGTGAAATGTTCACACAATGGGAGCAGTGATGGTCATACAGTGAAATGTTCACACAATGGGAGCAGTGATGGTCAGTGAAATGTTCACACAATGAGAGCAGTGATGGTCATACCGTGAAATGTTCACACAATGAGAGCAGTGATGGTCATACAGTGAAATGTTCACACAATGGGAGCAGTGATGGTCATACAGTGAAATGTTCACACAATGAGAGCAGAGATGGTCATACAGTGAAATGTTCACACAATGAGAGCCGTGATGGTCATACAGTGAAATGTTCACACAATGACAGCAGTGATGGTCATACAGTGAAATGTTCACACAATGAGAGCAGTGATGGTCAGACAGTGAAATGTTAACACAATGGGAGCAGTGATGGTCATACAGTGAAATGTTCACACAATGGGAGCAGTGATGGCCATACAGTGAAATGTTCACACAATGAGAGCAGTGATGGTCATACAGTGAAATGTTCACACAATGGGAGCAGTGATGGTCATACAGTGAAATGTTCACACAATGAGAGCAGTGATGGTCACACAGTGAAATGTTCACACAATGAGAGCAGTGATGGTCATACAGTGAAAGTTTACACAATGAGAGCAGTGATGATGAAACATGAAATGTTCACACAATGGGAGCAGTGATGGTCATACAGTGAAATGTTCACACAATGAGAGCAGTGATGGTCAGACAGTGAAATGTTCACACAATGGGAGCAGTGATAGTCATACAGTGAAATGTTCACACAATGGGAGCAGTGATGGTCATACAGTGAAATGTTCACACAATGAAAGCAGTGATGGTGATACAGTGAAATGTTCACACAATGAGAGCAGTGATGGTCATACAGTGAAATGTTCACACAATGAGAGCAGTGATGATAAAACATGAAATGTTCACACAAAGGGAGCATTGATGGTCATACAGTGAAATGTTCACACAATGAGAGCAGTGATGGTCATACAGTGAAATGTTAACACAATGGGAGCAGTGATGATCATACAGTGAAATGTTCACACAATGACAGCAGTGATGATCATACAGTGAAATGTTCACACAATGGGAGGAGTGATGGTCATACAGTGAAATGTTCACACAATGGGAGCAGTGATAGTCATACAGTGAAATGCTCACACAATGGGAGCAGTGATGGTCATACAGTGAAATGTTCACACAATGGGAGCAGTGATGGTCATACAGTGAAATGTTCACACAATGAGAGCAGTGATGGTCATACAGTGAAATGTTCACACAATGAGAGCAGTGATGGTCATACAGTGAAATGTTCACACAATGAGAGCAGTGATGGTCACACAGTGAAATGTTCACACAATGAGAGCAGTGATGGTCAGACAGTGAAATGTTAACACAATGGGAGCAGTGATGGTCATACAGTGAAATGTTCACAAAATGGGAGCAGTGATGGTCATACAGTGAAATGTTCACACAATGAGAGCAGTCTTGGTCATACAGTGAAATGTTCACACAATTGGAGCAGTGATGGTCATACAGTGAAATGTTCACACAATGAGAGCAGTGATGGACATACAGTGAAATGTTCACACAATGAGATCAGTGATGGTGATACAGTGAAATGTTCACACAATGAGAGCAGTGATGGTCATGCAGTGAAATGTTCACACAATGAGAGCAGTGATGGTCATACAGTGAAATGTTCACACAATGGGAGCAGTGATACAGTGAAATGTTCACACAATGGGAGCAGTGATGGTCATACAGTGAAATGTTCACACAATGAGAGCAGTGATGTTCATACAGTGAAATGTTCACACAATGAGAGCAGTGATGGTCATTCAGTGAAATGTTCACACAATGAAAGCAGTGATGGTGATACAGTGAAATGTTCACACAATGAGAGCAGTGATGGTCATACAGTGAAATGTTCACACAATGAGAGCAGTGATGGTCATACAGTGAAATGTTCACACAATGAGAGCAGTGATGGTCATACAGTGAAATGTTCACACAATGAGAACAGAGATGGTCATACAGTGAAATGTTCACACAATGAGAGCCGTGATGGTCATACAGTGAAATGTTCACACAATGACAGCAGTGATGGTCATACAGTGAAATGTTCACACAATGAGAGCAGTGATGGTCAGACAGTGAAATGTTAACACAATGGGAGCAGTGATGGTCATACAGTGAAATGTTCACACAATGGGAGCAGTGAAGGTCATACAGTGAAATGTTCACACAATGGGAACAGTGATGGTCATACAGTGAAATGTTCACACAAGGGGAGCAGTGATGGTCAGACAGTGAAATGTTCACACAATGAGAGCAGTGATGGTCATACAGTGAAATGTTCACACAATGAGAGCAGTGATGGTCATACAGTGAAATGTTCACACAATGAGAGCAGTGATGGTCATACAGTGAAGTGTTCACACAATGAGAGCAGTGATGGTCATACAGTGAAATGTTCATACAATGAGAGCAGTGATGGTCAGACAGTGAAATGTTAACACAATGGGAACAGTGATGGTCATACAGTGAAATGTTCACACAATGGGAGCAGTGATGGTCATACAGTGAAATGTTCACACAATGAGAGCAGTGATGGTCATACAGTGAAATGTTCACACAATGGGAGAAGTGATGGTCATACAGTGAAATGTTCACACAATGAGAGCAGTGATGGTCATACAGTGAAATGTTCACACAATGAGAGCAGTGATGGTGATACAGTGAAATGTTCACACAATGGGAGCAGTGATGGTCATACAGTGAAATGTTCACACAATGGGAGCAGTGATAGTCATACAGTGAAATGTTCACACAATGGGAGCAGTGATGGTCATACAGTGAAATGTTCACACAATGGGAGCAGTGATGGTCAGACAGTGAAATGTTCACACAATGAGAGCAGTGATGGTCATACAGTGAAATGTTCACACAATGAGAGCAGTGTCGGTCATACAGTGAAATGTTCACACAATGAGAGCAGTGATGGTCATACATTGAAATGTTCACACAATGGGAGCAGTGATGGTCACACAGTGAAATGTTCACACAATAAGAGCAGTGATGGTCATGCAGTGAAATGTTCACACAATGGGAGCAGTGATGGTCAGTGAAATGTTCACACAATGAGAGCAGTGATGGTCATACCGTGAAATGTTCACACAATGACAGCAGTGTCGGTCATACAGTGAAATGTTCACACAATGAGAGCAGTGATGGTCATACATTGAAATGTTCACACAATGGGAGCAGTGATGGTCACACAGTGAAATGTTCACACAATAAGAGCAGTGATGGTCATGCAGTGAAATGTTCACACAATGGGAGCAGTGAAGGTCATACAGTGAAATGTTCACACAATGGGAACAGTGATGGTCACACAGTGAAATGTTCACACAAGGGGAGCAGTGATGGTCATACAGTGAAATGTTCTAACAATGAGAGCAGTGATGGTCATACAGTGAAATGTTCACACAATGGGAGTAGTGATGGTCATACAGTGAAATGTTCACACAATGAGAGCAGTGATGGTCATACAGTGAAATGTTCACACAATGAGAGCAGTGATGGTCATACAGTGAAAAGTTCACACAATGAGAGCAGTGATGGTCATACAGTGAAGTGTTCACACAATGAGAGCAGTGATGGTCATACAGTGAAATGTTCATACAATGAGAGCAGTGATGGTCAGACAGTGAAATGTTAACACAATGGGAACAGTGATGGTCATACAGTGAAATGTTCACACAATGGGAGCAGTGATGGTCATACAGTGAAATGTTCACACAATGAGAGCAGTGATGGTCATACAGTGAAATGTTCACACAATGGGAGAAGTGATGGTCATACAGTGAAATGTTCACACAATGAGAGCAGTGATGGTCATACAGTGAAATGTTCACACAATGAGAGCAGTGATGGTGATACAGTGAAATGTTCACACAATGAGAGCAGTGTTGGTCATACAGTGAAATGTTCACACAATGAGAGCAGTGATGATGAAACATGAAATGTTCACACAATGGGAGCAGTGATGGTCATAGAGTGAAATGTTCACACAATGAGAGCAGTGATGGTCATACAGTGAAATGTTCACACAATGGGAGCAGTGATGGTCATACAGTGAAATGTTCACACAATGGGAGCAGTGATAGTCATACAGTGAAATGTTCACACAATGGGAGCAGTGATGGTCATACAGTGAAATGTTCACACAATGGGAGCAGTGATGGTCAGACAGTGAAATGTTCACACAATGAGAGCAGTGATGGTCATACAGTGAAATGTTCACACAATGAGAGCAGTGATGGTCATACAGTGAAATGTTCACACAATGAGAGCAGTGATGGTCACACAGTGAAATGTTCACACAATGAGAGCAGTGATGGTCAGACAGTGAATTGTTAACACAATGGGAGCAGTGATGGTCATACAGTGAAATGTTCACACAATGGGAGCAGTGATGGTCATACAGTGAAATGTTCACACAATGAGAGCAGTGTCGGTCATACAGTGAAATGTTCACACAATGAGAGCAGTGATGGTCATACATTGAAATGTTCACACAATGGGAGCAGTGATGGTCACACAGTGAAATGTTCACACAATAAGAGCAGTGATGGTCATGCAGTGAAATGTTCACACAATGGGAGCAGTGATGGTCAGTGAAATGTTCACACAATGAGAGCAGTGATGGTCATACCGTCAAATGTTCACACAATGAGAGCAGTGATGGTCATACAGTGAAATGTTCACACAATGGGAGCAGTGATGGTCATACAGTGAAATGTTCACACAATGAGAGCAGTGATGGTCATACAGTGAAATGTTCACGCAATGAGAGCAGTGATGGTCATACAGTGAAATGTTCACACAATGACAGCAGTGATGATCATACAGTGAAATGTTCACACAATGGGAGCAGTGATGGTCATACAGTGATATGTTCACACACTGGGAGCAGTGAAGGTCATACAGTGAAATGTTCACACAATGGGAACAGTGATGGTCACACAGTGAAATGTTCACACAAGGGGAGCAGTGATGGTCATACAGTGAAATGTTCTCACAATGAGAGCAGTGATGGTCATACAGTGAAATGTTCACACAATGGGAGTAGTGATGGTCAGACAGTGAAATGTTCAAACAATGAGAGCAGTGATGGTCATACAGTGAAATGTTCACACAATGAGAGCAGTGATGGTCATACAGTGAAATGTTCACACAATGAGAGCAGTGATGGTCACACAGTGAAATGTTCACACAATGAGAGCAGTGATGGTCAGACAGTGAAATGTTAACACAATGGGAGCAGTGATGGTCATACAGTGAAATGTTCACACAATGGGAGCAGTGATGGTCATACAGTGAAATGTTCACACAACGAGAGCAGTGTCGGTCATACAGTGAAATGTTCACACAATGAGAGCAGTGATGGTCATACATTGAAATGTTCACACAATGGGAGCAGTGATGGTCACACAGTGAAATGTTCACACAATAAGAGCAGTGATGGTCATGCAGTGAAATGTTCACACAATGGGAGCAGTGATGGTCAGTGAAATGTTCACACAATGAGAGCAGTGATGGTCATACCGTGAAATGTTCACACAATGAGAGCAGTGATGGTCATACAGTGAAATGTTCACACAATGGGAGCAGTGATGGTCATACAGTGAAATGTTCACTCAATGAGAGCAGTGATGGTCATACAGTGAAATGTTCACGCAATGAGAGCAGTGATGGTCATACAGTGAAATGTTCACACAATGACAGCAGTGATTATCATACAGTGAAATGTTCACACAATGGGAGCAGTGATGGTCATACAGTGATATGTTCACACACTGGGAGCAGTGAAGGTCATACAGTGAAATGTTCACACAATGGGAACAGTGATGGTCACACAGTGAAATGTTCACACAAGGGGAGCAGTGATGGTCATACAGAGAAATGTTCTCACAATGAGAGCAGTGATGGTCATACAGTGAAATGTTCACACAATGGGAGTAGTGATGGTCATACAGTGAAATGTTCACACAATGAGAGCAGTGATGGTCATACAGTGAAATGTTCACACAATGAGAGCAGTGATGGTCATACAGTGAAATGTTCACACAATGAGAGCAGTGATGGTCATACAGTGAAATGTTCACACAATGGGAGCAGTCATGGTCACACAGTGAAATGTTCACAGAATGAGAGCAGTGATGATCATACAGTGAAATGTTCACACAATGGGAGCAGTGACGGTGATATAGTGAAATGTTCACACAATGAGAACAGTGATGGTCATACAGTGAAATGTTCACACAATGAGAGCAGTGATGGTCACACAGTGAAATGTTCACACAATGAGAGCACTGATGGTCATACAGTGAAATGTTCACACAATGGGAGCAGTGATGTTCATACAGTGAAATGATCACACAATGAGAGCAGTGATGGTCATTCAGTGAAATGTTCACACAATGAAAGCAGTGATGGTGATACAGTGAAATGTTCACACAATGAGAGCAGTGATGGTCATACAGTGAAATGTTCACACAATGAGAGCAGTGATGGTCATACAGTGAAATGTTCACACAATGAGAGCAGTGATGGTCATACAGTGAAATGTTCACACAATGAGAACAGAGATGGTCATACAGTGAAATGTTCACACAATGAGAGCCGTGATGGTCATACAGTGAAATGTTCACACAATGAGAGCAGTGATGGTCATACAGTGAAATGTTCACACAATGAGAGCAGTGATGGTCAGACAGTGAAATGTTAACACAATGGGAGCAGTGATGGTCACACAGTGAAATGTTCACACAATGAGAGCAGTGATGGTCAGACAGTGAAATGTTAACACAATGGGAGCAGTGATGGTCATACAGTGAAATGTTCACACAATGGGAGCAGTGATGGTCATACAGTGAAATGTTCACACAATGAGAGCAGTGTCGGTCATACAGTGAAATGTTCACACAATGAGAGCAGTGATGGTCATACATTGAAATGTTCACACAATGGGAGCAGTGATGGTCACACAGTGAAATGTTCACACAATAAGAGCAGTGATGGTCATGCAGTGAAATGTTCACACAATGAGAGCAATGATGGTCACACAGTGAAATGTTCACACAATGGGAGCAGTGGTGGTCACACAGTGAAATGTTCACACAATGGGAGCAGTGATGGTCATACAGTGAAATGTTCACACAATGGGTACAGTAATGGTCATACAGTGAAATGTTCACACAATGGGAGCAGTGATGGTCATACAGTGAAATGTTCACACAATGGGAGCAGTGATGGTCAGTGAAATGTTCACACAATGAGAGCAGTGATGGTCATACCGTGAAATGTTCACACAATGAGAGCAGTGATGGTCATACAGTGAAATGTTCACACAATGGGAGCAGTGATGGTCATACAGTGAAATGTTCACACAATGAGAGCAGAGATGGTCATACAGTGAAATGTTCACACAATGAGAGCCGTGATGGTCATGCAGTGAAATGTTCACACAATGGGAGCAGTGAAGGTCATACAGTGAAATGTTCACACAATGGGAACAGTGATGGTCACACAGTGAAATGTTCACACAAGGGGAGCAGTGATGGTCATACAGTGAAATGTTCTAACAATGAGAGCAGTGATGGTCATACAGTGAAATGTTCACACAATGGGAGTAGTGATGGTCATACAGTGAAATGTTCACACAATGAGAGCAGTGATGGTCATACAGTGAAATGTTCACACAATGAGAGCAGTGATGGTCATACAGTGAAAAGTTCACACAATGAGAGCAGTGATGGTCATACAGTGAAGTGTTCACACAATGAGAGCAGTGATGGTCATACAGTGAAATGTTCATACAATGAGAGCAGTGATGGTCAGACAGTGAAATGTTAACACAATGGGAACAGTGATGGTCATACAGTGAAATGTTCACACAATGGGAGCAGTGATGGTCATACAGTGAAATGTTCACACAATGAGAGCAGTGATGGTCATACAGTGAAATGTTCACACAATGGGAGAAGTGATGGTCATACAGTGAAATGTTCACACAATGAGAGCAGTGATGGTCATACAGTGAAATGTTCACACAATGAGAGCAGTGATGGTGATACAGTGAAATGTTCACACAATGAGAGCAGTGTTGGTCATACAGTGAAATGTTCACACAATGAGAGCAGTGATGATGAAACATGAAATGTTCACACAATGGGAGCAGTGATGGTCATAGAGTGAAATGTTCACACAATGAGAGCAGTGATGGTCATACAGTGAAATGTTCACACAATGGGAGCAGTGATGGTCATACAGTGAAATGTTCACACAATGGGAGCAGTGATAGTCATACAGTGAAATGTTCACACAATGGGAGCAGTGATGGTCATACAGTGAAATGTTCACACAATGGGAGCAGTGATGGTCAGACAGTGAAATGTTCACACAATGAGAGCAGTGATGGTCATACAGTGAAATGTTCACACAATGAGAGCAGTGATGGTCATACAGTGAAATGTTCACACAATGAGAGCTGTGATGGTCACACAGTGAAATGTTCACACAATGAGAGCAGTGATGGTCAGACAGTGAATTGTTAACACAATGGGAGCAGTGATGGTCATACAGTGAAATGTTCACACAATGGGAGCAGTGATGGTCATACAGTGAAATGTTCACACAATGAGAGCAGTGTCGGTCATACAGTGAAATGTTCACACAATGAGAGCAGTGATGGTCATACATTGAAATGTTCACACAATGGGAGCAGTGATGGTCACACAGTGAAATGTTCACACAATAAGAGCAGTGATGGTCATGCAGTGAAATGTTCACACAATGGGAGCAGTGATGGTCAGTGAAATGTTCAAACAATGAGAGCAGTGATGGTCATACCGTCAAATGTTCACACAATGAGAGCAGTGATGGTCATACAGTGAAATGTTCACACAATGGGAGCAGTGATGGTCATACAGTGAAATGTTCACACAATGAGAGCAGTGATGGTCATACAGTGAAATGTTCACGCAATGAGAGCAGTGATGGTCATACAGTGAAATGTTCACACAATGACAGCAGTGATGATCATACAGTGAAATGTTCACACAATGGGAGCAGTGATGGTCATACAGTGATATGTTCACACACTGGGAGCAGTGAAGGTCATACAGTGAAATGTTCACACAATGGGAACAGTGATGGTCACACAGTGAAATGTTCACACAAGGGGAGCAGTGATGGTCATACAGTGAAATGTTCTCACAATGAGAGCAGTGATGGTCATACAGTGAAATGTTCACACAATGGGAGTAGTGATGGTCAGACAGTGAAATGTTCACACAATGAGAGCAGTGATGGTCATACAGTGAAATGTTCACACAATGAGAGCAGTGATGGTCATACAGTGAAATGTTCACACAATGAGAGCAGTGATGGTCACACAGTGAAATGTTCACACAATGAGAGCAGTGATGGTCAGACAGTGAAATGTTAACACAATGGGAGCAGTGATGGTCATACAGTGAAATGTTCACACAATGGGAGCAGTGATGGTCATACAGTGAAATGTTCACACAACGAGAGCAGTGTCGGTCATACAGTGAAATGTTCACACAATGAGAGCAGTGATGGTCATACATTGAAATGTTCACACAATGGGAGCAGTGATGGTCACACAGTGAAATGTTCACACAATAAGAGCAGTGATGGTCATGCAGTGAAATGTTCACACAATGGGAGCAGTGATGGTCAGTGAAATGTTCACACAATGAGAGCAGTGATGGTCATACCGTGAAATGTTCACACAATGAGAGCAGTGATGGTCATACAGTGAAATGTTCACACAATGGGAGCAGTGATGGTCATACAGTGAAATGTTCACTCAATGAGAGCAGTGATGGTCATACTGTGAAATGTTCACGCAATGAGAGCAGTGATGGTCATACAGTGAAATGTTCACACAATGACAGCAGTGATTATCATACAGTGAAATGTTCACACAATGGGAGCAGTGATGGTCATACAGTGATATGTTCACACACTGGGAGCAGTGAAGGTCATACAGTGAAATGTTCACACAATGGGAACAGTGATGGTCACACAGTGAAATGTTCACACAAGGGGAGCAGTGATGGTCATACAGAGAAATGTTCTCACAATGAGAGCAGTGATGGTCATACAGTGAAATGTTCACACAATGGGAGTAGTGATGGTCATACAGTGAAATGTTCACACAATGAGAGCAGTGATGGTCATACAGTGAAATGTTCACACAATGAGAGCAGTGATGGTCATACAGTGAAATGTTCACACAATGAGAGCAGTGATGGTCATACAGTGAAATGTTCACACAATGGGAGCAGTCATGGTCACACAGTGAAATGTTCACAGAATGAGAGCAGTGATGATCATTAAGTGAAATGTTCACACAATGGGAGCAGTGACGGTGATATAGTGAAATGTTCACACAATGAGAACAGTGATGGTCATACAGTGAAATGTTCACACAATGAGAGCAGTGATGGTCACACAGTGAAATGTTCACACAATGAGAGCACTGATGGTCATACAGTGAAATGTTCACACAATGGGAGCAGTGATGTTCATACAGTGAAATGATCACACAATGAGAGCAGTGATGGTCATTCAGTGAAATGTTCACACAATGAAAGCAGTGATGGTGATACAGTGAAATGTTCACACAATGAGAGCAGTGATGGTCATACAGTGAAATGTTCACACAATGAGAGCAGTGATGGTCATACAGTGAAATGTTCACACAATGAGAGCAGTGATGGTCATACAGTGAAATGTTCACACAATGAGAACAGAGATGGTCATACAGTGAAATGTTCACACAATGAGAGCCGTGATGGTCATACAGTGAAATGTTCACACAATGAGAGCAGTGATGGTCATACAGTGAAATGTTCACACAATGAGAGCAGTGATGGTCAGACAGTGAAATGTTAACACAATGGGAGCAGTGATGGTCACACAGTGAAATGTTCACACAATGAGAGCAGTGATGGTCAGACAGTGAAATGTTAACACAATGGGAGCAGTGATGGTCATACAGTGAAATGTTCACACAATGGGAGCAGTGATGGTCATACAGTGAAATGTTCACACAATGAGAGCAGTGTCGGTCATACAGTGAAATGTTCACACAATGAGAGCAGTGATGGTCATACATTGAAATGTTCACACAATGGGAGCAGTGATGCTCACACAGTGAAATGTTCACACAATAAGAGCAGTGATGGTCATGCAGTGAAATGTTCACACAATGAGAGCAATGATGGTCACACAGTGAAATGTTCACACAATGGGAGCAGTGGTGGTCACACAGTGAAATGTTCACACAATGGGAGCAGTGATGGTCATACAGTGAAATGTTCACACAATGGGTACAGTAATGGTCATACAGTGAAATGTTCACACAATGGGAGCAGTGATGGTCATACAGTGAAATGTTCACACAATGGGAGCAGTGATGGTCAGTGAAATGTTCACACAATGAGAGCAGTGATGGTCATACCGTGAAATGTTCACACAATGAGAGCAGTGATGGTCATACAGTGAAATGTTCACACAATGGGAGCAGTGATGGTCATACAGTGAAATGTTCACACAATGAGAGCAGAGATGGTCATACAGTGAAATGTTCACACAATGAGAGCCGTGATGGTCATACAGTGAAATGTTCACACAATGACAGCAGTGATGGTCATACAGTGAAATGTTCACACAATGAGAGCAGTGATGGTCAGACAGTGAAATGTTAACACAATGGGAGCAGTGATGGTCATACAGTGAAATGTTCACACAATGGGAGCAGTGATGGCCATACAGTGAAATGTTCACACAATGAGAGCAGTGATGGTCAAACAGTGAAATGTTCACACAATGGGAGCAGTGATGGTCATACAGTGAAATGTTCACACAATGAGAGCAGTGATGGTCACACAGTGAAATGTTCACACAATGAGAGCAGTGATGGTCATACAGTGAAATGTTTACACAATGAGAGCAGTGATGATGAAACATGAAATGTTCACACAATGGGAGCAGTGATGGTCATACAGTGAAATGTTCACACAATGAGAGCAGTGATGGTCAGACAGTGAAATGTTCACACAATGGGAGCAGTGATAGTCATACAGTGAAATGTTCACACAATGGGAGCAGTGATGGTCATACAGTGAAATGTTCACACAATGAAAGCAGTGATGGTGATACAGTGAAATGTTCACACAATGAGAGCAGTGATGGTCATACAGTGAAATGTTCACTCAATGAGAGCAGTGATGATCAAACATGAAATGTTCACACAAAGGGAGCATTGATGGTCATACAGTGAAATGTTCACACAATGAGAGCAGTGATGGTCATACAGTGAAATGTTAACACAATGGGAGCAGTGATGATCATACAGTGAAATGTTCACACAATGACAGCAGTGATAATCATACAGTGAAATGTTCACACAATGGGAGGAGTGATGGTCATACAGTGAAATGT
Organism: Pristiophorus japonicus; assembly: GCF_044704955.1. Lineage (NCBI taxonomy): Eukaryota > Metazoa > Chordata > Chondrichthyes > Pristiophoridae > Pristiophorus > Pristiophorus japonicus. The sequence continues at coordinate 4,813,882 of NC_091983.1, read as the reverse complement.
TCACACAATGGGAGCAGTGATAGTCATACAGTGAAATGTTCACACAATGGGAGCAGTGATGGTCATACAGTGAAATGTTCACACAATGGGAGCAGTGATGGTCATACAGTGAAATGTTCAGACAATGAGCGCAGTGATGGTCATACAGTGAAATGTTCACACAATGAGAGCAGTGATGGTCATACAGTGAAATGTTCACACAATGAGAGCAGTGATGGTCACACAGTGAAATGTTCACACAATGAGAGCAGTGATGGTCAGACAGTGAAATGTTAACACAATGGGAGCAGTGATGGTCATACAGTGAAATGTTCACAAAATGGGAGCAGTGATGGTCATACAGTGAAATGTTCACACAATGAGAGCAGTGATGGACATACAGTGAAATGTTCACACAATGAGAGCAGTGATGGTGATACAGTGAAATGTTCACACAATGAGAGCAGTGATGGTCATGCAGTTAAATGTTCACACAATGAGAGCAGTGATGGTCATACAGTGAAATGTTCACACAATGGGAGCAGTGATGGTCATACAGTGAAATGTTCACACAATGGGAGCAGTGATGGTCATACAGTGAAATGTTCACACAATGAGAGCAGTGATGCTCATACAGTGAAATGTTCACACAATGAGAGCAGTGATGGTCATACAGTGAAATGTTCACACAATGAGAGCAGTGATGGTCATACAGTGAAATGTTCACACAATGAGAGCAGTGATGGTCATACAGTGAAATGTTCACACAATGAGAACAGAGATGGTCATACAGTGAAATGTTCACACAATGAGAGCCGTGATGGTCATACAGTGAAATGTTCACACAATGACAGCAGTGATGGTCATACAGTGAAATGTTCACACAATGAGAGCAGTGATGGTCAGACAGTGAAATGTTAACACAATGGGAGCAGTGATGGTCATACAGTGAAATGTTCACACAATGGGAGCAGTGAAGGTCATTCAGTGAAATGTTCACACAATGGGAACAGTGATGGTCACACAGTGAAATGTTCACACAATGAGAGCAGTGATGGTCATACAGTAAAATGTTCACACAATGAGAGCAGTGATGGTGATACAGTGAAATGTTCACACAATGAGAGCAGTGCTGGTCATACAGTGAAATGTTCACACAATGAGAGCAGTGATGGTCAGACAGTGAAATGTTAACACAATGGGAGCAGTGATGGTCATACAGTGAAATGTTCACAAAATGGGAGCAGTGATGGTCATACAGTGAAATGTTCACACAATGAGAGCAGTGATGGACATACAGTGAAATGTTCACACAATGAGAGCAGTGATGGTGATACAGTGAAATGTTCACACAATGAGAGCAGTGATGGTCATGCAGTTAAATGTTCACACAATGAGAGCAGTGATGGTCATACAGTGAAATGTTCACACAATGGGAGCAGTGATGGTCATACAGTGAAATGTTCACACAATGGGAGCAGTGATGGTCATACAGTGAAATGTTCACACAATGAGAGCAGTGATGCTCATACAGTGAAATGTTCACACAATGAGAGCAGTGATGGTCATACAGTGAAATGTTCACACAATGAGAGCAGTGATGGTCATACAGTGAAATGTTCACACAATGAGAGCAGTGATGGTCATACAGTGAAATGTTCACACAATGAGAACAGAGATGGTCATACAGTGAAATGTTCACACAATGAGAGCCGTGATGGTCATACAGTGAAATGTTCACACAATGACAGCAGTGATGGTCATACAGTGAAATGTTCACACAATGAGAGCAGTGATGGTCAGACAGTGAAATGTTAACACAATGGGAGCAGTGATGGTCATACAGTGAAATGTTCACACAATGGGAGCAGTGAAGGTCATTCAGTGAAATGTTCACACAATGGGAACAGTGATGGTCACACAGTGAAATGTTCACACAATGAGAGCAGTGATGGTCATACAGTAAAATGTTCACACAATGAGAGCAGTGATGGTGATACAGTGAAATGTTCACACAATGAGAGTAGTGCTGGTCATACAGTGAAATGTTCACACAATGAGAGCAGTGATGATGAAACATGAAATGTTCACACAATGGGAGCAGTGATGGTCATACAGTGAAATGTTCAAACAACGAGAGCAGTGATGGTCATACAGTGAAATGTTCACACAATGGGAGCAGTGATGGTCATACTGTGAAATGTTCACACAATGGGAGCAGTGATGGTCATACAGTGAAATGTTCACACAATGGGAGCAGTGATGGTCAGACAGTGAAATGTTCACACAATGAGAGCAGTGATGGTCATACAGTGAAATGTTCACACAATGAGAGCAGTGATGGTCATACAGTGAAATGTTCACACAATGAGAGCAGTGATGGTCACACAGTGAAATGTTCACACAATGAGAGCAGTGATGGTCAGACAGTGAAATGTTAACACAATGGGAGCAGTGATGGTCATACAGTGAAATGTTCACACAATGGGAGCAGTGATGGTCATACAGTGAAATGTTCACACAATGAGAGCAGTGTCGGTCATACAGTGAAATGTTCACACAATGAGAGCAGTGATGGTCATACATTGAAATGTTCACACAATGGGAGCAGTGATGGTCACACAGTGAAATGTTCACACAATAAGAGCAGTGATGGTCATGCAGTGAAATGTTCACACAATGAGAGCAATGATGGTCACACAGTGAAATGTTCACACAATGGGAGCAGTGGTGGTCACACAGTGAAATGTTCACACAATGGGAGCAGTGATGGTCATACAGTGAAATGTTCACACAATGGGTACAGTAATGGTCATACAGTGAAATGTTCACACAATGGGAGCAGTGATGGTCATACAGTGAAATGTTCACACAATGGGAGCAGTGATGGTCAGTGAAATGTTCACACAATGAGAGCAGTGATGGTCATACCGTGAAATGTTCACACAATGAGAGCAGTGAAGGTCATACAGTGAAATGTTCACACAATGGGAGCAGTGATGGTCATACAGTGAAATGTTCACACAATGAGAGCAGAGATGGTCATACAGTGAAATGTTCACACAATGAGAGCCGTGATGGTCATACAGTGAAATGTTCACACAATGACAGCAGTGATGGTCATACAGTGAAATGTTCACACAATGAGAGCAGTGATGGTCAGACAGTGAAATGTTAACACAATGGGAGCAGTGATGGTCATACAGTGAAATGTTCACACAATGGGAGCAGTGATGGCCATACAGTGAAATGTTCACACAATGAGAGCAGTGATGGTCATACAGTGAAATGTTCACACAATGGGAGCAGTGATGGTCATACAGTGAAATGTTCACACAATGAGAGCAGTGATGGTCACACAGTGAAATGTTCACACAATGAGAGCAGTGATGGTCATACAGTGAAAGTTTACACAATGAGAGCAGTGATGATGAAACATGAAATGTTCACACAATGGGAGCAGTGATGGTCATACAGTGAAATGTTCACACAATGAGAGCAGTGATGGTCAGACAGTGAAATGTTCACACAATGGGAGCAGTGATAGTCATACAGTGAAATGTTCACACAATGGGAGCAGTGATGGTCATACAGTGAAATGTTCACACAATGAAAGCAGTGATGGTGATACAGTGAAATGTTCACACAATGAGAGCAGTGATGGTCATACAGTGAAATGTTCACACAATGAGAGCAGTGATGATAAAACATGAAATGTTCACACAAAGGGAGCATTGATGGTCATACAGTGAAATGTTCACACAATGAGAGCAGTGATGGTCATACAGTGAAATGTTAACACAATGGGAGCAGTGATGATCATACAGTGAAATGTTCACACAATGACAGCAGTGATGATCATACAGTGAAATGTTCACACAATGGGAGGAGTGATGGTCATACAGTGAAATGTTCACACAATGGGAGCAGTGATAGTCATACAGTGAAATGTTCACACAATGGGAGCAGTGATGGTCATACAGTGAAATGTTCACACAATGGGAGCAGTGATGGTCATACAGTGAAATGTTCACACAATGAGAGCAGTGATGGTCATACAGTGAAATGTTCACACAATGAGAGCAGTGATGGTCATACAGTGAAATGTTCACACAATGAGAGCAGTGATGGTCACACAGTGAAATGTTCACACAATGAGAGCAGTGATGGTCAGACAGTGAAATGTTAACACAATGGGAGCAGTGATGGTCATACAGTGAAATGTTCACAAAATGGGAGCAGTGATGGTCATACAGTGAAATGTTCACACAATGAGAGCAGTCTTGGTCATACAGTGAAATGTTCACACAATTGGAGCAGTGATGGTCATACAGTGAAATGTTCACACAATGAGAGCAGTGATGGACATACAGTGAAATGTTCACACAATGAGATCAGTGATGGTGATACAGTGAAATGTTCACACAATGAGAGCAGTGATGGTCATGCAGTGAAATGTTCACACAATGAGAGCAGTGATGGTCATACAGTGAAATGTTCACACAATGGGAGCAGTGATACAGTGAAATGTTCACACAATGGGAGCAGTGATGGTCATACAGTGAAATGTTCACACAATGAGAGCAGTGATGTTCATACAGTGAAATGTTCACACAATGAGAGCAGTGATGGTCATTCAGTGAAATGTTCACACAATGAAAGCAGTGATGGTGATACAGTGAAATGTTCACACAATGAGAGCAGTGATGGTCATACAGTGAAATGTTCACACAATGAGAGCAGTGATGGTCATACAGTGAAATGTTCACACAATGAGAGCAGTGATGGTCATACAGTGAAATGTTCACACAATGAGAACAGAGATGGTCATACAGTGAAATGTTCACACAATGAGAGCCGTGATGGTCATACAGTGAAATGTTCACACAATGACAGCAGTGATGGTCATACAGTGAAATGTTCACACAATGAGAGCAGTGATGGTCAGACAGTGAAATGTTAACACAATGGGAGCAGTGATGGTCATACAGTGAAATGTTCACACAATGGGAGCAGTGAAGGTCATACAGTGAAATGTTCACACAATGGGAACAGTGATGGTCATACAGTGAAATGTTCACACAAGGGGAGCAGTGATGGTCAGACAGTGAAATGTTCACACAATGAGAGCAGTGATGGTCATACAGTGAAATGTTCACACAATGAGAGCAGTGATGGTCATACAGTGAAATGTTCACACAATGAGAGCAGTGATGGTCATACAGTGAAGTGTTCACACAATGAGAGCAGTGATGGTCATACAGTGAAATGTTCATACAATGAGAGCAGTGATGGTCAGACAGTGAAATGTTAACACAATGGGAACAGTGATGGTCATACAGTGAAATGTTCACACAATGGGAGCAGTGATGGTCATACAGTGAAATGTTCACACAATGAGAGCAGTGATGGTCATACAGTGAAATGTTCACACAATGGGAGAAGTGATGGTCATACAGTGAAATGTTCACACAATGAGAGCAGTGATGGTCATACAGTGAAATGTTCACACAATGAGAGCAGTGATGGTGATACAGTGAAATGTTCACACAATGGGAGCAGTGATGGTCATACAGTGAAATGTTCACACAATGGGAGCAGTGATAGTCATACAGTGAAATGTTCACACAATGGGAGCAGTGATGGTCATACAGTGAAATGTTCACACAATGGGAGCAGTGATGGTCAGACAGTGAAATGTTCACACAATGAGAGCAGTGATGGTCATACAGTGAAATGTTCACACAATGAGAGCAGTGTCGGTCATACAGTGAAATGTTCACACAATGAGAGCAGTGATGGTCATACATTGAAATGTTCACACAATGGGAGCAGTGATGGTCACACAGTGAAATGTTCACACAATAAGAGCAGTGATGGTCATGCAGTGAAATGTTCACACAATGGGAGCAGTGATGGTCAGTGAAATGTTCACACAATGAGAGCAGTGATGGTCATACCGTGAAATGTTCACACAATGACAGCAGTGATGATCATACAGTGAAATGTTCACACAATGGGAGCAGTGAAGGTCATACAGTGAAATGTTCACACAATGGGAACAGTGATGGTCACACAGTGAAATGTTCACACAAGGGGAGCAGTGATGGTCATACAGTGAAATGTTCTCACAATGAGAGCAGTGATGGTCATACAGTGAAATGTTCACACAATGGGAGTAGTGATGGTCATACAGTGAAATGTTCACACAATGAGAGCAGTGATGGTCATACAGTGAAATGTTCACACAATGAGAGCAGTGATGGTCATACAGTGAAATGTTCACACAATGAGAGCAGTGATGGTCATACAGTGAAGTGTTCACACAATGAGAGCAGTGATGGTCATACAGTGAAATGTTCATACAATGAGAGCAGTGATGGTCAGACAGTGAAATGTTAACACAATGGGAACAGTGATGGTCATACAGTGAAATGTTCACACAATGGGAGCAGTGATGGTCATACAGTGAAATGTTCACACAATGAGAGCAGTGATGGTCATACAGTGAAATGTTCACACAATGGGAGAAGTGATGGTCATACAGTGAAATGTTCACACAATGAGAGCAGTGATGGTCATACAGTGAAATGTTCACACAATGAGAGCAGTGATGGTGATACAGTGAAATGTTCACACAATGAGAGCAGTGTTGGTCATACAGTGAAATGTTCACACAATGAGAGCAGTGATGATGAAACATGAAATGTTCACACAATGGGAGCAGTGATGGTCATAGAGTGAAATGTTCACACAATGAGAGCAGTGATGGTCATACAGTGAAATGTTCACACAATGGGAGCAGTGATGGTCATACAGTGAAATGTTCACACAATGGGAGCAGTGATAGTCATACAGTGAAATGTTCACACAATGGGAGCAGTGATGGTCATACAGTGAAATGTTCACACAATGGGAGCAGTGATGGTCAGACAGTGAAATGTTCACACAATGAGAGCAGTGATGGTCATACAGTGAAATGTTCACACAATGAGAGCAGTGATGGTCATACAGTGAAATGTTCACACAATGAGAGCAGTGATGGTCACACAGTGAAATGTTCACACAATGAGAGCAGTGATGGTCAGACAGTGAATTGTTAACACAATGGGAGCAGTGATGGTCATACAGTGAAATGTTCACACAATGGGAGCAGTGATGGTCATACAGTGAAATGTTCACACAATGAGAGCAGTGTCGGTCATACAGTGAAATGTTCACACAATGAGAGCAGTGATGGTCATACATTGAAATGTTCACACAATGGGAGCAGTGATGGTCACACAGTGAAATGTTCACACAATAAGAGCAGTGATGGTCATGCAGTGAAATGTTCACACAATGGGAGCAGTGATGGTCAGTGAAATGTTCACACAATGAGAGCAGTGATGGTCATACCGTGAAATGTTCACACAATGAGAGCAGTGATGGTCATACAGTGAAATGTTCACACAATGGGAGCAGTGATGGTCATACAGTGAAATGTTCACACAATGAGAGCAGTGATGGTCATACAGTGAAATGTTCACGCAATGAGAGCAGTGATGGTCATACAGTGAAATGTTCACACAATGACAGCAGTGATAAACATACAGTGAAATGTTCACACAATGGGAGCAGTGATGGTCATACAGTGATATGTTCACACACTGGGAGCAGTGAAGGTCATACAGTGAAATGTTCACACAATGGGAACAGTGATGGTCATACAGTGAAATGTTCACACAAGGGGAGCAGTGATGGTCATACAGTGAAATGTTCTCACAATGAGAGCAGTGATGGTCATACAGTGAAATGTTCACACAATGGGAGTAGTGATGGTCAGACAGTGAAATGTTCACACAATGAGTGCAGTGATGGTCATACAGTGAAATGTTCACACAATGAGAGCAGTGATGGTCATACAGTGAAATGTTCACACAATGAGAGCAGTGATGGTCACACAGTGAAATGTTCACACAATGAGAGCAGTGATGGTCAGACAGTGAAATGTTAACACAATGGGAGCAGTGATGGTCATACAGTGAAATGTTCACACAATGGGAGCAGTGATGGTCATACAGTGAAATGTTCACACAACGAGAGCAGTGTCGGTCATACAGTGAAATGTTCACACAATGAGAGCAGTGATGGTCATACATTGAAATGTTCACACAATGGGAGCAGTGATGGTCACACAGTGAAATGTTCACACAATAAGAGCAGTGATGGTCATGCAGTGAAATGTTCACACAATGGGAGCAGTGATGGTCAGTGAAATGTTCACACAATGAGAGCAGTGATGGTCATACCGTGAAATGTTCACACAATGAGAGCAGTGATGGTCATACAGTGAAATGTTCACACAATGGGAGCAGTGATGGTCATACAGTGAAATGTTCACTCAATGAGAGCAGTGATGGTCATACAGTGAAATGTTCACGCAATGAGAGCAGTGATGGTCATACAGTGAAATGTTCACACAATGACAGCAGTGATTATCATACAGTGAAATGTTCACACAATGGGAGCAGTGATGGTCATACAGTGATATGTTCACACACTGGGAGCAGTGAAGGTCATACAGTGAAATGTTCACACAATGGGAACAGTGATGGTCACACAGTGAAATGTTCACACAAGGGGAGCAGTGATGGTCATACAGAGAAATGTTCTCACAATGAGAGCAGTGATGGTCATACAGTGAAATGTTCACACAATGGGAGTAGTGATGGTCATACAGTGAAATGTTCACACAATGAGAGCAGTGATGGTCATACAGTGAAATGTTCACACAATGAGAGCAGTGATGGTCATACAGTGAAATGTTCACACAATGAGAGCAGTGATGGTCATACAGTGAAATGTTCACACAATGGGAGCAGTGATGGTCACACAGTGAAATGTTCACAGAATGAGAGCAGTGATGATCATACAGTGAAATGTTCACACAATGGGAGCAGTGACGGTGATATAGTGAAATGTTCACACAATGAGAACAGTGATGGTCATACAGTGAAATGTTCACACAATGAGAGCAGTGATGGTCACACAGTGAAATGTTCACACAATGAGAGCACTGATGGTCATACAGTGAAATGTTCACACAATGAGAGCAGTGATGGTCATACAGTGAAATGTTCACACAACGAGAGCAGTGATGGTCAAACAGTGAAATGTTCACACCATGAGAGCTGTGATGGTCATACAGTGAAATGTTCACACAATGGTAGCAGTAATGGTCATACAGTGAAATGTTCACACAATGAGAGCAGTGATGGTTATACAGTGAAATGTTCATACAATGAGAGCAGTGATGGTCATACAGTGAAATGTTCTCACAATGGGAGCAGTGATGGTCAGACAGTGAAATGTTCACACAATGAGAGCAGTGATGGTCATACAGTGAAATGTTCACACAATGAGAGCAGTGATGGTCATACAGTGAAATGTTCACACAATGGGAGCAGTGATGGTCACACAGTGAAATGTTCACACAATGAGAGCAGTGATGGTCATACAGTGAAATGTTCACACAATGGGAGCAGTGATGGTGATACAGTGAAATGTTCACACAATGAGAACAGTGATGGTCATACAGTGAAATGTTCACACAATGAGAGCAGTGATGGTCACACAGTGAAATGTTCACTCAATGAGAGCACTGATGGTCATACAGTGAAATGTTCACACAATGAGAGCAGTGATGGTCATACAGTGAAATGTTCACACAATGACAGCAGTGATGGTCACACAGTGAAATGTTCACACAATGAGAGCAGTGATGGTCATACAGTGAAATGTTCACACAATGGTAGCAGTAATGGTCATTCAGTGAAATGTTCACACAATGAGAGCAGTGATGGTTATACAATGAAATGTTCACACAATGAGAGCAGTGATGGTCATACAGTGAAATGTTCACACAATGAGAGCAGTGATGGTCATACAGTGAAATGTTCACACAATGAGAGCAGTGATGGTCACACAGTGAAATGTTCACACAATGGGAGCAGTGGTGGTCACACAGTGAAATGATCACACAATGGGAGCAGTGATGGTCATACAGTGAAATGTTCACACAATGGGTACAGTAATCATCATGCAGTGAAATGTTCACACAATGGGAGCAGTGATGGTCATACAGTGAAATGTTCACACAATGGGAGCAGTGATGGTCAGTGAAATGTTCACACAATGAGAGCACTGATGGTCATACCGTGAAATGTTCACACAATGAGAGCAGTGATGGTAATGCAGTGAAATGTTCACACAATGGGAACAGTGATTGTCATACAGTGAAATGTTCACACAATGAGAGCAGTGATGGTCACACAGTGAAATGTTCACACAATGAGAGCAGTGATGGTCAGACAGTGAAATGTTAACACAATGGGAGCAGTGATGGTCATACAGTGAAATGTTCACACAATGGGAGCAGTGATGGTCATACAGTGAAATGTTCACACAACGAGAGCAGTGTCGGTCATACAGTGAAATGTTCACACAATGAGAGCAGTGATGGTCATACAGTGAAATGTTCACACAATGAGAGCAGTGATGGTCACACAGTGAAATGTTCACTCAATGAGAGCACTGATGGTCATACAGTGAAATGTTCACACAATGAGAGCAGTGATGGTCATACAGTGAAATGTTCACACAATGACAGCAGTGATGGTCACACAGTGAAATGTTCACACAATGAGAGCAGTGATGGTCATACAGTGAAATGTTCACACAATGGGAGCAGTAATGGTCATTCAGTGAAATGTTCACACAATGAGAGCAGTGATGGTTATACAGTGAAATGTTCACACAATGAGAGCAGTGATGGTCATACAGTGAAATGTTCACACAATGAGAGCAGTGATGGTCTTACAGTGAAATGTTCACACAATGAGAGCAGTGATGGTCACACAGTGAAATGTTCACACAATGGGAGCAGTGGTGGTCACACAGTGAAATGATCACACAATGGGAGCAGTGATGGTCATACAGTGAAATGTTCACACAATGGGTACAGTAATCGTCATGCAGTGAAATGTTCACACAATGGGAGCAGTGATGGTCATACAGTGAAATGTTCACACAATGGGAGCAGTGATGGTCAGTGAAATGTTCACACAATGAGAGCACTGATGGTCATACCGTGAAATGTTCACACAATGAGAGCAGTGATGGTAATGCAGTGAAATGTTCACACAATGGGAACAGTGATTGTCATACAGTGAAATGTTCACACAATGGGAGCAGTGATGGTCATACAGTGAAATGTTCACACAAGGGGAGCAGTGATGGTCATACAGTGAAATGTTCACACAATGGGAGCAGTGATGGCCATACAGTGAAATGTTCTCACAATGAGCGCAGTGATGGTCATGCAGTGAAATGTTCACACAATGGGAGCAGTGATGGTCATACAGTGAAATGTTCACACAATGAGAGCAGTGATGGTCATTCAGTGAAATGTTCACACAATGAGAGCAGTGATGGTCATACAGTGAAATGTTCACACAATGGTAGCAGTAATGGTCATACAGTGAAATGTTCACACAAGGGGAGCAGTGATGGTCACACAGTGAAATGTTCACACAAGGGGAGCAGTGATGGTCATACAGTGAAATGTTCTCACAATGAGAGCAGTGATGGTCATACAGTGAAATGTTCACACAATGGGAGTAGTGATGGTCATACAGTGAAATGTTCACACAATGAGAGCAGTGATGGTCACACAGTGAAATGTTCACACAATGAGAGCAGTGATGGTCATACAGTGAAATGTTCACACAATGGGAGCAGTGATGGTGATACAGTGAAATGTTCACACAATGAGAACAGTGATGGTCATACAGTGAAATGTTCACACAATGAGAGCAGTGATGGTCACACAGTGAAATGTTCACTCAATGAGAGCACTGATGGTCATACAGTGAAATGTTCACACAATGAGAGCAGTGATGGTCATACAGTGAAATGTTCACACAATGACAGCAGTGATGGTCACACAGTGAAATGTTCACACAATGAGAGCAGTGATGGTCATACAGTGAAATGTTCACACAATGGGAGCAGTAATGGTCATTCAGTGAAATGTTCACACAATGAGAGCAGTGATGGTTATACAGTGAAATGTTCACACAATGAGAGCAGTGATGGTCATACAGTGAAATGTTCACACAATGAGAGCAGTGATGGTCTTACAGTGAAATGTTCACACAATGAGAGCAGTGATGGTCACACAGTGAAATGTTCACACAATGGGAGCAGTGGTGGTCACACAGTGAAATGATCACACAATGGGAGCAGTGATGGTCATACAGTGAAATGTTCACACAATGGGTACAGTAATCGTCATGCAGTGAAATGTTCACACAATGGGAGCAGTGATGGTCATACAGTGAAATGTTCACACAATGGGAGCAGTGATGGTCAGTGAAATGTTCACACAATGAGAGCACTGATGGTCATACCGTGAAATGTTCACACAATGAGAGCAGTGATGGTAATGCAGTGAAATGTTCACACAATGGGAACAGTGATTGTCATACAGTGAAATGTTCACACAATGGGAGCAGTGATGGTCATACAGTGAAATGTTCACACAAGGGGAGCAGTGATGGTCATACAGTGAAATGTTCACACAATGGGAGCAGTGATGGCCATACAGTGAAATGTTCTCACAATGAGCGCAGTGATGGTCATGCAGTGAAATGTTCACACAATGGGAGCAGTGATGGTCATACAGTGAAATGTTCACACAATGAGAGCAGTGATGGTCATTCAGTGAAATGTTCACACAATGAGAGCAGTGATGGTCATACAGTGAAATGTTCACACAATGGTAGCAGTAATGGTCATACAGTGAAATGTTCACACAATGAGAGCAGTGATGGTTTTCAGTGAAATGTTCATACAATGAGAGCAGTGATGGTCATACAGTGAAATGTTCTCACAATGGGAGCAGTGATGCTCATACAGTGAAATGTTCACACAATGGGAGCAGTGATGGTTATACAGTGAAATGTTCACACAATGGGAGCAGTGATGGTAATACAGTGAAATATTCATACAATGAGAGCAGTGATGGTCATACAGTGAAATGTTCACACAATGTGAGCAGTGATGGTCATACAGTGAAATGTTCACACAATGTGAGCAGTGATGGTCATACAGTGAAATGTTCACACAATGGGAACAGTGATGGTCATACAGTGAAATGTTCACACAAGGGGAGCAGTGATGGTCAGACAGTGAAATGTTCACACAATGAGAGCAGTGATGGTCATACAGTGAAATGTTCACACAATGAGAGCAGTGATGGTCATACAGTGAAATGTTCACACAATGAGAGCAGTGATGGTGATACAGTGAAATGTTCACACAATGAGAGCAGTGTTGGTCATACAGTGAAATGTTCACACAATGAGAGCAGTGATGATGAAACATGAAATGTTCACACAATGGGAGCAGTGATGGTCATACAGTGAAATGTTCACACAATGAGAGCAGTGATGGTCATACAGTGAAATGTTCACACAATGGGAGCAGTGATGGTCATACAGTGAAATGTTCACACAATGGGAGCAGTGATAGTCATACAGTGAAATGTTCACACAATGGGAGCAGTGATGGTCATACAGTGAAATGTTCACACAATGGGAGCAGTGATGGTCAGACAGTGAAATGTTCACACAATGAGAGCAGTGATGGTCATACAGTGAAATGTTCACACAATGAGAGCAGTGATGGTCATACAGTGAAATGTTCACACAATGAGAGCAGTGATGGTCACACAGTGAAATGTTCACACAATGAGAGCAGTGATGGTCAGACAGTGAAATGTTAACACAATGGGAGCAGTGATGGTCATGCAGTGAAATGTTCACACAATGGGAGCAGTGATGGTCATACAGTGAAATGTTCACACAATGAGAGCAGTGTCGGTCATACAGTGAAATGTTCACACAATGAGAGCAGTGATGGTCATACATTGAAATGTTCACACAATGGGAGCAGTGATGGTCACACAGTGAAATGTTCACACAATAAGAGCAGTGATGGTCATGCAGTGAAATGTTCACACAATGGGAGCAGTGATGGTCAGTGAAATGTTCACACAATGAGAGCAGTGATGGTCATACCGTGAAATGTTCACACAATGAGAGCAGTGATGGTCATACAGTGAAATGTTCACACACTGGGAGCAGTGAAGGTCATACAGTGAAATGTTCACACAATGGGAACAGTGATGGTCACACAGTGAAATGTTCACACAAGGGGAGCAGTGATGGTCATACAGTGAAATGTTCTCACAATGAGAGCAGTGATGGTCATACAGTGAAATGTTCACACAATGGGAGTAGTGATGGTCATACAGTGAAATGTTCACACAATGAGAGCAGTGATGGTCATACAGTGAAATGTTCACACAATGAGAGCAGTGATGGTCATACAGTGAAATGTTCACACAATGAGAGCAGTGATGGTCATACAGTGAAGTGTTCACACAATGAGAGCAGTGATGGTCATACAGTGAAATGTTCATACAATGAGAGCAGTGATGGTCAGACAGTGAAATGTTAACACAATGGGAACAGTGATGGTCATACAGTGAAATGTTCACACAATGGGAGCAGTGATGGTCATACAGTGAAATGTTCACACAATGAGAGCAGTGATGGTCATACAGTGAAATGTTCACACAATGGGAGAAGTGATGGTCATACAGTGAAATGTTCACACAATGAGAGCAGTGATGGTGATACAGTGAAATGTTCACACAATGAGAGCAGTGTTGGTCATACAGTGAAATGTTCACACAATGAGAGCAGTGATGATGAAACATGAAATGTTCACACAATGGGATCAGTGATGGTCATACAGTGAAATGTTCACACAATGAGAGCAGTGATGGTCATACAGTGAAATGTTCACACAATGGGAGCAGTGATGGTCATACAGTGAAATGTTCACACAATGGGAGCAGTGATAGTCATACAGTGAAATGTTCACACAATGGGAGCAGTGATGGTCATACAGTGAAATGTTCACACAATGGGAGCAGTGATGGTCATACAGTGAAATGTTCACACAATGAGAGCAGTTTCGGTCATACAGTGAAATGTTCACACAATGAGAGCAGTGATGGTCATACATTGAAATGTTCACACAATGGGAGCAGTGATGGTCACACAGTGAAATGTTCACACAATAAGAGCAGTGATGGTCATGCAGTGAAATGTTCACACAATGGGAGCAGTGATGGTCAGACAGTGAAATGTTAACACAATGGGAGCAGTGATGGTCATACAGTGAAATGTTCACACAATGGGAGCAGTGATGGTCATACAGTGAAATGTTCACACAATGAGAGCAGTGTCGGTCATACAGTGAAATGTTCACACAATGAGAGCAGTGATGGTCATACATTGAAATGTTCACACAATGGGAGCAGTGATGGTCACACAGTGAAATGTTCACACAATAAGAGCAGTGATGGTCATGCAGTGAAATGTTCACACAATGGGAGCAGTGATGGTCAGTGAAATGTTCACACAATGAGAGCAGTGATGGTCATACCGTGAGATGTTCACACAATGAGAGCAGTGATGGTCATACAGTGAAATGTTCACACAATGGGAGCAGTGATGGTCATACAGTGAAATGTTCACACAATGAGAGCAGTGATGGTCATACAGTGAAATGTTCACGCAATGAGAGCAATGATGGTCATACAGTGAAATGTTCACACAATGACAGCAGTGATGATCATACAGTGAAATATTCACACAATGGGAGCAGTGATGGTCATACAGTGATATGTTCACACACTGGGAGCAGTGAAGGTCATACAGTGAAATGTTCACACAATGGGAACAGTGATGGTCACACAGTGAAATGTTCACACAAGGGGAGCAGTGATGGTCATACAGTGAAATGTTCTCACAATGAGAGCAGTGATGGTCATACAGTGAAATGTTCACACAATGGGAGTAGTGATGGTCATACAGTGAAATGTTCACACAATGAGAGCAGTGATGGTCATACAGTGAAATGTTCACACAATGAGAGCAGTGATGGTCATACAGTGAAATGTTCACACAATGAGAGCAGTGATGGTCATACAGTGAAATGTTCACACAATGAGAGCAGTGATGGTCATACAGTGAAATGTTCATACAATGAGAGCAGTGATGGTCAGACAGTGAAATGTTAACACAATGGGAACAGTGATGGTCATACAGTGAAATGTTCACACAATGGGAGCAGTGATGGTCATACAGTGAAATGTTCACACAATGAGAGCAGTGATGGTCATACAGTGAAATGTTCACACAATGGGAGAAGTGATGGTCATACAGTGAAATGTTCACACAATGAGAGCAGTGATGGTCATACAGTGAAATGTTCACACAATGAGAGCAGTGATGGTGATACAGTGAAATGTTCACACAATGAGAGCAGTGTTGGTCATACAGTGAAATGTTCACACAATGAGAGCAGTGATGATGAAACATGAAATGTTCACACAATGGGAGCAGTGATGGTCATACAGTGAAATGTTCACACAATGAGAGCAGTGATGGTCATACAGTGAAATGTTCACACAATGGGAGCAGTGATGGTCATACAGTGAAATGTTCACACAATGGGAGCAGTGATAGTCATACAGTGAAATGTTCACACAATGGGAGCAGTGATGGTCATACAGTGAAATGTTCACACAATGGGAGCAGTGATGGTCAGACAGTGAAATGTTCACACAATGAGAGCAGTGATGGTCATACAGTGAAATGTTCACACAATGAGAGCAGTGATGGTCATACAGTGAAATGTTCACACAATGAGAGCAGTGATGGTCACACAGTGAAATGTTCACACAATGAGAGCAGTGATGGTCAGACAGTGAAATGTTAACACAATGGGAGCAGTGATGGTCATACAGTGAAATGTTCACACAATGGGAGCAGTGATGGTCATACAGTGAAATGTTCACACAATGAGAGCAGTGTCGGTCATACAGTGAAATGTTCACACAATGAGAGCAGTGATGGTCATACATTGAAATGTTCACACAATGGGAGCAGTGATGGTCACACAGTGAAATGTTCACACAATAAGTGCAGTGATGGTCATGCAGTGAAATGTTCACACAATGGGAGCAGTGATGGTCAGTGAAATGTTCACACAATGAGAGCAGTGATGGTCATACCGTGAAATGTTCACACAATGAGAGCAGTGATGGTCATACAGTGAAATGTTCACACAATGGGAGCAGTGATGGTCATACAGTGAAATGGTCACACAATGAGAGCAGTGATGGTCATACAGTGAAATGTTCACGCAATGAGAGCAGTGATGGTCATACAGTGAAATGTTCACACAATGACAGCAGTGATGATCATACAGTGAAATGTTCACACAATGGGAGCAGTGATGGTCATACAGTGATATGTTCACACACTGGGAGCAGTGAAGGTCATACAGTGAAATGTTCACACAATCGGAACAGTGATGGTCACACAGTGAAATGTTCACACAAGGGGAGCAGTGATGGTCATACAGTGAAATGTTCTCACAATGAGAGCAGTGATGGTCATACAGTGAAATGTTCACACAATGGGAGTAGTGATGGTCATACAGTGAAATGTTCACACAATGAGAGCAGTGATGGTCATACAGTGAAATGTTCACACAATGAGAGCAGTGATGGTCATACAGTGAAATGTTCACACAATGAGAGCAGTGATGGTCATACAGTGAAATGTTCACACAATGGGAGCAGTGATGGTCACACAGTGAAATGTTCACACAATGAGAGCAGTGATGATCATACAGTGAAATGTTCACACAATGGGAGCAGTGACGGTGATATAGTGAAATGTTCACACAATGAGAACAGTGATGGTCATACAGTGAAATGTTCACACAATGAGAGCAGTGATGGTCACACAGTGAAATGTTCACACAATGAGAGCACTGATGGTCATACAGTGAAATGTTCACACAATGAGAGCAGTGATGGTCATACAGTGAAATGTTCACACAACGAGAGCAGTGATGGTCAAACAGTGAAATGTTCACACCATGAGAGCAGTGATGGTCATACAGTGAAATGTTCACACAATGGTAGCAGTAATGGTCATACAGTGAAATGTTCACACAATGAGAGCAGTGATGGTTATGCAGTGAAATGTTCATACAATGAGAGCAGTGATGGTCATACAGTGAAATGTTCTCACAATGGGAGCAGTGATGGTCATACAGTGAAATGTTCACACAATGAGAGCAGTGATGGTCATACAGTGAAATGTTCACACAATGAGAGCAGTGATGGTCATACAGTGAAATGTTCACACAATGGGAGCAGTGATGGTCACACAGTGAAATGTTCACACAATGAGAGCAGTGATGGTCATACAGTGAAATGTTCACACAATGGGAGCAGTGATGGTGATACAGTGAAATGTTCACACAATGAGAACAGTGATGGTCATACAGTGAAATGTTCACACAATGAGAGCAGTGATGGTCACACAGTGAAATGTTCACTCAATGAGAGCACTGATGGTCATACAGTGAAATGTTCACACAATGGGAGCAGTAATGGTCATTCAGTGAAATGTTCACACAATGAGAGCAGTGATGGTTATACAGTGAAATGTTCACACAATGAGAGCAGTGATGGTCATACAGTGAAATGTTCACACAATGAGAGCAGTGATGGTCATACAGTGAAATGTTCACACAATGAGAGCAGTGATGGTCACACAGTGAAATGTTCACACAATGGGAGCAGTGGTGGTCACACAGTGAAATGATCACACAATGGGAGCAGTGATGGTCATACAGTGAAATGTTCACACAATGGGTACAGTAATCGTCATGCAGTGAAATGTTCACACAATGGGAGCAGTGATGGTCATACAGTGAAATGTTCACACAATGGGAGCAGTGATGGTCAGTGAAATGTTCACACAATGAGAGCACTGATGGTCATACCGTGAAATGTTCACACAATGAGAGCAGTGATGGTAATGCAGTGAAATGTTCACACAATGGGAACAGTGATTGTCATACAGTGAAATGTTCACACAATGGGAGCAGTGATGGTCATACAGTGAAATGTTCACACAAGGGGAGCAGTGATGGTCATACAGTGAAATGTTCACACAATGGGAGCAGTGATGGCCATACAGTGAAATGTTCTCACAATGAGAGCAGTGATGGTCATGCAGTGAAATGTTCACACAATGGGAGCAGTGATGGTCATACAGTGAAATGTTCACACAATGAGAGCAGTGATGGTCATTCAGTGAAATGTTCACACAATGAGAGCAGTGATGGTCATACAGTGAAATGTTCACACAATGGTAGCAGTAATGGTCATACAGTGAAATGTTCACACAATGAGAGCAGTGATGGTTTTCAGTGAAATGTTCATACAATGAGAGCAGTGACGGTCATACAGTGAAATGTTCTCACAATGGGAGCAGTGATGCTCATACAGTGAAATGTTCACACAATGGGAGCAGTGATGGTTATACAGTGAAATGTTCACACAATGGGAGCAGTGATGGTCATACAGTGAAATGTTCATACAATGAGAGCAGTGATGGTCATACAGTGAAATGTTCACACAATGGGAGCAGTGATGGTCATACAGTGAAATGTTCACACAAGGGGAGCAGTGATGGTCATACAGTGAAATGTTCACACAATGGGAGCAGTGATGGCCATACAGTGAAATGTTCTCACAATGAGAGCAGTGATGGTCATGCAGTGAAATGTTCACACAATGGGAGCAGTGATGGTCATACAGTGAAATGTTCACACAATGAGAGCAGTGATGGTCATTCAGTGAAATGTTCACACAATGAGAGCAGTGATGGTCATACAGTGAAATGTTCACACAATGGTAGCAGTAATGGTCATACAGTGAAATGTTCACACAATGAGAGCAGTGATGGTTTTCAGTGAAATGTTCATACAATGAGAGCAGTGACGGTCATACAGTGAAATGTTCTCACAATGGGAGCAGTGATGCTCATACAGTGAAATGTTCACACAATGGGAGCAGTGATGGTTATACAGTGAAATGTTCACACAATGGGAGCAGTGATGGTCATACAGTGAAATGTTCATACAATGAGAGCAGTGATGGTCATACAGTGAAATGTTCACACAATGTGAGCAGTGATGGTCATACAGTGAAATGTTCACACAATGTGAGCAGTGATGGTCATACAGTGAAATGTTCACACAATGGGAGCAGTGATGTTCATACAGTGAAATGTTCACATTTCCACACCCAGTCCGGGTGAATTGAACTGATTCTCCAATTGCGTGAAACAGATTAAAATTTAACATGAAATAAACAGATTGAACAACAGTGTAAATAACAGTGAGACTGGGGTTAATATTTCAATAATAATTACAGACATATATTACCCAGTGACTGAAACCTATTTATATTTTATTACATTAAACATAACACAAACACTCAGCGGATCCGCTCCAGACTCCTGCAGGTCAGTATGAGGCGGCAGAGAGCGGGGTAAGTTCGGTCTGTGAAGGAGTTTGATTCCAGGACCAGAGCCGTCAGTGAGCGGTTTGTACTGATAGTGGAGGCGAGATCCTCGGTCCAAGAATCTGTGATACTGACATTACCCAGCCTGGGGATCAGAGAGAGAAAGAACAGGAATCAGAGTAAATCCCCAGTGTTTATTAATAACACTATTACTAATAATAATGCACAGTGTTTATTAATTATACTAATAATAATCCTCAATGTATTGTCAGACATCCGGTTATTATAAACACATCACCACACAATCTGGTACTTACTCCAGGTTTTAAACAATACAACGGCAAGCACTGGGGGCGGGAGGGGAGGAAGGAAAAAAACTAAAGGGCAGGAATAATTGAATTACAAAAGGGATGATGGTGCAAGGTAACACGCCCCTCGCCCAGTCGCTAGGGTGGAATCAGTGGCTCAGGAACAGAGTTCGTGGTGAGGTCACAGACGATGATCTCAGTCTCCAATCTGTAACTCCTTTTGCCTTACATAATGATCCATTTTATCATTTCATCAGTGCTGTCTTCCAACCTATCACAGACCTTCCCTTCTGTTGTTTCCTCCCCTCCAAACTTTCTCTGCCCCTGCACTTGCTGAAAACCTGTTCCATCTGCAACATTTTCCAGTTATGGTCTCAGACCTGAAACACTAACTCTGCTTCTCTCTTCAAAGACAATACCTGAATTGCTCAGTATGTTCAGCATATTCTGTTTATATTACATTTATATAGCTTGTTTAATGAAGTGACACATGCCCAAGCGCTTTACTGGAGCAATTATCAGACAAAATATGGTAGCTAGTCACATAAGGAGAAATTTGGCCTGATCAATGAGATAGGTTTTACAGGAGTGTCTTGGAGGAGGAGAGAAGTACAGAGGTGGAGAGGTTGAGGGAGGGAATTCCAGAGCTTAGTGTCATGCAGCTGAAGGTATGTCCATCAATCGAGGGATGAAGGACATCAGAGATTCGCAAGAGGCCACATTGATGGACGCAGATACCTCGGAGGGCCAGAGGAGGTTAGAGAGATAGGGCGCAGTGAGACCATAGAGGGATTTGAATAGAAGGATAACAATTCTAAATGTCGTTGCGAGACCGGGAGGGAATGCAGGTTCAGCGAGTACAGGGGGGATGGGTGAATGGGACTTGGAGAGAGTGAGGATACGGGCAGCAGAGTTTTGGGTGAGTCCAGGTTGATGTTGGGAGGAAAATAGGAGCTCGCCCAGGAGAGCATTGGAACAGGAGGTAACAAAGGCCTTGCTGAGAGTTTCAGGAGCAGATGGGCTGCGGCAGGGACAGAGATGGGCGACGTTATACCAGTGGAAGTAGGGGACCTTGGTGATGGGATTGGAGTTGAAAGCTCAGCTCAGGGCCAAATAGGCCATCGAGGATGTGGACAGTCTGGTTCAGCCCAGAGAGTGGCAGGGAATCAGTGGCTCAGGGATGCAGTTTGTGATGGGGGCCGAAGACAACGGTTTCAGTCTTTCCCATATTTACTGAGAGAAAATGTCAGCTCATCCACTACGCAATTTAGGACCAGCAGCTTGAATAATCGAATGCATTGTAGGTATGGAGCGAGAGCCGGGTGTCGACAGCATACAAATGGAACCTGAGGTTGTGTTTTCAGATGATGTCACCGAGGGGCAGCATGTGAAATAGGAGGGTCTAAATATAGATCCTTGGGAAACTCCAGAAGTAATGGTGCGGGAGCAGGAAGATAACCCGTCCCTGGAGATTGTTTGGTTACGACTGGATCGATAAGAATGGGCCCAGGAGAGGGGAGTTCCACCAGGCTGGATTATAGAGGAGCGATGTTGGAGGAGGATGGTGTGGTGTCAAAGGCAGCAGAGAGGTCAAGAGGGATGAGGAGGGAGAGTTTTCCACGGCCACAGTCACATATGATATGATTTGTGACTTTGAGAACTGCATTTTCAGTACTGTGGTAAGGGCTGACATGTGAGTGCAGAGGTGCAAACATGGAGTTTCGGCAAATACGTACATGGATTTTGGAGGTGACAACTGTTCAAGGACTTTAGAAAGGAAAGCAGGGTTGGAAATGGGGTGGTAGTTTGTTGGGGCTAAGATCTCAAGGGTGGGCTATTTGAAGAGTGCGTAATGAGGCAGCGTTAAAGGGGAGGGGTCAGTGCCAGAGGAGAGGTAACCTTTAACAATATTATCTCGTGTGGGGGTCAGGAAGGGAAGCTGGGTGATTTGCCATTTAGTGGAAATAGTGGCGATAAAGCAGGAGGTGGATTTCATGCACAAGGTGATCTCGGAGAAGTGATCAGGGGAGATAGGAGAGAAACTGGAGACAGATCCACATTCAGGGCTAGGGCAGGGGAAACCTGAAGGAAGCTTTGGCCCAGTGGGCTATGGGTAGAGAAAGGAGCAGCTGAGGCAGCTGGAGAAATGGTCTAAATCGTAATGACAAAGGAGTCCAGGAGGTCTCCGCACTTGTTGGAGGTGAGGCTGTAGTGGGCAGGGGAGAGGAGTTTAAGAAGCTGCTTGGTAGTGAAGAAGAGAAGCTGGGATTATATTTGTATTCCAGGATGATCCTTGAATAGTGAGCAGTTTTGGCAGAGAAGAGCAAGACCCAATGGTGCTCTGTGTCGTACAGCCATGTCTGGCAATGAATGGGTTAACCACTTGTCCTCAATAAACGCTCAAATTAGCATCCCTTGGAATTAAGGAAGCGTATATGAGTGCTATACGAGGGCTGTGGGAGTAATGTTATATTGGGGACAAGGGCATGAAAGGAAGAGATGAAGGTATGATTGAGTATTTGGAGTTATTGTGGGGTACGGTAACATAGTTGTATTGTTACTGAACCAGTAATAGAGGCAAAAAGAGAAAATGCAGGAAAAACTCAGCAGGTCAGGCAGCATCCGTGGACAGAGAAACACAGTTAACGTTTCAGCTTTGGGACCTTCATCAATAACCAGAGACTTGGATTCATAATTTGGAAACGTAAGTTCAAATCCCACCATGGGGGAATTTAAATTCAGTTCAGCAAATAAACCCGGAATTAAAAAGTTAGTATCAGCAATGATGACAATGAAACTACTAGAATGTCACAAAAACCTATCTGGTCACTAATGTCCTTTAGGCCTGGAAATCTGCCGTCCTTACCTGGTCTGGCCGATGTGTCACTCCAGACCTATAGCAATGTGGTTGACCATTAACTGCCCTGTGAACAGGCCTAACAAGCCACTCCATTGCATCAAACTGCTATGACAAAGTCAGCACTGTGGGAATACCTTCACAAGGACTGCAGCGGTTTAAGAAGGCAGCTCATCACAACCTTCTCAAGGGCAATGGGGGATGGGCAATAAAAGCTGACCTTGCCAGCGACGCCCACATCCCAGGGATGAGTAACAACATGTATTATTGTGGCGAATGGAGGACCTAAGTTACAGAGTGGGAAATGTGAAAGCATGGTTGGAAATGATATGGGGAGGGATTTTTGCAGCAGCAGACACA
The DNA here is from genome assembly GCF_044704955.1 of Pristiophorus japonicus. NCBI lineage: Eukaryota > Metazoa > Chordata > Chondrichthyes > Pristiophoridae > Pristiophorus > Pristiophorus japonicus. The sequence continues at coordinate 4,789,866 of NC_091983.1, read as the reverse complement.
GCAGCAAGTGGTGAAGGATGGGAAGGGAATGTGATTGGTGAGTGAAAGAAGGTAGCTGATGGAGACAAGCGGAATAACGAGGCCACGTGAGATGATGGATTGGTCGTGAATAGGCGAAGGAAAGTTTATATGCATGGCGAGGTTATTTTGGACAGAACGGAAGAGAACTCGCCGATGATCCAAGTACTATAAACACAATCTCACACAGTTGCTGTATTTTACAGTCCAGGTCCCTCAGAGCCGCAGACAGCAGTTTCACTCCTGAATCCCCCAGTTTATTGTGACTCAGGGCCAGAACCCTCAGTGAGTGGTTTGTACTGAGAGTGGAGACGAGATCCCCGGCACAAGAATCTGAGACCGACATCCCACAGCCTGGGGATCAGAGAGAGAAATAAAATAAATCATAGATTAACTGCACTACTACTAATACTAATAATACATACAGTGTTTATTAATACGGAGTGACTGCTGCCAATGGCGGGAAGCTGTGCAGGAACACAATGCGTGTTAGAATATAAGAACATAAGAACATAAGAACTAGGAACAGGAGTAGGCCATCTAGCCCCTCGAGCCTGCTCCGCCACTCAACAAGATCATGGCTGATCTGGCCGTGGACTCAGCTCCACTTACCCGCCCGCTCCCCATAACCCTTAATTCCCTTATTGGTTAAAAATCTATCTATCTGTGATTTGAATACATTCAATGAGCTAGCCTCAACTGGAACCGGAAGCATGAACCAATTATTCCCCATTTCTCACTCCCGCCCTGGTATTATTCCCCATTTCCCGCTCTCCCCCTCCCCAGTATTATTCCCCATTTCCCGCTCTCCCCCTCCCCGGTATTATTCCCCATTTCCCGCTCACTCCCTGGTATTATTTCCCATTTCCCGCTCCCTCCTCGGTATTATTCCCCATTTCTCCCTCCCTCCCTCCTCGGTATTATTCCCCATTTCTCCCTCCCTCCCCGGTATTATTCCCCATTTCCCGCTCACTCCCTGGTATTATTCCCCATTTCCCGCTCCCTCCTCGGTATTATTCCCCATTTCCCGCTCTCCCCCTCCCCGGTATTATTCCCCATTTCCCGCTCACTCCCTGGTATTATTCCCCATTTCCCGCTCCCTCCTCGGTATTATTCCCCATTTCCCGCTCACTCCCCGGTATTATTCCCCATTTCCCGCTCACTCCCTGGTATTATTCCCCATTTCCCGCTCACTCCCTGGTATTATTCCCCATTTCCCGCTCCCTCCTCAGTATTATTCCCCATTTCTCCCTCCCTCCCTCCCCGGTATTATTCCCCATTTCTCCCTCCCTCCCCGGTATTATTCCCCATTTCCCACTCACTCCCTGGTATTATTCCCCATTTCCCGCTCCCTCCTCGGTATTATTCCCCATTTCTCCCTCCCTCCCTCCCCGGTATTATTCCCCATTTCTCCCTCCCTCCCCGGTATTATTCCCCATTTCCCGCTCCCTCCCCGGTATTATTCCCCATTTCTCCCTCCCTCCCCGGTATTATTCCCCATTTCTCCCTCCCTCCCCGGTATTATTCCCCATTTCTCCCTCCCTCCTCGATATTATTCCCCATTTCCCGCTCCCTCCCCGGTATTATTCCCCATTTCTCCCTCCCTCCCCGGTATTATTCCCCATTTCCCGCTCAATCCCCAACACCATTTCCCGGAAGTGCGCTCTCTCCCTGTAATTAAAGAAAACAATGACACGCCCGCTCCGGTTACGATCCTGAAGCACACATCAATTCCCCCTCGTTAGCAGCAGTCACGGCTTAATTATTAACATTATTACTGATAATAAAGTACTATGTTTTTTAATAACAATATTACTGATACCACTAATAATGTACAGTGTTAGAGATCCAAGTACTATAAACACAATCTCACACAGTTTCTGTATTTTACAGTTCGGGTCTCTCAGAGCCGCAGACAGTAGTTTCACTCCGGAATCTCCCAGTTTATCATTCTGCAGACAGAAAAAGAATGAGAAACACATTGAAAGAAAGAAAGATTTGCATTTGTATCGTGCCATTCGTGACCGAAAGAGCTTTACAGCCAATGAAGTACTTTTGGAGTGTAGTCCCTGTTGTAATGGTGGAAACATTGGGTGAAACTCCGGATGTGTTTCAAATTTTATCGCTCCCATATTACAGGAAACATGGAATCAATGCAGACAGTTTACTGGCAAAAAATTAAACTCTGTATGGGTACTTTGAACTTTTGTCGCGACTGTATAATGGAGGATATTGGATCGACCGCCAATTAGATATTGATTTTATGGGAATGGGGCGATTTTCCCTGGATTAAATGGTAAAGCGGCGATTCCCTGCACATTATACTTTGTGCATTATATTAATCTGTATAATATCTCAGAGTGAGTTATAGTGTAAAACTGAACACAATATTCCAGGTATGGCCTCACCAAGGCCCTGTACAACTGCAGTAAGACCTCCCTGCTCCTATATTCAAATCCCCTCGCTATGAAGGCCAACATACATTTGCCTTCTTCACCGCCTGCTGTACCTGCATGCCAACTTTCAATGACTGATGTACCATGACACCCAGGTCTCGTTGCACCTCCCCTTTTCCTAATCTGCCACCATTCAGATAATATTCTGCCTTCGTGTTTTTGCCACCAAAGTGGATAACCTCACATTTATCCACATTATACTGCATCTGCCATGCGTTTGCCCACTCACCTAACCTGTCCAAGTCACCCTGCAGCCTCTTAGCGTCCTCCTCACAGCTCACAGCACCATCCAGCTTAGTGTCATCTGCAAACTTGGAGATCTTACACTCAATTCCTTCATCTAAATCATTAATGTATCTCGAAAATAGCTGGGGTCGTAATAGGGCATAAGGGGTTATGGGCAGAGAAACGTAGAAAAATAGGAAATAGGTGCAGGAGTCGGTCATTTGGCCCTTCGAGCCTGCACCACCATTCAATATGTTCATGGCTGGGGGGCACGGGGAGAGAGAGAAAGAGAGAGAGAGAGACACGGGTGAGAGAAAGAAAGGCAAGGAGTGGAGAAGAGAGAGATATTAAGGGAGAGAGAGAGAGAGAGAGAGAGGGGGAGTACCAAGAAAGAGATATGGGGGAGAGAGAGCGCGAGAGCCACGGGGAGGGGTGGAGAGAGACACGGTGGGGGGAGGGGGGGAGATATGGGGGCCAGAGAGAGGGGAAGCGAGAGAGGGGATCGGAGGGGAGACAGAGAACTCAGAGAAGAAGGACTGCGTTGGAGTGGATGACATCCGGAAGTCACGACACTGTCACTATTCACTTCATGCCCAATAAACCTGTTAGCAATGCATGACCCATTCACAATGCCCCATCTAAGGAGGGGCAAGATGGGGATAAGATCAGGAACTTGGACTGGGGGTGATGAAATTGGATTTGGGGTGCCAGGGACTTTGGCTGGGGAAGGCACGCATTGGGGTTGGGGTTGGGGTTGAGGTTGGGGTTGAGGAGGCTTTCGCTGGGTTTATGGAGCTCTAATCACTGCAACTGCTGACAGGGGAGTTCTAAAGTCAGAATGACTTGAATTACACATTGCAAATTCACTCAGAACTTGGGCTGGGCAGTTCCAATCACACATCCAGAGAAACGTCTGGGTGTGGCTTATCCTCCAATCAGCAATCAGGTCATGTGATAATGGAGAGCCAAACTGCCAAAACACAGTGCAAATAACTGGGTCCTTTTTTTAATGTAACACTCACTGAACATTTTGCTGCTCAGTGCACATTTATTTAACTGATCAAAGGCAAGGTCAGCTTAAACCGAACACAAAGTTCAGTTCAGTAAAAGGTTAACACATTCAGGGCTAGACTTTCCACTTTTGTGCAAATTGGCAAAAAATGGGCGTTATTTCCAGCGTGGGCAGTAAATATGTGTTTCGAGATCGCTGGATTATCGCCCATTTCCAAAACCCTAACTGTCCACTTTTTTAAATGGGTGTTACTTTGAGCGATCTGAAATGGGTGTTAGCGTTAACATTTTTTTCTCCTCCAGTCAGGAGGTGAAGGGGAAGGGGTAGAGGTGGGGAGGAGAAGCAGGGAGGGAGGGGTGGAGGAAAGTGAAGTACATGGCCGCAGGTGTTGTCTAGGGCATATTTTTAGGTTGCTGGTGCTATTTTGGTGAGTGGGTCGGGGCCAGGGGTGAGGAGGCTACCTTGTTGGTTTGCATTTGTGTTGTGTTTTGCTGGAAATGGGGACCATTGTAATGATGTAACTGTAATAACTTTGTTGTGGGGTGGAACGGGACTGTGGTGGCATGTTTTTTACAGTTATCCTTATGATTTCAGACAAATGGCCTGATTAAAAGTTTTTTTACTTAACATAACCTTGTTGCGCATTGTCTCAGATAGTTGCACCATTACACACTGGTGATTCCGTAACATGAAATGGTATAATTATGCTTAACTTGAATCAGCTTAAAGTTTAACTATCACCAAGGTGATGCACACCATTTATGTATGACCTGCACACCCTGCAGTGTTGCAGCTTTGTAAATACCACCATCGTTCTTTCAAGAAAAGCGCTCATTTATGAACTGCTGATGTAAGAGTATTACAGCTATGTAGCCACCACAGGCCCTTTCCTGTGGTCTATAGGCAGTTGGGGGCATAGTTTCAGCATCAGCCTGATTGTCTGGCCCGAGGTCAGCGTCCACCTCCTCGTCCTCCTCTCCCTCTCTCCCTCCTGAGGTAGACCATCAGACCCTTCTGGCAATTCTTGTCCCCTCCTGATAGCCAAGTTGTGCAGCATGGAACACACCACCCGAATTCAGCTACCTGCTCAGGGTGGTACTGGAGCTCACCTCCTGATTGGTCTAGGCATCTAAGGCAGTGCTTAAGTACTCCAGTACTTTTCTCGATGATATTGCGAATGGATCTGTGGCTCTCGTTGTATTGCTTCTCAGCTTCGATGTTGGTGTCACGTAGGGGGGTCATTAGCCAGGTGGCGAGGCCATATCCTTTGCCACCAAGCATCCAGCATTGACCTTGCGGCTGATTGGTAAACATGTCAGATACAGTGCTCTCACACAGGATGTGAGCATCATGGATGCTACCCGGAAATTTAGCATTCACTGCCATAATAATTTTCTGGTGGTCAACAGTGAGTTGCACATTCAGGGAGACACGGGGGGGGGGGAGCGGGGGAGAGACATGGGGGGGAGAGATAAAAGGGGGGTAAAATAAGATATATGGTTCCTAAAAACTTCTGCATCCTGAAAGGGTGCCTGCGTCATGATGTGTGTACAGTCTATTGCTCCCTGCACCTTGGGGAAGTTAGCAATTCAGTAGAATGCTAAAGCCCTTTCAATCTGAGCCTCGCTGGTCACAGGGAAGCTGATAAAGTCCATTCTGCATGCGTACAGGGCTTCAGTGACCTGTCTAAAGCAGCAATGTGTGGCATGCTGAGATATAGTGCAAATGTCACCAACTGAGGCCTGAAAGGAACATGACACGTAGAATGAAAGTGTCACGGTGACCTTGACCTCGACGGACAGTGTGGTCCTGATGGTGCTGGCAGGCTGCAGATCTCTCTTGATGAGCTGGCACATCTCACTGATAACTTCCTTGTGGAAGCGGTCTCTTAAGGCATGTGGTGTCCATCAAGTTGAGGTAAGACTGCTTCTCCCTGTAAGTGCAGGGAGTGTAAGGTCTGGTCCTCCTCATCAGTCTGGCATGTCTTACATTGGGCACATAATGCTGTCGAATGTACCTTCTGCCATCTCGAGTCTGCAGAATGTACGTGGTCGTCAAGAGAGGCTGAGAAATGACAGGCCCCATTCCAATAGCTATCAGTATTACACCGATTGTTCACAAACAATAAATGTCCCCACTAAGGTACCTAAAGTAAATTCCAATTGTCCACAGTATGAAAAGATGTTTGTTCAGATGTTTGCATCACCTTAAAAGACCTGCAGAATACATCCAAACTCCCCCGAAGTTGAAGCAGAGAAGCTTTTTAAATGATGCGACCTATGATTTAAAAAATGCCGTCCATACTGTTGTGATTAGTTCAGATCAGTTCAACTTTTGCACAGCGTTTTTTTTCGGCGAGCGATATTGTCGGCGAGATTGGTGCGAGGTGCCGAAAGTAATGCTGGGCGATTTTCTGGATGTTAGTTTCGGCAAGTGTGATCTTCATGACAAACAACAGTGGTCGGGGTGTGTTATTAAATCTCGGCGTTAATTACGTGCTGAAAGTAACGCTGGGTGATATTATGGGTGTTGGTTTCACCCATTCTGATCTTTCTGCCCAAAAAAAGTGGGCGGTCGGTATTATTTTTTATCAGCGTTAAGTTCATGCCGAAAGTAATGCTCGCCGATAAGTGACTGAGAAATGGGCGTTAGTTTCCATTTTGTGGCTAAATGGGTGATATATGGACGTTATACCTCATTTCAGTGTTAAAATGGACGTTAAGTGGGCGGTATGCATGCAAAAATAATGGAAAATCTAGCCCAGTGACTGGCCAATTATCGCTCTGTGGGGAGCACCGGGAAAATCAGCTTCTGGTTACCTGAGGCCGGACTGATCGAGATCCAGTCACAGGAGCGGAGCAACTTCGGAGATAAAACCTGTCCCTGGTTAATTATAATGACGTAATGGTGGACAACCCGAAATGTCAGATGAATTCAGTTTGGATCAGATATGAATTAGGTGGGAGAATGGAGCAGCGTTTTGTCTTTCAGCTGAAATAAGTTCATGTTGCTGAGGCGGTTATTGTCAAACTGGCTGAAAAATCAGAGCAGCCGCTCCCTTTCGGGAAACTGACTTTAGGAATGTTTTAGACTGAAGCCGATTTCAGGGCTGAAAAAAGCATCTTTCTCCCATAGGAGGAAGCGAATTACTAATCTTTATATAATAACAGGTCGGAGGGCCCCGGGACTTTTAGCAAATGTCTATTTTTACTGGAGTTCCCTGGAACAAGAGATAAAGTAAAAATGTAGAACACGCTTTGTTCACAGGTGAAGCGGCAGAGAATTGACAAACTCGTTGAATTTGATTTCACCAGAAAGACCGCTCCCTGTTCTGAAGCGAATGAGGAATGTTTGAGTTGAATCCACCCTGAGGGCGGAGTCTCACAGGAGGAATTGATCAAACTAACAATTTGTGACTTGCTGAAATCAAACAAGAACTTCTTTCTGATTGGTTGTAGTGAACCAACAAATATCTATATCACAAAATCTACACGGAACTAAAGACAGAAAATACTTGCGGGATCGAGGTAAGGTTAATATCGCTGTTAAGCTTCACTTCTGCGTTTTATTCTCCCATTTACCTTCCCTCTCTAAAGCCTATTTCCCGCGGTCTGAAAGGCAGCTATTCTGTGAGCGTGGGCTCTGACTGTGACTGAGGGCACTCCATTTTACACCGGGGATTTCAGAGTTAAACCCATTCCGGGTCTCCACCAGGCTCCTCATAGACACAGTAAGAGCGGTTAAAGGCAAGAAAGCAGGATCACGAACTCTGGGGATTTAGTCCATCCTGGCCCACCTATCTTTATGGAATTCACAGTTCAGACAGACGGGGTTGGGAACCTGTGTCCTTGTAATTCGGGACGAACCGTTTGGTGCCCGATACAGTTTTATTTAACTGATCAAATGCGACCCCAGCAGTTTAGATGAACACACAGTCAAGCTCAGTAAAGGGTTAACGCTCTGTGCCGAGCACCGGGAAAATCAGCCTCGGGTTACCCAGTCACAGCAACTTCGGAGCTAAAACTTACCCCGGTTAATTATAATAACGAAAGGCTGTATAACCGAGAAATGTCAGTTTAATTCAGTTCAGTCCTGAGGTGAATTGTGAGAGTGGAACAGGAACTTTTGCTTTTGTAAAAAAACTTCATGTTAACGAGGTGGTTATTGTCAAACTGGCCGCTCCCTTTTGAGAGAAACTGAATTCAGGAATGTTTTACACTGAAAATGGTTTCAAGGTTGAAAGCATCTTTCTCTCAAATAGATAGGCGGAAATCTGCATGTAGAATCTAATTACTCAAATTTTCAGCAGGTAGGAGCGCCCCAACACCTAGCAAATGTTTCTATTTTAGTGACATTCCATGCGACAAGATGAGATAAATGCATAACTAACATTGTTCACAGGTGAAGTGGCAATGAACTGTTGGATTTGATTTGATCAGAAAGGCCGCTCCCTGTTCTGAAGCGAAAGAGGAATGTTTGATTTGAAACCAGCATGAGGGCGGAGCTCAATCTCTGAGCAAGGCGCAGATCAAACACTCAATCTGTGACTTGCTCAAATAAACAAAGGTGAAAAATATATATATTATATATATATTTTCTAAAGCCTATTTTCCGCGGCCTGATATATTCCCGAGCGCCGGGGAAGTACTTCACTGAAAGTTACACGCCAACGAGGCGGTTATTGTTAAACTGGCTGAAAAATCAGAGCGGACGCTCCCTTTAGAGAAACTGATTTCAGGAATGTTTTCGACGGAAACCGGTTTCAAGGCTGCAATAGCCTTTGGTTTAGATAGGAGGACACAATTACTGATCTTTGTATAAAAAGTGGACACCGGGTCTTTTAGCAAGTCTGGACAATTAGCCTCTGGTTACTTGAGGCCAGACTGAATGCGATACAATCATAGGACTAATTGTGCACGATGAATAATAATGATTAATTTATGTTTAACACTGCCATGTCGGTAACAATCAATACGGAAGTGAATTAGGGGGCGGGTGGGGGAATGGAGCAGTTTTGTTTTTGAAGCAGTAAGTTCAAGTTCATGAGGCCGTTATTGTCAAACTGGCTGAAAGAGAGTCGGCTCATCCTTCAAGAGAAAAGTACAACTTCAGGCATGTTCTACTGAAAAAACGACCTCGGGGCAGAAACCGCATTTCACACGGATAGATGGATCCTTCTCAATTGACTTTACATAATTAACTACTCAAATGTTAAAAGGAAGGAGGCCCAATCACCAATCTTGATATAAACAGTAATTACTGATATTACCAACAGATAGGACATATTGCCAATCTTGAAAAACAGTAATTACTGAAATTGCCCACAAGTAGGGTCCATCACCAATCTTTAGGGTTTTTAGTGTCCCCCTCCCCTTTTATAGGGGGCCCCAAAAAAACACAAAAAAGCTACAAAAATACAAAAAAAACCAAACAAACAAAAACAAAGGCCTTGGGAAATGTTTGGAGTGTCCCCCAGATCGGCGGGGGGGGGGGGGCACTTGATCTAATGTTTATTTTTGTTTACTCTAAAAGAGTTATAAACAGTAATTACAGAATTTACCAACACGTAAAACAGGGAAGATATACAGACACGCCAATAAGTTAAACCGAATCAAGTCACCACCATGTGGCTTTAACCTCCTTATTAATAAACTGACCCCAGGCGGCTAAAACCACCGGTATTAATAAACTGACCCAAGAAAGTTAAAAGCTCCAGTAACAATAAACTGACCCCAGACGGGTAATAACCCTAGTATTAACAAACTGATCCCAGAAGGGTTTCAATCCTAGCATTAATAAACTAAACCCAGGTGGATATAAACTCCAGTATTAACAAACTGTCACTCATTGCTAAAATCGCCAGTATTAACAACAAACTGACCCCAGATCGCTAAAACCACGTATTTAAAAAAAAAATTGGCCTCAGATCGCTAAAACCTCCAGTATTAATAAACTAACCCCAGATGAATATAAACTTACTGCAGTTGTACAGGGCCTTAGTGAGGCCACACCTGGAATATTGTGTTCAGTTTTGGCCTCCTAATCTGAGAAAGCACGTTAGAAACATAGAAAATAGGTGCAGGAGTAGGCCATTTGGCCCTTCTAGCCTGCACTGCCATTCAATGAGTTCATGGCTGAACATGCAACTTCAGTACCCCATTCCTGCTTTCTCACCATACCCCTTGATTCCCCTAGTAGTAAGGACTTCATCTAACTCCTTTTTGAATATATTTAGTGAATTGGCCTCAACAACTTTCTGTGGTAGAGAATTCCACAGGTTCACCACTCTCTGGGTGAAGAAATTCCTCCGCATCTCGGTCCTAAATGGCTTACCCCTTATCCTTAGACTGTGTCCCCTGGTTCTGGACTTCCCCAACATTGGGAACATTCTTCCTGCATCTAACCTGTCTAACCCTGTCAGAATTTTAAATGTTTCTATGAGATCCCCTCTCATTCTTCTGAACTCCAGTGAATACAAGCCCAGTTGATCCAATCTTTCTTGATAGGTCAGTCCCGCCATCCCGGGAATCAGTCTGGTGAACCTTCGCTGCACTCCCTCTATAGCAAGAATGTCCTTCCTCAGGTTAGGAGACCAAAACTGTACACAATACTCCAGGTGTGGCCTCACCAAGGCCCTGTACAATTGTAACAAAACCTCCCTGCCCCTGTACTCAAATCCCCTCGCTATGAAGGCCAACATGCCATTTGCTTTCTTAACCGCCTGCTGTACCTGCATGCCAACCTTCAATGACTGATGTACCATGACACCCAGGTGTCTTTGCACCTCCCCTTTTCCTAATCTGTCACCATTCAGATAATAGTCTGTCTCTCTGTTTTTACCACCCAAGTGGATAACCTCACATTTATCCACATTATACTTCATCTGCCATGCATTTGCCCACTCACCTAACCTATCCAAGTCACTCTGCAGCCTCATAGCATCCTCCTCGCAGCTCACACTGCCACCCAACTTAGTGTCATCCGCAAATTTGGAGATACTACATTTAATCCCCTCGTCTAAATCATTAATGTACAGTGTAAACAGCTGGGGCCCCAGCACAGAACCTTGCGGTACCCCACTAGTCACTGCCTGCCATTCTGAAAAGTCCCCATTTACTCCTACTCTTTGCTTCCTGTCTGACAACCAGTTCTCAATCCACGTCAGCACACTACCCCCAATTCCAAGTGCTTTAACTTTGCACATTAATCTCTTGTGTGGGACCTTGTCGAAAGCCTTCTGAAAGTCCAAATACACCACATCAACTGGTTCTCCCTTGTCCACTCTACTGGAAACATCCTCAAAAAATTCCAGAAGATTTGTCAAGCATGATTTCCCTTTCACAAATCCATGCTGACTTGGACCTATCATATTACCTCTTTCCAAATGCACTGCTATGACATCCTTAATAATTGATTCCATCATTTTACCCACTACCGATGTCAGGCTGACCAGTATATAATTCCCTGTTTTCTCTCTCCCTCCTTTTTTAAAAAGTGGGGTTACATTGGCTACCCTACACGCCATAGGAACTGATCCAGAGTCAATGGAATGTTGGAAAATGACTGTCAATGCATCCACTATTTCCAAGGCCACCTCCATAAGTACTCCTGGGATGCAGTCCATCAGGCCCTGGGGATTTATCGGCCTTCAATCCCATCAATTTCCCCAACACAGTTTCCCGACTAATAAGGATTTCCCTCAGTTCCTCCTCCTTACTAGACCCTCCGACCCCTTTTATATCCCGAAGGTTGTTTGTGTCCTCCTCAGTGAATACCGAACCAAAGTACTTGTTCAATTGGTCTGCCATTTCTTTATTCCCCGTTATGACTTCCCCTGATTCTGACTGCAGGGGACCTACGTTTGTCTTTACTAACCTTTTTCTCTTTACATATCTATAGAAACTTTTGCAATCCGTCTTAATGTTCCCTGCAAGCTTCTTCTCGTACTTCATTTTCCCTGCCCTAATCAAACCCTTTGTCCTCCTCTGCTGAGTTCTAAATTTCTCCCAGTCCCCAGGTTCGCTGCTATTTCTGGCCAATTTGTATGCCAATTCCTTGGCTTTAATGCTATCCCTGATTTCCCTTGATAGCCACAGTTGAGCCACCGTCCCTTTTTTATTTTTACGCCAGACAGGAATGTACAATTATTGTAGTTCATCCATGCGGTCTCTAAATGTCTGCCATTGCCCATCCACAGTCAACCCCTTCAGTATCATTCGCCAATCTATCCTAGCCAATTCACGCCTCATACCTTCAAAGTTACCCTTCAAGTTCTGGACCATGGTCTCTGAATTAACTGTTTCATTCTCCATCCTAATGCAGAATTCCACCATATTATGGTCACTCTTCCCCAAGGGGCCTCGCACAACGAGATTGCTAATTAATCCCCTCTCATTACACAACACCCAGTCTAAGATGGCCTCCCCCCTAGTTGGTTCCTCCACATATTGGTCTAAAAAACCATCCCTTATGCACTCCAGGAAATCCTCCTCCACCGTATTGCTTCCAGTTTGGTTAACCCAATCTATGTGCATATTAAAGTCACCCATTATAACTGCTGCACCTTTATTGCACGCACCCCTAATTTCCTGTTTGAGGCACTCCCCAACATCACTACTACTGTTTGGAGGTCTGTACACAACTCCCACTAACATTTTTTGCCCTTTGATATTCTGCAGCTCTACCCATATAGATTCCACATCATCCAAGCTAATGTCCTTCCGAAATATTGCCTTAATTTGCTCCTTAACCAGCAATGCTACCCCACCTCCTTTTCCTTTTATTCTATCTTTCCTGAATGTTGAATACCCCTGGATGTTGAGTTCCCAGCCCTGATCATCCTGGAGCCACGTCTCCGTAATCCCAATCACATCATATTTGTTAACATCTATTTGCACAGTTAATTCATCCACCTTATTGCGGATACTCCTTGCATTAAGACACAAAGCCTTCAGGCTTGTTTTTTTAACACGCTTTGTCCTTTTAAAATTTTGCTGTACAGTGGCCCTTTTTGTTCTTTGCCTTGTGTTTCTCTGCCCTCCACTTTTCCTCATCTCCTTTCTATCTTTTGCTTTTGCCTCCTTTTTGTTTCCCTCTGTCTCCCTGCATTGGTTCCCATCCCCCTGCCATATTAGTTTAACTCCTCCCCAACAGCACTAATAAACACTCCCCCTAGGACATTGGTTCCGGTCCTGCCCAGGTGCAGACCGTCCGGTTTGTACTGGTCCCACCTCCCCCAGAACCGGTTCCAATGCCCCAGGAATTTGAATCCCTCCCTGCTGCACCACTGCTCAAGCCACGTATTCATCTGTGCTATCCTGCGATTCCTACTCTGACTATCATGTGGCACTGGTAGCAATCCCGAGATTACTACTTTTGAACTACGTTCTTGCTATTGAGGGAGGGAGTGCAGTGAAAGTTCACCAAACTGATTCCAGGGATGGCAGGACTGACATATGAGGAGAGACTGGATCGACTGGGCCTGTATTCACTGGAGTTTAGAAGGATGAGAGGGGATCTTATAGAAACATATAAGATTCTGACTGGACTGAACAGGTTAGATGCAGGAAGAATGTACCCGATGTTGGGGAAGTCCAGAACCAGGGGACACAGTCGAAGGATAACGGGTGAGACATTTAGGACCGAGATGAGGAGAAACTTCTTCACTGAGTTGTTAACCTGTGGAATTCCCGACCGCAGATTTATTGATGCCAGTTCATTGAATATATTCAAGAGGAAGTTAAATATGGGCAATACGATCAAGGGGATTGGATAGAAAGCAGGAAAGGGGTACTGAGGGAATGATCAGCCATGATCTTATTGAATGGTGGTGCAGGCTCAAAGAGCTGAATGGCCTACTCCCGCTTTTCTATGTTTCTGACTCCAGATGTGTATCAACTCCAGTATTATTAAACTGACCCCAGATGTGTATAAACTCCAGTATTAATAACTGAATTGCACGGTTTTAAAATCCAGTATTAATAAACGGAACTGAGAAGGATATAAATTCCAGTATCAATATACCCATCCGTGGTAAGTTTAAACTACAGTTTTAAGAAACTGACCCCAGAGGGGGATAAATTCCTGTATTAATAAACTGATATAAATCCCTGTATTAATAAACTGACCCAGATGGATATAAACCCCTACATGTGCTTTGACACTGACATGCTGAATGCCCACAGTTTTTTGTCTGGCCTCCAGGCCTCTGTAACCAGTGCCTGGGAAGAGACACTTTGTTACTCAACCAGAAAACACCAGGACTGGTTTCATGAAAATGATCAGGGGTACCAAGAGCTAATAGATTGTAAGTGCAGGGCATTTCTCAGCCTCAAGCAACAAATCAACTCTGGAGCTGCAAAGCAACGTTACAGACAGCTCAAGGCTCAGGTCCAACAAAATCCCAGGACCTAAAGAACAGGTGGTGCATGGAGAAAGCACAGGAGATACAACAACTGGCCGCCAGCCATGATATGTGAGGATTCTTCATTGCAGTCAAGGCCACCTACAGTCCAAACTCCCAAGGCCCCACCCCATGCCTGGCGAAGAACTGGGGAAACCTTCATCAGGGACACTGAGGCAGTCGAGGCCCACTGGAAAAAATACTTTGACGATCTCCTCAATCGAGACTCTGCCGTTGACTCGAGTGTTCTTGACTCCATTCCGCAGCATGCGATCCGCCACCACCTCAGTGAAACTCCAACGTTGCATGAGGTAGGCAAAGCCATAAAACCGCTCAAGAATAACAAGTCTGTGGGTGTGGATGGAATTCCTGCTCAGGTGGTAAAGTGTGGCGGAGAGGCGCTGTTGGTGCAGATACATGACCTCATCACTCATTTGGAGGGAGGCGAGCATGCCAGGAGATCTCCGATGCAGTGATTGTGACCATCTTTAAAAAGGGGGACAAGTCCGACTGCGGCAACTACAGGGGAATCTCCCTGCTGTCAGCCACTGCGCACATTTTGAGGCTGAACTCTAGGATATAGTCGATGTATTCACCAAGGCATATGAAAGCATGGGTCTTGCGCTTAATATCCATAAGACAAAGGTCCTCCACCAGCCTGTCCTCGCCACACAGCACTGCCCTCCAGTCATCAAGATTCACAGTATGGCCCTCGACAACGTGGACCACTTCCCATCCCTCAGGAGCTCCTCATCACCAAGAGCAGACATTGACTTATGAGATTCAACACCACCTCCAGTGCGCAAGTGCAGCCTTTGGCTGCCTGAGGAAGAGTGTTCGAAGACCAGGCCACCAAATCTACCACCAAGCTCATGGTCTACAGGGCTTTTGTAATACCTGCCCTCCTGTATGGATCAGAGGCATGGACAATATACAGAAGACACAAGTCGCTGGAGATATGTCACCAATGATGTCTCCGCAACATCCTGCAAATCCCCTGGGAGGACAGGTGCACCAACATCAGTGTCCTTGCCCAGACTAACATCCCCAGTATTGAAGCACTGACCACACTCAATCAGCTTCGCTGGGCAGGCCACATAGTTCGCATGCCAGAGACAAGACTAACTAAGCAGTTGCTCCTATGCGCAGCTCCTTTTACGGCATACGAGCCAAAGGTGGGCAGCGGAAACATTACAAGGGCACTCTCAAAGCCTCCCTGGTAAAGTGCAACATCACCACTGACACCTGGGAGTCCCTGGCCGAAGACCAGCCTAGGTGGAGAAAGTGCATCTGGGAGGCTGTTGATCTTTTCGAATCTGAACGCTGCGAGGGTGAAGAGGTCAGGTGCAGGCAGCAGAAGGAACATGCGGCAAATAAGTCCCACCCCCACTTCCCCCGACAAATTTCTGTCCCACCTGTGACTGGGTCCGTGGCTCTCCTATTGGACTGTTCAGCCACCAAAGACGTCACTAAGAGTGGAAGCAAGTCTTCCTCGATTTCGAGGGACTGCCTATGATGGGTGATTAAACTGACTCCAGATGGGTATAAACTCCAACATTAATAAACTGACCCCAGATGGGTAAAGCCTCCGGTATTGAGAAACTGACCGACAAATGGTTAAAACACCAGCATTCATGAAAGTGACCCGAGATGGGAAAACCCCCAGCATGATTAAACTGATCTCCGGATGGATATAAACTCCAGTATTAATAAACTTTCCTCAGATGGTTAAAATATTACTTTCCTATTTAACCAGCTGGGGTCAGTTTATTAATGCAATAGTAAGGAAGGACATTATCTAGGATGATGTGGAATCGGTATGGGTGGAGCTGCAGAATACCAAAGGTCAGAAAACGCTAGTGGGAGTTGTGTACAGACCACCAAACAGTAGTAGTGAGGTTGGGGACAGCATCAAACAAGAAATTAGGGATGCTTGCAATAAAGGTACAGCAGTTATCATGGGCAACTTTAATCTACATATAGATTGGGCTAACCAAACTGGTAGCAATACAGTGGAGGAGGATTTCCTGAAGTGTATTAGGGATGGATTTCTAGACCAATATGTCGAGGAACCAACTAGAGGACTGGCCATCCTAGACTGGGTGACGTGTAATGAGAAAGGACTAATTAGTAATCTTGTTGTGTGAGGCCCCTTGGGGAAGAGTGACCATAATATGGTAGAATTCTTTATTAAGATGGAGAGTGACACAGATACAGACTCTAACTTTATCCAAATTAGAGTCCATGTCTGTGGAATTCGAAGCCCAGTGACAGTGTCTGTGGAACCCGTACTGCAGTGAGTGACTGTGGGACCTGTACCCCACAGAGTCAGAGTGTGTGGATCCTCTACCTCAGCGAGAGTCAGTGTCTGTGGAAACCGTAGCCCAAGGTGAGTCAGTGTCTGTGGAACGTATAACCCAGTAAGCATCCGTGTCTGTGGAACCCGTAGCCCAGTGAGAGCCTGCGTGTTGAAATATAATCCAGTGAGACTGTGTGAGGAACTGTACAATAGTGAGAGTCAGCTTGTGTGGAACCCTTATCCCAGTGAGTGCCAATGTCCATGGAATCCATACCCCAGTTAGAGTCGGTGTCTGTGGAACCTGTAGCCCAGTGAGAGCCTGCATGTTGAAATGTAACCCAGTTGGAGCCAGTGAGTGTGGTACAGTGCCCCAATGAGAGTAAGTGTGCGTTGAACTGTATCCCAGTGTGTGTGTGTGTGTGTGCGCGCCGCAGTGAGAGTCCGTGTCTATGGGATGCGTACCACAGTGAGTGTCTTTGTGTGTGTGTGTGTAAACCTTATCCCAGTAAGTGTCAGTAATTGTGGAACCAGTGCCTCCGTGAGGGTGAGTGACTCTCATTGGACTACGGGTTCCACAGGCAATGTGTTTGGAGCTTGTACCCGAGTGGCAGTCAGCGTCTGTGGTTTGCATAGTGCAGTCAGTGTCTGTGGGACAGGTAGCCCAGTGAGAGCCTGTGTTTTTAACTGTAACCGTTTGAGAATGAGTGTGTTGAACTGTACCACAGTGAGAGTTAGTCTGTGTAACCCATACACAAGGGAGAGTCAGTGGGTGTGGTACAGTTCCGCATTGAGAGTGAGTGTGTGTGGAAGTGTACCCCAGTGAGAATCAGTGTCTGTTTAACTGTCCCCAGCCAGAGTCTGTCTGTCGATCTATAACCCAGTGAGCGTCAATGTGTGTGGGACCCGTACACGAGTGAGTGCCAGTTTCCATTATGCTGTACACGAGTGAGAGTCAGTATCTGTGGGACCCGTAAAGCAGTGAGAGTCCGTGTGGGATCCGTACCACAGTGAGACTCCGATGTTTGTGGAATGTCAGTGTCTGTGGAACCCGTAGCCCAGTGATAGCCTGCGTGTTGAAATTTAACCCAGTGAGAGTCAGTGTCTGTGGTTTCCATAGTGCTGTAAGAGTCAGTGTCTGTGGATCCCATAACCCAGGGATAGTCAGTGGGTATGGTACAGTGCCCCACTGACTGTCGGTGTATGTGGAACTGTACTCCAGTGAGAGTCAATGTATGTGGAACACGTAACATAGAAAGTAGGCAATTCGGCCCTTTGAGCCTTCACCACCATTCAATAAGTCATTCCCTCAGTACCCCTTTCCTTCTTTCCATACCCCTTGATCTTTTTAGCCATAAGGACCATATCTAACTTCCTCTTGAATATATCCAATGAACTGGCATCAACAACTCTCTGCCGCAGGGAATTCCACAGGTTAACAACTGAGTGAAGTTTCTCCTCCTCTCAGTCCTAAATGGCCTACCCCTTATCCTAAGACTATGTCCCCTGGTTCTGGACTTCCCCAACATTGGGAATTCTTCCCGATTCTAACCTGTCCAGTCCCATCAGAATCTTATACGTTTCTCTGAGATCTGCTCTCATCCTTCTAAACTCCAGTGAATACAGGCCTAGTTGATCCAGTCTCTCCTCATATGTCAGTCCAGCCATCCCTGGAATCAGTCTGGTGAACCTTTGCTGCACTCCCTCAATAGCAAGAACGTACTGCCTCAGATTAGGAGACCAAAACTCAACACAATATTCCAGGTGAGGCCTCACCAAGGCCCCGTACAACTGCAGTAAGACCTCCCTGCTCCTATACTCAAATCCCCTCGCTATGAAGGCCAACATACCATTTGCTGCCTTCACCACCTGCTGTACCTGCATGACAACTTTCAGTGACTGATGAACCATGACACCCAGGTCTCGTTGCACCTCCCCTTTTCCTAATCGGCCGCCATTCAGATAATATTCTGCCTTCGTGTTTTTGCCCCGAAAATGGATAACCTCACATTTATCCACATTATAATGCATCTGCCATGCATTTGCCCACTCACCTAACCTGTCCAAGTCACCCTGCAGCCTCTTAGCGTCCACCTCACAGCTCACACTGCCACCCAGCTTAGTGTCATCTGCAAACTTGAAAATATTACACTCGATTCCTTCATCTAAATCGTTAATGTATATTGTAAATAGCTGGGATCCCAGCACTGAGCCCTGCGGCACCCCACTAGTCACTGTCTGCCATTCTGAAAAGGACCTGTTTATCCCAACTCTCTGCTTCCTGTCTGCCAGCCAGTTCTCTATCCACGTCAGTATATTACCCCCAATCTCATGTGCTTTGATTTTGCACACCAATCTCTTGTGCGGGACCTTGTCAAAAGCCTTTTGAAAGTCCAAATACACCACATCCACTGGTTCTCCCTTGTCCATTCTGATAGTTTCATCCTCAAAATTCCAGAAGATTCGTCAAGCATGATTTCCCTTTCATAAATCCATGCTGACTTGGACCGATCCTGTCACTGCTTTCCAAATGCACTGCTATTTCATCCTTAATGATTGATTCCAACATTATACCCACTACTGATGTCAGGCTAATTACCCATTTTTTTCTCTCCTTCCTTTTTTAAAAAGTGCGGTTACATTAGCTACCCTCCAGTCCATCGGAACTGATTGAGTCGATAGACTGTTGGAAAATGATCACCAATGCATCCACTATTTCTAGGGCCACTTCCTTAAGTACTCTGGGAAGTACCTCAGTGAGAGTCAGTGACTGTGGAACCCGTATTCCAGTGAGATTCAGTGTCTGTAGAATCCGTGTCCCAGTGAGTCAGCATGTGTGGAACTGCACCCTAGTGAGGGTCAGTGTCTGTGGGACCCGTACGCCAGTGAGCGTCTGTGTGTGGCATCCATAGCCCAGTGAGATAGTGTCTGTGGAATCCATACCGCAGTGCGAGTCTGTGCCTGTCGAACAGTATCCCAGTGAGAGTCAGTATCTGTGGATCTGTATCCCAGTGAGAGTCAATGTCTGTGGATCTGTATCCCAGTGAGAGTCAATGTCTGTGGATTTGTATCCCAGTGAGAGTCAGTGTCTGTGGATCTGTATCCCAGTGAGAGTCAATGTCTGTGGATCTGTATCCCAGTGAGAGTCAATGTCTGTGGATCTGTATCCCAGTGAGAGTCAGTATCTGTGGATCTGTATCCCAGTGAGCATCAGTGTCTGAACAACTTTACCCCAGTGAGAATCTGATTGCGTGGAACTGTACCCTAAGGAGGGTCAGTGTCTGTGTGACCCATACACTAGTGAGTGCCAGTGTCCATTAAGCTGTACCTGGGTGAGAGTCAGTATCTCTGGGACCCATAAAGCAGTGAGAGCCAGTGCCTGTGGAATCTGTACCCTAGAGAGAGTCATGGTCTTTGGAACTGTATCCTAGTGAGTCAATGCATTTAGAACCCGTACCCCAGTGAGAGTCAGTGTCTGTGGAACCCGTACCCACATGAGAGTCAATGTCTGTGGAACTGCACCCCAGTGATAGTCTGTGTATGTAAAATGTATCCACTGAGAGTTAGTTTGTGTGGATTTGTACTCGGTGAGAGTCAGTGTGTGTTGAGCAGTACCCCGTGAGAGTCAGAGTCTGTGGAACTATACTGCAGTGAGAATCCGTGTTTGAGCAAATGTACCCCAGTGAGAGTCAGTCTGTGGATCTGTACAGAGAGTTTGTGTGCGTGGAACACTACCCTAGTGAGGGTCAGTGTCTGTGGGACTTGTACCCCAGTGAGGGTCAGGTGTGTGGAACTGCACCACAATGAGAGTCAGTGTCTGTGGAACCCGTAGCCCAGTGCGAGCCTGCGTTTTGAAATGTAAACCAGTGAGTGTGGTACAGTGCCCCAATGACAGTCAGTGTCTGTGGAACACGTATCCCAGTAAGAGTCAGTACATGTGGAACCCGTACCCCAATGAGAGTATGTGTGCATTGAAATGTATCCCAGTGCAAGTCAGTGTTTCTGGAAATGTACCCCAGTGAGAGTCCGTGTCTGTGGGACCTGTGAAACAGTGAGTCAGTGTCTGTGGAACCCATAGCCTGTGAGCCTGTGTGTTGAAATGCGCGTGTACCTATACCTGTGTGTGTCTGTGTGTGTGTGGAACCTGTAATCTAGTGCGGTTGAGTGGACTATGGGTTCCACAGGCAAGGAGAGTCAGCGAGTTGGAGTTCATGCCCCAGTGGCAGTCAGTGTCTGTGGAACCTGTACCCCAGTGAGAGTCAGTGTCTGTGGAACCTGTACCCCAGTGAGAGTCCGTGTCTGGAACCTGTACCCCAGTGAGAGTCAGTATCTGTAGAACCTGTACCCCAGTGAGAGTCCGTGTCTGTGGAACCTGTACCCCAGTGAGAGTCCGTGTCTGTGGAACCTGTACCCCAGTGAGAGTCAGTATCTGTAGAAACTGTACCCAAGTGAGAGTCTGTGTGCATTGAACTGTATCCCAGTGAGAATCCGTGCCATTGGAACTGTACCCCAGTGAGAGTCAGTGCGTGCGGAACCCGTATCCCAGTGAGAGCAAGTGTGCGTTGAACTTTATCCCAGTGAGAGTCGGTGTGTGTGGACCTGTACTGCAGTGACAGGGCCTGTAGAACCTGTACCCAAGTGAGAGTCAGTGTGCATTGAACTGTACCCCAGGTGAGAGTTAGTGTCTGTACCCCAATAATAGTCCAAGGATAGTCAGTACCCCAATGATCGTCCGTGTCTGTAGAAAATGCACCCCAGTGAGAGTCAGTGTGTGGGACCCATACCCAAGTGAGAGTCAATGTGCGTTGAACTGTACGCCCGTGAGAGTCGGTGTCTGTGGAACTGTACTCCAGTTAGTCAGTGTGTGTGGGAATGTATTGCAGCAACTTTTAGTGCTTGTAGAAAACGTACCCCAGTGAGAGTCATGGTGTGTGGATCTGTACCCCAGTGAGGCTCAGTGTTTGGACCCATACCCCAGTGAGGCTCAGTGTTTGAGGAACACGTACCCCAGTAAGAGTCCGTGTCTGTGGAACCCGTATCCCAGTACGAGTCAGTGCATGTGGAACCCATTTCACAGTGACAGTATGTGTGCATTGAACTATAACCCAGTGAGAGTCAGAGTTTCTGGAAATGTACTGCAGTAAGATTCAGTGTCTCTAGAAACCGTACCCAAGTGAGAGTCAGTATGCATTGAAGTCTACCCCAGTGAGTCAGTGCCTGTGGAACTGTACCCCAGTGAGACTCCGTGTGCGTGGAACTGTACCCTAGTGAGGGTCAGTGTCTGTGGGACACGTACACCAGTGCGCGTCAGTGTGTGTGAGGTACCCGTACACTGGTGAGTGTTCGTGTCCATTAAGCTGTTCCCGAGTGAGAGTCAGTATCTGTGGGACCCGTAAAGGAGTGAGTGTCAATGTCTGTGGAATCCGTACCCCAGTGAGAATCATGATCTATGGAACTGTGTCCGAGTGAGTCAGTGCGTGTGGAACCCGTTCCCCAGTAAGCTTCAGTGTCTGGAATCCGTAGCCCAGTGAGAGCCTGCGTGTTGAAATGTAACCCAGTGAGAGTCAGTCAGTGTCCCGATGAGAGTCACTGTCTGAAACATGTAACCCTATGAGAGTCAGTGTTTGTGGAACTGTACCCCAGTGTGAGTCAGTGCATGTCGAACTGTACCGCAGTGAAAGTCAATGTTTGTGGAAGTATACTCCAGTGAGATTCAGTGTCTGAGCAACTGTATCCCAGTGAGAGTCAGTGTGTGTGGATCTCTACCCCAGTGAGCGTCTGTGTGTGGGACCCATACATTAGTGAGTGCTAGTGTCCATTAAGCTGTACCCGAGTGAAAGTCCGTATCTGTGGGAACCGTAAAGCAGTGAAGAGTCAATGTTTGTGAAATCCGTACCCCAGAGAGAATCATGGTCTTTGGAACTGTATCCTAGTGCATCAGTGTGTGTGGAACGCATACCCCAGTAAGCTTCAGTGTCTGTGGAATCCATAGCTCAGTGAGAGCCTGCGTGTTGAACTGTATCCCAGTGAGAGTCAGTGTCGGTAGAACCCCAACACAAGTGAGTAAGTGTGCATTGAACTGTAACCTAGTAAGTCAGTGTCTGTGGAACTGTACTCCAGTGAGTCAGTTTGCGTTGAAATGTATCCCAGTGAAAGGCACGGTGTGTGGATCTGTACCCCAGTGAGAGGCAGTGTCTGGAACCCGTAACCCAGTGAGACTGTGTTTGTGGAACACATACCCCAGTAAGTGTCAGTGTCTGAGGAACCTGTAGCCCAGTGAGTTATTGCGTGTGAAACCCGTACCACAATGAGAGTAAGTGTGCGTTGAAATGTATCCCAGTGAGAGTCAGTGCATGTGTGGAACTGTACTCGGTGAGGGTCAGAGTCTGTAGAACTAAATCCCAGTGGAAATCCATGTCTGAGCAACTGTACTCCAGTGAGAGTCAGTGTGTCGATCTGTACCCCAGTGACAATCTGTGTGCGTGGAACTCTACCCTAGTGAGGGTCCATATCTGTGGGACCGGTACACCAGTGCGCGTCAGTGTGTGAAACCTATACACAAGTGAGTGCTAGTGTCCATTAAGCTGTACCCGAGTGAGAGTCAGTATCTGTGGGACCCATAAAGCAGTGAGAGTCAGTGTCTGTGGAATTCGTACTCCAGTGGGAATCATGGTGTTTGGAAATGTATCCTAGTGAGTCAGAGCATGTGGAACCCATACCCCAGTGAGAGTAAGTGCGCGTTGAACTAAACTGTATCCCATTGAGAGTCAGTGCTTGTGGAACTGTACTCCAGTAAGCGTCAGTGTCTCTGGAACCCGTAGCCAAGTGAGAGCCTGCATGTTGAAATATAACTCAGTGAGTGTGGTATGGTGCCTCAATGAGAGTCAGTGTCTGTGGAACCCGTACCCCAGTGAGATTCAGTGTATGTGGAACCTGTATCACAGTGAAAGTAAGAGTGCGTTGGACTGTATCACAGTGAGAATCTGTGTGTGGATCTGTGTCTGAGAGTCAGTGTCTGTGGGACGTGTACCCCAGTGAGAGTCTTTGTATGTGCAACCCTTATCTTAGTGAGAGTTAGTATTTGTGGAAACTGTGCCCCAGTGAGGGTGAGTGCCTGTGGAACCAGTAGCCAATGAGAGCCTGTGTTTTGAACTGTACCCCTTTAAGAATGAGTGTATGTTGAACTGTACTATTGAGTCAGTATCTGTGGAACCCGTATACAAGTGAGAGTCAGTGGGTGTGGTACAGTTCCCCATTGAGTGTGTGTGTGTGGATCTGTACCCCAGTGAGAGTCAGTGTCTGTGGAATCCTTATCCCAGTAGGAGTCATTGTGTGTGGAACCCGTACCACAGTGAGAGTAAGTGTGCGTTCAACTGTACCCCAGTGAGAATCAGTGTCTGTGGAACCCGTACCCCAGTGAGAATCAGTCTCTGTAGAAACCGTACTCCAGTGAGTCAGTGTGCGTTGGACTGCACCCCAGTGAGAGTCGGTGTACATGGAACTTTACCCCAGTGAGACTCCGTCGCTGTCGATCTGTACCCCAGTGAGTAAGAGTCTGTGGAACTGTATCCCAGTGAGAGGCACTGCCTGAGGACGTGTACCCCAGTGAGAATCGGAGTGCATGGAACTGTACACCAGTGAGGGTCAGTGTGTGTGAGGGTCCCGTACACTGTGTGAGTGCAATGTCCATTAAGCTGCACCCGAGTGAGAGTTTGTATCGGAGTGACCCGTAAAGCAGTGAGAGTCAGTGTCTGTGGAATCTGTACCCCAGTGAGAAACCTGGGGCTAGACTTTCCACTTTCAGGCTAAGGCTGAAAAAAATGGGCCTTGTTCCAGCGATGCGGGACCTATCGCCCGTGCTGATCACCGGCTCAAGGCCCATTTTTTTTTTTTTTTTAACAATTTTCCAGTCTGCCTTAGCCCAGCGATGTCATTTCTCGGTGATCTCCTGATCGCCCAAAGAAAACGGAAGTGAATGGGGGAAAAAAAAAAAGCTTCCCTAGCAACGCATTACTGCACATGTGCAGGTTGCTGCTTCTTCCTATGGAGGAGGAAGGGAGGGAGGGAGCACGAGAGAGATCTCATTGGAACTGTGTCCTCTTGAGTTAGTGCATGTGGAACCCGTTCCCCAGTGAGATACAGGGCTAGACTTTCCACTTCACATTGCCCATTTTGAGCAAAAAGTGGAAACTAGGCCCAAAATATCGCTGGAAAAATAGGCCCCCAAGTTTCCACTTTGATCGCTGAGATGATCGCCCACACAAGGCCCATCCTAAGTTTCAGCACTTAGCATGCACTTCGTTGGGCCGATGCAAGGCCCAAAAGGGTGCTCAAAAATAGTTGCTTTTTCAGGGCGTTAGAGAGGGAAATGGGCACTACGGACACCATTTTTAGCCTCTGAGGAAGGGTGGCGAATTGTTGAGTTATTTAGAGAGTAAAATTGAAGCAAATTGTACTCAGAAATTTGGGACAGGGAATATAACTAGGTATTATCACCTTTTTTTATGCTAAATAGATCTCATATTGGAATTATTTAGTAAATAGCATTTACATAGTGAAGTTATTTAATGATATTCCATGGGGAAACAGAATAAACAAATCTGCATGAAGAACTGTACATTGTAAAACTTATGTAAATAAGAGAGAAGGTTCAAAAGTTGTAGAATTTTTTTTTTTTATTAACAAAAATAATTTTTTAAAGAACTAATGAACAACACCCTCCCACCAACCCACCCTTCCCTCAAAATCCCCAAAACGTTAGAAGAATAAATTGAACACCTTGAAGAACAAGTGGCCATTTCAGTCATGGTGACAAGTGACCATTTCAGAAAGAATGGAAAGTGAACAGTTAACTTATGATAAAAATTGAACAAGTGAACATTTAACTATTGAATACAATTGGCCAATACATTAACAATAACAATAACAAGTATAATAAATTGATAACAGCAAGTGAACATTTTTAATACAAGTGAACGATAGAGAAGCACTCCTCCCTCCCTACCTGTGACCACGTTTCCCTCCAGATCCTGTCCCACCCCGTGCTCACACCCCACCCGCCCGTTTTGGTCTACACAGACCGACACCAAGATGTTGTGCAGAGTGGGATGTCAAGACTTCCTGCCGCGGTGGAGGTGTCAGAGAGGAAGCGGAAACGTGAAGCTCTACTTCTGAGTCCGGAGGAACTGTGCCCTCCGTACTTTTGTGTGCCCGGGGTCTCGCTGCGAGCAGACACGACACCTTGGGGTGCAGCACCGTGTCCAGCCAGCAACGCATGCCGTAGGGCACTGGTTGCGGCTGTCTGCTGCCGAATAGCCTCCAAGGTCTCCCTTGCAGTCAGTGACTGCTCAGAAGACCAGTTGGAGAAGTTCTGGCAGAACTCGCTCCAGGATGCTGGAAACTCGCTCCAGCTCGCAGAGAGCTGGCTCCAGCTCGCAGAGAATCCCTCGAATCCGTGGATAAGGACGCGACCGATCGTGACCGTCTCCCTGTACAGGGAAATCAAGTTGTCTGTCTGGCCCTCCAAGGCAGGCGATTGCTCACCACGTTGACCGGACCTCCGTGGGGTCGGTGTTTGCAATGTGACGCGCCTTGGCATCGCCACCTGCACACCGCTTGGTCCCGGTGCTTCTTCCATCTCAACCGAGATGGCCGCAGGGTTGTTACCCCTTCCCGCAAAAGAAATCTCCTCTTCCATCTCCGTCTCCTCCTCCTCCTCCTCCTACTGAAGCACAGCAGCAGGAGTCTGCAGTGGCTCCTCCTCTGCCTCCTGTGATGGTGGAGACGGTTCAGTGGTAGTGGACCCCACTGACTCGACAGCACTTGACCTTTTCATTTGATAAACGACAATTAACTATTCAAATCATTGCATTGCAATTTTTCTCGAACTCAAAACATTGCAAGGCTTTCCATTACCCCGCACGCACAGGTGATCACAAGGTTAAACATGACCACATTCGAACATCTATAGTACATCACCATTATGTATCAGATTATATTATAATTGTATAACATTACATTGTAATTGCAAAACATCAAATTACATTTTAATTGCAAAACATTACATGCGTAACTGTTATTTTCAGTATTTACTAATGATTCACACATTGAACAATGCACATTTCTCATTACTCGCCTGTCTCAAGGATGGGTTCGGTCACACCACGGGGTGTGACCAAACGGCATTTTGGCCCCACCAAGGCCACCACGAGCTCCTCGTGAGCACTTAAACAGTGCATCACGGCAGAGCCCCCGCCCGTCCTGCGTTGCTGCTGATTATTGATCGAGATCTTCTTCTGTAAATGATACGATAACATTGCACGCCATAAGCAAATGGATCAGGCGATTTAAGACATTGAAGACATTTATTTCACACTGCAATATTTAACTTTATGCTGGGTTGTATAAATGTTTTCATAATTTAGTTATGTTCAAATGTAACCAAATAACATTGCAGATTCTAGTTACTATTTAGATCATTAAATAATACATAAATATAAATTTCAACTTACTCTCGCAGCTGCCAGTAGGCTGATCCAGCTCTTGCGGCACTGGTCCGGTGTCCGGGCTTCGTTAGAGGCCGACGTGACCACGTCGGCAATCTCTGCCCAAATCCTGCGATATGCACGGGCTGGAGGTTTCCCCTGCCCACCCCATGTCAGATCCTCCCACCTGGTGCTGACCGCATTCACCAGGGCCTCACTGACCTCCTCGCTGAAAGGCTTGGCCCTACCCCTCTCAAATGATGCCTCCATTATCGATTACTATGAGTTTATTCAGAACACAAAATGCTTTTCCCTATCTCTCTCTCTCTCTCTCTCTCTCTCTACGACCCTTAGAGCTTCTGAGCATATGTGATGACCCCTGACCTCCCAAAACGCGGGAAGGAGAATCAACCTGCACATGCGCAGTAATGCGTTGCTAGGGAAGCTTTTTATTTCATTCACTTCCATTTTCTTTGGGCGATCATGACAGCGCCGAGAAATGACATCGTCCATTTGACATCGCTGGGGTAAGGCCGAGTGGAAAATCGCAAAAAAAAAAAAAAATGTGCCTTGAGCCGGCGATCAGCACGGGCAATAGGTCCCACATCGCTGGAACAAGGCCCATTTTTTTTGACCTTAGCCTGAAAGTGGAAAGTGTAGCCCACCGTATCTGTGGAATCCGTAACCCAGTGAGAGCCTGCGTGTTGAAATGTAACCTAGTGAGATTCAGTGAGCGTTGGACAATGTCTCAATGAGAGTCACTGTCTGTGGAACACATATCTAATTGGGAGTCAGTGTCTCTGGAACCTGTGCCCCAGTGAGGGTGAGTGCCTGTGGAACCCGTAGTCCAATGAGAGTCATGTTTTGGAGTTCATGCCCCATTGGCAGTCAATGCCTGGTTTCCGTAGTGCAGTAAGAGTCAGTGTCTGTGGAACCCGTAGCCCAGTGAGAGCCTATGTTTAGAACTGTACCCCTTTGAGTGTGTATTGAACTGTACCAGTGAGAGTCAGTGTCTGTGCAACCCATACACAAGTGAGAGTCAGTGGGTGTGGTACAGTTCCCCATTGAGTGAGTGTGTGGATCTGTACCCCATTGAGAGTCAGTGCCTGTGGAAATATACTGCAGTGAGAGTCAGTGTCTGAGCAACTGTACCCCAGTGAGAGTTTGTGTGTGTGTGTGTGTGGATCTGTAGCCAGTGAGAATCAGTGTGCGTGGAACTGTACCCTACTGAGGGTCAGTGTCTTTGGGACCTGTATACCATTGAGCGTCAATGTGTGTGGGACCCATACACTAGTGAGTGCTAGTGTTCATTAAGCTGTACCCGAGTGAGTCAGTATCTGTGGGTGTGGTAAAGCAGCGAGAGTCAGTGTCTCTGGAATCTGTACCCCACTGAGAGTCATGGTCATTGGGACCGTATCCTTGAGTCAGTGTGTGTGGAATCCATACACCAGTGAGATTCCGTGTTTGTGGTACCTGTACCCCAGTGAGTGCCAGTGTTAGTGGAACTGACCCCAGTGAGGGTGGAACTACAGTACTGTGAGTGCCAGTGCATGTGGAACACTTACCGCAGTGAGAGTCAGTCTGTGTGAGACACGTACCCCAGTGAGAGTCAATGTCTGTGGGACCCGTACCCCAGTGAGAGTCAATGTCTGTGGAACCCGCATTCAAGTGAGAGTCTTTATGTGTGCGACCTGTACCCCAGTGAGAGTCAGTGTTTGTGGGACCCGTACCCCAGTGAGAGTCAGTGTCTGTGGGACCCGTACACCAGTGAGAGTCAGTGTTTGTGGGACCCGTACACCAGTGAGAGTCAGTGTTTGTGGGACCCGTACACCAGTGAGAGTCAGTGTCTGTGGGACCCGTACCCCAGTGAGAGTCAGTGTGTGGGGGACCCGTACCCCAGTGAGAGTCAGTGTCTGTGGGACCCGTACCCCAGTGAGAGTCAGTGTCTGTGGGACCCGTACCCCAGTGAGAGTCAGTGTCAGTGGGACCCGTACCCCAGTGAGAGTCAGTGTCTGTGGAAAGGGTACCCCAGAGAGTCAGTATCTGTAGAACTGTCTCCCAGTGAGATTGAGCTTTTGGACCCAGTACCACAGTGAGAGTCAGTGTCTGTGTAAATGTACTCCAGTGTGTGTCAGAGTCTGCCGAACTTTATCCCAGTGAGAGTCAGTGTGTAACTGTGCCGCAGTGAGAGTCAGTGTCTGTGGAACCCGTATCACAGAAAAAGTCAATGTCTGTGGAACCCGAACACCAGTGAGAGCCTGTGTGTGCGGAACTGTACCTAAGTGAGAGTCATTTTCTGTGGAACACATACCGTAGTGAGCATCAGTGTCTGTGGAGCGCGTATCCTAGTAAGAGTCAGTGTCTGTGGAACCCGTAGTCCAGTGAAAGGCAGTGTGTGGAATGTACCACAATGAGTTAGTTTGTGGAACCAACACACTAGTGAGAGCCAGCGTTGTGGAACTGTGCCCCAGTAAGAGTGAATTAGTGTGGAATTGTACCCGAGTGAGATTCATTGCCTGTGGCACCCGCACAACAGTGGGAGTCAGTGTGTGTGGAACCCTTAGTCCAGTGGGAGTCAGTGTGTGTGTGTGTGTGGGGAACCCTTACCCCAGCAAGAGTCAGTGTCTGTGGTACCCATACACCAGTGAGAGCCTGTGTGCGGAACTATACCAAGTGAGAGTCAGTGTCTGTGGAACTCGTATCGCAGTGAGTGTCAGTTTCTGGAACACATATCCTAGTAAGAGTCAGTTTCTGTGGAACCCATAGCCCAGTGAAAGCCTGTGTGTTAAAGTGTACCCCATTGAGATTGAGTGTGGGTGGAACTGTACCACTGAGTCAGTTTGTGCGGAACCTGTACACCAGTGAGAGCCTGTGTGCGGAACTGTACACCAGTGAGAGCCTGTGTGCGGAACTGTACCCCAGTGAGTCATGGTCTGTGGAAATGTATCCTCGTGAGAGACAGTGCATGTGGAACCCTTACCGCAGTGAGAGTCAGCGTGTGTGAGACATGTACCCAGTGAGTGTCAGTGTCTATGGGACCCGTACCCAGTGCGAGATTGTGTGTGGAGCCTGTACCACAGTGAATGTCAGTATCCGTAGAACCCATACCATAGTGGTAGTCAGTGTCTTTGAACCTGTATGCCTGTGAGAGTCAGTTTCTGTGGAGCCCATATCCTAGTGAGTCAGTGTCGTGGAATCTAAAGATCAGTGTATGTGGAGCCGGTACCCCAGTAAGACTCCGTGTCTGTGGAACTCGTTCCCCAGTGAGTGTAAGTATCTGTGGAACCCGTACCCCAGTGATGATCCTTCTACTTAGTTGCTGGGAGTCGAGGATCACTCGCCTCTACACTAAAATGAATTCTCAAGTGATTAATGTGTCCAACGCAGCACCTACAATCTGTCACTGGTGGAACGGATAGTTGAAGGGACGGGTGGGTTTAGTGCTTGGGTTATAGTGCGCTTCTCCTGCTCTTTACGCTTGGTTTCTGCTTGCTCCTGATGACGAGACTCGATGTGTTCGGCCCCTTTCCGGATGCTTCTCCTCCACTTTAAGCGACCTTGGGCCAGGGATTCCCGGGTGTCGGTGGGGATGTTGCACTTTTTCACAGTGGCTTTGAGGGTGTCCTTGAAGCATTTCATTTGCCTACTAGGGGCACGCTTGCCGTGTCGGAGCTCTGAGTAGGGCACTTGCTTTGGGAGTCTCGTGTCGGGCAATGTGGGCTGCCAACTGAGCTGGTCGAGTGTGGTCAGTGCTTCGATGTTGGCCTGAGGGAGAGCACTGACATTGGTGTGCCTATCCTGCCAGTGGGTTTGCAGGATTTTGCGGAGGCAGCGCTGGTACTTCTCCACTGCTTTTGAGGTGCCTGAGTACATCGTCCATGTCTCAGCCATACAGGAGGGCGGGTATCATTACTGCCCTGTAGACAGTGAGCTTGGTGCCGGGTTTGAGATCCTGGTATTCAAACACACACTTCCTCACGCGAGCCAAGGCTGCACTGGCACACTGGAGGCGGTGTCTGCCCTGGTTGACAGTCGGCTCCCGAAGTATGGAAAATGGTTCACGTTGTCCAAGGCCTCGTGGTGTATTTTGATTATCGGAGGCGGCAGTAAAGTGTGGCGGAGCACATTGGTAGAGGACCTTTGTCTTACGAATGTTTAGTGTAAGGCCCATGCTCTTGTACGCTTCAGTGAATGTATTGACGATGGTTTTGAGTTCGTGCTCAGAGTGTGCGCAGAGGCCAGCGTCGTCTGCCTACTGTAATTCAATGTACCCAGTGAGAGACAATGTCTGTGGAACCAGTACCTTATCGAGAGTCAGTGCATGTGTAGCGCATACCTCTGAGTGTCAGTGACTGTGGCACCTGTAAGCAAGAGAGAGTCATAAACTGTGTAAGCTGTTCCCCAATCATTGTCAATGTCTGTGGAACTGTACCTCAGTGAGAGTCAGTGCCTGCGACACACGTACCCCAGCGATAGTCTGTATGGAAACCGTCAGTCAGTCAGTGTCTGTGGAACCGTACCCCATTCAGAGTCAATGTCTGTGGAACCGTACCCCATTCAGAGTCAGTGTCTGTGGATCTATACTGCAGTGAGAGTCAGTATGTGTGGAACTGTACCCCAGTGAGAGTTAGTGCATGATGGGGCCCATGCGCTAGTAAGAGGCAATATGTGTGGAACTATATTCGAGTGAGAGTCTTTGTCTGTGCGACCCATACCCAAGTGAGAGTCAGTGTCTGTGGAATGGTACTCCAGTGCGAGTCAGTGTGTATGGAACTGTATCCCAATGAGAGACAGTGTCTGTGAAGATGTAGTCCAGTGACAGTCAGTACCCGTGGAACTTTTTCCAAGTCAGAGACATTGTGTGTTTAACTTTACCCAAGTAAGAGTCAGTGTCTGTGGAACTCGTAACCCAGTGAGAGTCAGTGCATATGGAAACCTTGCCCCAGTGAGAGTCAGTGTGCGTGTGACCCTTACCCCGGTGAGTGTAAGTGTGGGTGGAACTGTACCCCAGTTAGACAGTGCCTGTGGGACCTTTAGCCCAGTGAGAGGTGGTGTGAGGGACCCTTAGCCCAGTGAGAGTCAGTATCTCTGGAACTGGTAACCCAGTGAGTTAGTATCTGTGGAATCCATACCCCAGTGGCAGTCGGTGTCTGTGGAACTGTATCCCAGTGAGAGTCAGTTTGTGTGTAACTCTACCCCAGTGAGGATCAGTGTCATAAGAACATAAGAAATAGAAGCAGGAATAAGCCATTTGGCCTTTGGTTCTTCTGCCAATCACCTTAAATCTGTGTGCACTGGTTCTCGACACTTCTGCCAGTGGTAGTTATTTACTTCATCCAGACCCCTCATGATTTTGAACATCTCTTTCAAATCTCCTCTCAAAGTTCTGGGATAAAATGAGTATGAAATGTATAGTGGCTGCGGAATTCTTAAAATGCATTCAGTTGAATTTTTGTCGGCAGTACGTAGCAAGCTGACCCACAGGATGGGCGGTTCTGGAATTCGGTTTAGAGAATGAGCAGCTTGAAGGGTTATCAGTTTCAGAGCATTTTGGTGCTAGTGATCATAATTCAGTTAGATTTATGGTTGTTGTTGAAAATTTATGGATAGATCAGGAATATAAGTTGTCAATTGGGGAAAAGCCAATTTTACTAAACTGAGATGTGATTTAGCCAATGTGGACTAGAAACAGCTACTTGAAGGTAACAAAGCTGTGTGGGGCATGCAAGGAGGAGGTAGTGTGACTTCAGTGCAAATATGTTTCCTTTAAGAAAAAGGGCATGAAAACCATTCTCGAGCCCCCCCCCCCCCCTGGATATCTAGGTGCATACAGGGCAGGATAAAGGGAAAAAAAGCGTAGCTGATGACAGATACCAAGGGCTCAATGCTTTCCTAATTACCTTTTTAATTTCACTTCTGGACTTTCTATACTCCCCTAGGATTTCTGCAAAGAGGAGATGCAAAATTATTGGCAACTAAGATCAAGGAAAATACAAAGATAGTTTATAAATACATTAAGAACAAGGGGATAACTAAAAGAGTAGGGTCTATTAGAGACCATAAAGATGATCTGTGTATGGAGGCGGAAGACAGGGTTATGGTTCTAAATGAATACTTTGCATCTGTTTTCACAAACTGGAGGCATAAGATAAGAACATAAGAATTAGGAACAGGAGTAGGCCATCTATCCTCTCGAGCCTGCTCCGCCATTCAACAAGATCATGGCTGATCTGGCCGTGGACTCAGCTCCACTTACCCGCCCGCTCCCCTTAACCCTTAATTCCCTTATTGGTTAAAAATCTATCTATCTGTGACTTGAAAACATTCAATGAGCTAGCCTCAACTGCTTCCTTGGGCAGAGAATTCCACAGATTCACAACCCTCTGGGAGAAGAATTTCCTTCTCAACTCGGTTTTAAATTGGCTCTCCCGTATTTTTGAGGCTGTGCCCCCTAGTTCTAGTCTCCCTGACCAGTGGAAACAACCTCTCTGCCTCTATCTTGTCTATCCCTTTCATGATTTTAAATGTTTCTATAAGATCACCCCTCATCCTTCTGAACTCCGAGTAAAGACCCAGTCTACTCAATCTCATGCTGCAGGCATGCTGCAGACATTGCAATGAGGGAGGAGGTGTGTGAAATATTAGATGAAATAACAATAGTGAGAGAGGAAATATTAAGTGGTTTAACATCTTTGAAAGTGGATCAATTCTCAGGCACAGATGAAATGTATCCAAGGATTTTAGGAAAGCAAGGGAAGACATTTCAGAGGCTCTGACTATCATTTTCCAATCCTCTTGCTACAGAAGTGGTGCTGGAGGAATGGAAGACGACAATATTGTAATATTGTTTAAAAAGGGTGAAAGGGATAGCCTGAGTAATTACAGGCCAGTCAGCCTAATCTCGATACTGGGAAAATTATTGGAACAAGTTCTGACTGACAGGATAAATCATTAATTCAGGAAGGCACGGATTAATCCAGGACAGTCAGCATGGATTTGTTAAGGGAAGATTGTGTCTGACTAATCTAAATTAATTTTTGAGAAGGCAAAGTGAGGGTCGATGAGGGGAGTGCATTTGATGTGGTGTATATGGATTTTAGCAAGGCTTTTGATAAGGTCCCACATGGCAGACTGGTCACTAATGTCAAAACCTATGAGATCCAAGGCAAAGTCACAAGTTGGATCCAAACTTGGCTCAGAGGCAGAAGGCAAAGTGTAATGATCGATGGGTGATTTTGTGACTGGATGGCTGTTTCCAGTGGGATTCCACAGGACTCTGTACTAGGTCCCTTGCTTTTTGTGGCATATATCAATGATTTAGACTTAAATGTAGAGGGTATGATTAGGAAGTTTGCAGATGGTACAAAAATTAGCCTCTGTCATTTGGCTGAGTCAAAATCCTAGAACTCCCTCCCTAACAGGACTGTAGGAGTACCTTCTACACAAGCACTGCATCAGTTCAAGACGGCTCACCACCACCTTTTCAAGGGCAATTGGGGATGGACAATAAATGCTGTCCCTGCCAGCGATGCCTTCCTCCAATTAAGTTTTTTACGTCAATTTGCCCCCTGTCCTTTTCCACAGCTAACCTAAGCTTTGTGATACTATTACTGTTCCTGAGATTTTCCACATGCTGACACTTGCTCTACTTTACCCAGCTCAGTCTCCAGAACAAGATAATGCAATTTCTCCTTCCCCATTGCACTGGAAACGTACTGAAGAACGTTCTCCTGAACACACTTCGGAAATACTCCCCCCACGCTGTCCTTTACACTAAACTATCCAGTGGACATTAGGATAGTTGAAGTTCTCCATTATCACTACTCCAATAGTCTCGGTAATGTCCTTCCAAAAGTTCACCTCAATATCCTTCCAGCTAGTTGGCGGTCTACAGAATACATCTAGTTGTGTAATAGCACCCCTATTGTTTCTTAACTCTAACCACATAGATTCTGTCCTTGACACATCCAGGACATCGTCTCTCTGCAGCACTGAAATATCCTCCTTCATCAATACTGCCACCATATATCCTTTCTATCCTTTTCCTATCTTTCCTGAACACCTTATATTCTAGAATAATTAGTAAGCAATCCAGCCATTTTTGAGCCATGTCTCTGTTATCAACATGACATCATATTGCCATGTGTCTATTTGAGCCACCAGCCTACAACGCAACAACTTTATTTACCACACTTCGTGCATTCACACACATGCACACTAAATTATTAGACAATTATTTTAATCCTCTAGCAAGCTGCCGCTAGTACATTGGTCCTGGGTTTGTTGAGGTGCAACCCGTCTAGCATGTAGAGATCCCACCTCTCCCAAATCCAGCCCAATATCTCTGGAATCTAAAACCCTCCCTCCTGCACCATCTCTCCAGCATTCATCTGCTCTTTCCTTTGATTTATGTACTTGCTAGCTTGTGGCACCCTGAGTAATCCGGATATTACTACCTGTGAGGTCCTGCTTTTTAATCTTTCCTAGCTTACTAAAACCTACCTGCATGACCTCATTCCCTCTCTTTACCTATGTCATTACTGTCATGTGCCACCTTTTGGCTGTTCACCTTCTCGCTCCAGAATGTTTGCAGCTGCTCAATGAAGTAATTGACCCGAGCACCAGGGAGGCAAAAAAACATACTGGTATCACGTCTCCGGCCGCAGAAACGCCTGTCTTTTCCACTAACCATCGAATCTCTTGTCACTATTGCTTTTATTATCTATCCATTCCCTCTGTCCGCACACTCTTGCCCTGCGGGGTGACTTCCTCCAAAAACGTGCTATCCACGAAGCTCTCTGCCTCGCAGCTCCAGCACAATGACGCCGGCTGCTGCTCATCTCTAAAACCTGGAAATTAAGCACCTCCAGCTAACGACACTTCCTCCACATATGGTTGTCCAGGACACTGGATGCGTCCTGGATGTCCCACATTGCACATAATGGACATTTCACAGGACAGAGGTTCCCTGCTATGCCTATACTAAATATATTATTCTGTAACTTAACAGAACAAAATTAAGACCTAGGAAAAACAATCACCAACTCCATCATCATAGGCAGTCCTTTGGAATCAAGGAAGACTTGCTGCCATTCTGGAGTCCTTAGGTGGCTGAACAGTCCATGAGAACCAAAGTCCCTGTCACAGGTGGAGCAGATAGTTGTTGAGGGAAAGGATGGGTGGGACTGGTTTGCCTACATTCTTTCCGCTGCCTGCGCTTGATTTCTACATGTTCTCGGCGATGAGACTCGAGGTGCTCAGCGCCCTCCCAGATGCACTTCTGCCACTTGGGGCGGTTTTTGGCCAGGGACTCCCAGGTGTCGGTGGGGATGTTGCAATTTTTCAGGGAGTTTGAGGGTGTCCCTGTAACGTTTCCTCTGCCCACCTTTGGCTTGTTTGCCATGAAGGAGTTCCAAGTAGAGCGCTTGCTTTGGGAGTCTTGTGTCGGGCATGCGCACGATGTGGCCTGCCCAGCGGAACTGATCAAGTGTGGTCAGTGCTTCGATGTTGGCCTGATCGAGGACGCTAATGTTGATGCGTCTGTCCTCCCAGGGGATTTGTAGGATCTTGCGGAGGCATCGTTGGTGGTATTTGTCCAGCTACTCATCTATCAGCTCCGTCCCTTGTGCTGACATCACTTGCCTCACTCCCTGAAGCTCGCACTCCCTTTGGGCTCTTGGCCCGTCCTTTATTGGCCGCTCCTCTCGCTATCCCGCAGGTCCGCTGTCGTGTCTATTAAATTAGAGACCTTGGGTTCTGTGGATCCACTCCTCCTTTTCTGTCAGATATGTCAACTGCCTTCCACCTCTCCACCAAAATCCTGCATTCACAAAATTCCTCCACTCTGCTTATGACCCACTCCATTTGCGTTCTCCCAGCTCTGTCTCGCAGCTCTGTGCTTTTGCTAACTGGTGTCCAATGTATACCTTTAGAGTCAAACAATCTACAGCTGCTTAATCAGTTTCTAGCTCACAGCTCGTAAAATACCGGCGATTTGCCAATTGAATTTAACCGTGTGCCCCCTTATCAAGGAGGCACAACCAGCCGAACCTGGAAAATTAACACGAAAACGTTTAAAGGAATCTTAATAAATCAAAATAAAACTTTGTTCCTCGTTGTAATGATGCACTTTAGCGTCCACTATCGAGGGTCTTGAGTGTGTCGGTCCAAACCAGGGATACAATGGCATGAACATGGCTGCGGAAGACAGGCAGGCAGTCGGGCTGAAGGACCCCCTTGACTGCCCGCTACCTGGAATGGTTAATGGCCAACTTGGCCAGTCCTTGGAGGAGGCTCTCTGACCTGCCTGCTCCCCTCTGCACAGGATGGCTAAAGATCAGGAGTGTTGGACTGAAGTGCAGCAAAAGATAGAGGAGCAGGCCCCTCAAATAGCAGAAGAGGGGCTGCAACCTTACACATCCAAATCAACATGGAACACAGCCTCCTATTGGCCACAGAAAATGCAGGCGGCCTGGGAGTCCATGAACCGACTTAAAAACTTATTGCACGGGACTGCTGCGTGCAACACCCTCCAGGCTAATTGCCCAATAGATAAAGGAAGGATTGCCGCATAGAGAGCCCTACATTTGGGATACCCACCTCTGCCGGATGGCAAGATGGTGCGCGGAGGCATATCCAGATAGCAGATGAGGATAACAAAATGGAAGGTGTGCAAGAGTATCTGATACAGTGATCCCTTCTGCGCAGGACAGAAAGGCACAGAGTGAAATCCCAGAGGCAGCACAAGTTGTGAGGTTCCAGCTCCCGAGGGAGCTTTCGGGTCTTGGCAACAATGAGGAATTCCGTCCAGACGGTGGTCTTTTTGGACGGTCCTCCTCGACACAAGTGGAGTCAGGGCACAGTGCCATTTTTAGCGACTCGATGGCGTCGACCGTGAGCCAGATGTCGGCCCAGGACAGGCCATGTCCCAGCTGCTCTGGTGCCATTCAACCCGCTTCTCCAGAATCCAGTATGTCCCTGAATCCGGTCACCTTTCCAAGCACAGCCTT
Source organism: Pristiophorus japonicus (assembly GCF_044704955.1). Classification (NCBI taxonomy): domain Eukaryota; kingdom Metazoa; phylum Chordata; class Chondrichthyes; family Pristiophoridae; genus Pristiophorus; species Pristiophorus japonicus. Next base: position 4,751,964 of record NC_091983.1, on the reverse strand, counting down.
CTCGTCTGCCTGCCACCTAAAACCGCGGTCATGGAGGTTCGGATTCCTTAGCAGTGGCTCACAAAGGACAGCCGCCAATCCAGACGGGGGAGAACTGCATTTGCAGGCAACCTTGTTCCAGACCCTGATGACTTCACGGTAAAAGATAGGCAGCCCCCTCATAGAGGCCCGGGTGTCTCCTAGGTTTATAAACAAGAGCTGTGTGTCATCATTGAGGCCAAACTGCTGGCAGAAGAAAAACACACCATCTTGGTGAATGCTCAACATACAGGTATCTGCAGGGTCTGAAGATGGATTGTCACAGCCTGGGTGCGACTGACCGCCCTCATTAAGCAGGAAACTCAAAGCCGCGGCAAAACCCAATGCTCCCAGTGGTCCCAGAAGATATTGGCAAGCTTCTTTTGAATCTTGGTGAAAAAGGAGGGGTCAAAGTGAACCATCGGTACGACAGCATAGCGGCCATCAGCTGGTTTATGACTCGCACTCAACCCCTGTAGGATAGCACTCTGAGTAGTCCTGTCCAGTGCCCTAGGCGAGTGTTGATTTTGGCTTCTAGCTCTTGCCAGTTTGCCGGCCAGGCTTTCTCCGCAAGGCTATGGTAAACTCCCAGGTAGAGGAGACTGGGTGGGGTGCGCCAGGCAAAATGCTTGAACTCCTCTAGCAAGGCATCCACCCGCCACTGACACCAGGAGCCTGGGACATTTCTCCCAGTTGATCCTGGCGGAGGATGCGACTGAGTAAATCTGCTGGCACTCGGGATCCGTGACCATGAGGAGCACTTCATCAGCGTAAGCGGAGAGGACGACCTCCACGCCCGGCCCAACAACCTCTCCCGTAAGATGTGCTGGAAAGGTTCCACACACATGGCATATAACTGGCCGGACATGGGGCATCCCTCATGCACCCCTCTCCAAAAGTGAAGGGACACCATCAAAGACCCATTAACCATCATCAAACACTCCACAGCAGTGTACAGAAGTCTGATCCATGTGACGAAATGCATCCAGAACTCAAACGTGGAGAGTCCCGAAAAGATACTCGTGATCCACCCTGTCGAAATCCTTCTCCTGATCCAGGGAAATGAAGGCGACCCACATACCATCTCTCTATATATAATGGGGGAGCAGGTCTCCGACCAGATAGATGTTATCATGGACTGTCCAGCTAGGGAACATGTTGGAGTAGTCGGGGTGGTTCATCTGCTCCAGCACGGTGCAAAAGTGAGCACAAGAATATAAAATAGGAGCAGGAGTAGACAATTTGGACCTTCGCGTCTGCTCCGCCATTTAATAAGATCATGGCTTATCCGATCATGGACTCTGCTCCACTTCACTGCCCCCTCCCCATAACTCTTGATTCCCTTTATTGCTTAAAAAATCTATCTATCTCCGCCTTAAATATATTCATTGACCCAGCCTCCACAGCTCTCTGCGGCAGAAAATTCCATAGATTTACAACCCTCTGAGACTAGAAATTCCTCCATCTCAGTTTCAAATGGGCAGCCCCTTATTCTGAGACTGTGTCCTCTAGTTTTAGTTTGCACTATGAGTGGAAATATCCTCCCTGCATCCACCTTGTCTAGCCGCCTCATTATCTTATATGTTCGAGAAGATCACTTCTCATTCATCTGAACTCCAATGAGTATAGTCCCTATACTCAAACTATCTTCATAGGTCAACATCCTCATCTCCAGAATCAACCTAGCAAACCTTCTCTGAACAGCCTCCAATGCAAATATATTCTTTAATTACAGTGACCAAAACTGTACGCAGTACTCCAGTGTGGCCTCACCAATACCCTGTACAGTTGTAGCCGGACTTCTGCTTTTATACAACATCCCCCTTGTAATAAAGGCCAACATTACATTTGCCTTCCTGATTACTTGCTGTACCTGCATACTAACATTTTTTGTTTGCACAAGGACCTCCAGGTCTCTCTGTAGCAACACTATGCAATTTTTCTACATTTAAATTATACATTTTTTTTCTATTGTTTCTGCCAAAGTGGATAACCTCATATTTTCCCACATTATACTCCATCTGCCAATTTTTTTTCTCACTCACTTAGCTGTCTATATTCTTTTGCAGATTTTTTATGTGGTCCTCACCATTTGCTTTCCCACAAATTTTTGTATCATCAGCAAACTTGGCTACATTACACTTGGTTCCTTGATCCAAATCATTAAAATAGATTGTAAATAGTTGAGATCCCAGCACCGATTCCTGCAGCACCCCTATTTACTGTTTGTCAACCAGAAAATCACCCATTTTTCCCGATTCTCTGTGTTCTGTTAGCCAATCCTCTATCCATGCGAATATTACCTCAACCCCGTGAGCTTTTATCTTGTGTAGTAACCTTTTATGTGGCACCTTATCGAATGCCTTCTGGAAATCCAATTACACCACATCCCCTGGTTCCCCTTATCCACCCTGCTCATTACATCCTCGAACTCCAGCAAATTTGTCAAACATTGTCCTTTCATAAAACCATGCTGACTCTGCTTGATTGAATTATGCTTTTCCAAATGTCCTGCTATTGCTTCCTTAATAATGGACCCCAGCATTTTCCCAATGACTGATAGGCTAACTGGTCTATAGTTTCCTGCTTTCTGTCTGCCCCCTTTTCTAAATAGGGGTGGTACATTTGCAGTTTTCCAATCCGCTTGGACTTGCCCAGATCCAGGAAATGTTGGTAGATTACAATCAATGCATCCGCTATCTCTACAGCCACTTCTTTTTAGACCCTAGGATGTTAGCTAAAGAAGCTTGTCCATCTTTGGTCCCATTATTTTACTGAGTATTACTTATTTAGTGATCGTGATTTTTACTCCCTCCCTGTAGCCTCTTGATTATCCACTATTGGGATATTTTTAGTGTATTCTACTGTGAAGACTGATATTTGTTCAACATCTCTGCCATTTCCCTGTTCCCCATTATTAATTCCCCAGTCTCATCCTCTAGGCGGCCAGCATTTTATTAGCTACTCTTTTCCTTTTTTACATACTTGTAGAAAATCTTACTGTCTGTTTTTATATTTCGTGCTAGTTTACTTTCATCTATCTTCCCCCCCCCCCCACCCCTCTCTCTCTCTCTCTCTCTCTCTCTCTCTCTCTCTCTCTCTCTCTCTCTCTCTCTCTCCTTTTTTTTTAGTCGTTATTTGCTGGCTTTTAAAAGTTTCCCAATCCTCTGGCCTCCCACTAGTCTTGGCCACATTGTATGCCTTTGTTTTCAATTTGATACCTTCCCTTATTTCCTTAGTTTGCCATGGATGGTTATCCCTTCTCTTACAGTATTTCCTTCTTATTGGGATATATTTTTGTTGCGAGTTATGAAATATCTCTTTAAATGTCTGCCACTGCTCATCAACCGTCCCATACTTTAATTTATTTTCCCAGTCCACGTTACCCAATTCTGCCTTTATATCTTTGTAGTCTCCTTTATGTAAGCTTTGGACGTATGATTGAGATGCTACTTGCTCACCCTCCAACTGACTTTGAATTCAACCAGCTTATGGTCACTCATTCCTAGAGGATCCTTTACTTGGTGATCATTTATTAATCCTGTCTCATTACACAGTACCAGTTCTAAGATAGCCTGCACCCTGGTTGGTGCTGCAACGTACTGTTCAAGGAAACTATCCCGGATACACTCTGAACTCTTCCTCAAGGCTACCCTGGCCAATTTGCTTTCTCTAATCAATATGAAGTTTAAAATTGCCCATGATTATTGCCATTCCTTTTTTATAAACCTCCATTATTTCTCGAGTTCTACTCCATCCAACAGTGTAGCTACTGTTAAGGGGCCTATAGACTCTGCCCACCAGTGACTTTCACCCCTTATTATTCCATATCTCTATCCAAACTGATTCAACATCTTGATTTACTGAGCCAATATCTTTTCTCTCGAATGCACTGATCTCATCCTTTATTAACAGTGCTAACTCAGGTTCTTTTCCTTTGTCTGTCCTTCTGAATCGTCAAATACCCCTGAATATTTAGTCCCAGTCCAGGTCACTTTCCAACCACGTCTATCAGATCATACCCATTTGTATCTGTGTTGTCGACTCACCTATTTTGTTACGAATGCTGCGTGCATTCAGATAAAGATTTCAAATTTGTTTTTCCTCCATTCTTTCCTCCTTTTGACCCCACTTTCTGATTCACCTTCATGTTTATACATTGTCATTTCCTGGAGAGCAGACATGGCCCTGGCAGAAATGTTGCAATCCATGCTGAGGGAGACCGGGCACCAGTTGCTCAGTCGGGAGAGCTCGCCCTTCTTGGGTAACCGATTGATGACTGCCCTGCGCCAAGTGCGGGGCCTCTCCCGGTCACCAGACTTCCCCAGGACCCGCATGTAGTCACCCACAGAAATTCCCAGAATGCCTTGTGAATCCTCAAGATCTGCCTGTCCAGCCCTGGAGACTTGACCCTTGAGAGCTGGTCCGAGGGCACTGGTCAGCTCCGCCAGACTAGGTAGAGCATCCAGATTTTCGGCGCCCAGCGGGCTGACCTTCGGTGGCTTCTCCCACAATACTCTGCCTGAATCCTCGCTGGATGGATCAGGACAGAATAGGGCCTCTGTGACTGATGCCCTCTGGATCTGAGACCAGAGATCCATCGTCTGTCAGCAGTGTCAAGAATTGCTTACGGACCCCCTGTCTTTTTTTCCAGCTAATAGAAAAAGGAGGAGCCGCGGTTCAGGTCCTGGAGGAACCCGATCCATGATGTTACTTATGTGCCTCGGGATGCGGCAAACTGCAGGTCCTCCAATGCGCCGCCCTTCTCCTCGTACATCTTCCACAGGGTCAGATCTTCGATGACTTGGTCTAGACGGGATGCCAAGTCGAGTACCTTCTTCTCCAGGCATCCCACCTGGGCCTCTCGGCCATTGGTCGACTCCTCCACGTATTCTTTACAGAAGAAACAGACGTGAGCATTGCCCACATCCCACCAGAGACTCGCGGAGGGGAAGCCCTCCTGCTTCCTTCGCCATTCGGCCCTGAACCGACGGAACAAATCCTGGAAGTGCTCATCCTCCAGCAACTTGTTAAGATGCCAGTACGCGGACCCCACCTGCGCACGGAATGATGAAGCTTCGCCCACACCAGGTGGTGGTCTAAACACTGCACCAGCTGCTGGAACGCAGGACAGGTACGCCCGGGAAATGTACAGGCAGTCGATTCTGGAACTCCCTCTTCCACACCTCGCCCAAGTGAAGGCACTGGTGTCTGGACCAGGTCCCTCAACTTCTCCATCACTGCCAATCTCTGCATGGCACCAGAGTCCTTCATCTCGCAGGTGCAGTTAAAATCCCCCCACCCTCCAAGGACAATAGCAGTCACCGACATCGCGTAAAAGTGTGATCACTTCAAAGAAGCACACTTGCTGTGCACTGGGAGGTGGGGCGTACACCATTCACTAAATGGAGTGGCAAATCCCGCAGGCGAACAGTAACCAGGAACAAGCGGCCTGGTACAGGCTCCTTGACCACCAAGATCCCCGGTTGCAAATGTGGGGCCAGCAGGATAGCTGCCCCACAAGACATGGCGGAAGGTAATCATGCAGAACTCTCCTTCCCACTCCAGCAGCCACGTGTCCTCTTCTCCCAAAACAGCGTGGGGGGTCTTGCAGGAAGAACACTGCATATTTCCCCCCCCCCCCCTTAGGAATGACAATTTATTAAATCTGCCTTTGATGTTGAGGCTGGCGGTTATCTTTATGAAACGTGCATAGCGCAACCTCTACCTACCTACTGTGGGGAGGGAGTGGAATCATGTGTTGACTGCCACTCCCTCAGCTGCTGAGTGAGCAATGTCTTTAGCCGGTGCAGCCCGCGACTGTCTTTTTGCTTTGTGGCCTTGGCCATGCCCATGTTTTTGATGGCGCGAACGGACTTGATGAGCAGTGCAGGCTTGGGCCATTTCGCCAGGTCCAGCTGGATCTTGTTGGGGCGACCCTGGCATTCTGCCATAAATTGCCGGATTTCCACGACTGGGATGAGCGGTGACTCGGTGGAGGGCACGAGCAGATCCATCACCTCACTGGCAACGGAATTTAATCCTCTCCCGCGCCCACCACAGAGCCCCCGCCCACCTCCTGGGTGGTCGCTGCCAGTGGCCAGTCTGTCGACCACACGGGGTGCGCCTGTCCTGGCCTGAAGTCCAGCTTGAGGTCAATGCCATTGAGTCGCTGAAAATGACACTGGGCACCATTCGGCCCTACCTCTGTGTCACGATCCCACACCCAGGATCGATGGCAGCGATGTCCTCTCTGTACTTCTCAGCGGGTGCTGGGCCAGTAGGCAGCAATGGATCGGGGCCCCCCTCTGGGGTGTACAGAGAAACTGGGGAGGAACCTATCTCCAGTTGCTCCAACACACCAAGCACTAACTTCAAGGACATAGGGTGCTGTCACCTGCTGCCACCATCCGCTGACCCAGCGGGTGGGGTGTTTTAATGAAAATCCTTTACCAGATCGATCGGGTCCTGAGGGATGTCAATGATGTGCTCGCCATGCCTGCGTCGTTTTGGGCTGCCACTGGCACCAGCAAAGATGGGCTTGCCCTATGAAGATCCATTTAAGGGCTGCATTCACCCCGAGTCTCTGACCTGAAGGTCTTGATGGCCTCGCTGGGTGAACAGAGGGCGTTCTTAATTGAGGCACACATTTCCCCTGTGTTTTAACAATGGGGAGGAGCCGCCTTCACTCTATGCAGTAATTAATTCAAGATGAAACTATTAAAGGTGCCTTTCGGAGAAGGAGAGAGAGAGAAATGACGTGAAGGAGGTAGGCTGCATTGGCAGGGCGGACCCACGTGATAGTGGGTGGGTGTTTGCAGAGGTGCACTCTCCGATGGATAACAGAAGTCTTCTATAGATGGTCTTCTGGCGGGGGGAGAAAATGTCTTCACACGGGATGGCTGGTACCACCCAGGCAAAGTCCTCCACCAGGTCGTAACGATTTAATTAAGGAAAACCAGTCTTCACCCAAGCAGCTCCAGGTGTCCCGGGCCAGGAAATGGGGAGGGATGTTCTTTGTGGTGTATGGAGCCTAGTTCACAACAAAAACGCCACACACCCACACTGCCATCCCCCACAATGTTTCGGCTGCCTTGATCTTCTTTCCTCCCCCCCCCCACCGAAGTCTTTATTGGAGAATGCACCAAAGCCCCCACCTGTTGATGTTGAAATGGCTCTCCCTCCTTCCACACAGATGATGTGGTCTTCTGGTAGCTTCTCTTCCCTCTCTCAAATGTTGCAGCCGTTGGAATAGCAGCTCTCATTTTTCTCCTCTCTCCAGGCAGCTCTGCTGTGGTGGCAACAAACCTCTTCCTAATCCCAGACGCTAGCGGTCATTCTGTAGATGTAGCTAGCAGGCAGGCAGCTTATCTTCCTCCTCTCACAGGGTCTCTGTCTCCCTCTCAATGTAAGGAGCACTAGCACCAGTTCAGCCACTAAGTGAGCAAATGCAGACCTCATCGTGAATTACTTGACTCAACCGACCGTAGTTCTATTGAGTCTTGTGAACATCACGTGACAGGATAAGCCATTTACAATGTGGCAGCTCTGCAGACCTGTGAGCATATAGTTGCCTACATTACAACCCCTCCTCACATTAAAATATCTCCCTCGCTCCACACACTGAAATATCATCTCTCCTCTCCACCCCCCCCACACTGAAATATCACGCCTTCCCAACCCCCCTACACCCCACACTGAAATATCACCTCTCCTCTCCACCCCCCCCACACTGAAATATCATCTCTTCCCAACCCCCCTACACCCCACACTGAAATATCACCTCTCCACCCCCCCCCCCACACTGAAATATCATCTCTTCCCAACCCCCCTACACCCCACACTGAAATATCACCTCTCCTCTCCACCCCCCCCACACTGAAATATCATCTCTTCCCAACACCCCCCCCCACACTGAAATATCACCTCTCCAGCACCCCCCCCCCCCACTGAAATATCACCTCTCCAGCCCCCCCCACCCCACACTGAAATATCATCTCTTCCCAACCCCCCCCCCCCACTGAAATATCACCTCTCCAGCCCCCCCCCCCCCCACTGAAATATCACCTCTTCTCTTCCCTCCCCCCCCCCCCCCCCCCTGGCCACACACTTGTTAGCTACTGTTGGATCATTTTTCCTGTGGTGTTATTTTGTCTTAAAGGAATACTCGTTTGTTTGTTGTAAATTATGGATTAATTCTATAAATGCTAGCTTGCCTCCAACTTAATTTTCCTCCCGAAAGTACCTGGTAGTGCCGAAGCAACTTAGACGTGTCGTCGGAGGCCTCCAGTCAGGGTATGGGAACACACATCCCAGGAACGGAAGCACAACCTGGGATCACGTGGGCCTGGACCACGAATGAACATCTATTATTTTCAATAATAATAATGGAAGTTCCGTTTGTACAAGCTCCCATTACTATTAATGAGAATAACTGCAAAAAACACAAACACAACAGAACAAATAAAAAAAATAAAAAATAAACTCATTTAAAATGAATTGAATTAAAAAAATTAGTTCCTGGGACGTGGATGTCTCTGGCACAGCCGGCATTTATTACCCATCACTAATTGCCCGAGAGAAGGTGGTGGTGAGCACCTCCTTGAACCGCTGCAGTCCGTGTGGTGAAGGTACTCCCACCGTGCTGTCAGAGAGGGAGTTCCAGGATTTTAACCCAGCGACGATGCAGGAACAGGAAAATATTTCCAAGTCAAGGTGGTGAACCTGCTGCCATTGATCTTTGAAGAACATAAGAAAATAACAAATAGGAGCAGGAGTAGGTCATTTGGCCCCTCGAGCCTGCTCTGCCATTCAATAAGATCATGGCTGATCTGATCATGGACTCAGCTCCACTTTCCTGCTCGCTCCCCATAACCCTTCACTCCCTTATCGCTCAAAAAGCTGTCCATCTCTGCCTTAAATATATTCAATGACCCAGTCTCCACAGCTCTCTGGGGCAGATCATTCCATAGATTTACAACCATCTGAGATGACATTTCTCCTCGTCTCAGTTGTAGGTAGTAGAGGTCACTGGTTTGGGAGGTCATACCGAAGAAGCCATGGTGAGTCGCTGCAATGCATCTTGTAGTTGGTAAAAACTGCAGCCACGTTGCCCAGGTGTTGGAGGGAGTGAATATTGAAGGTAGTGTACAGGGCGCTGAACAAGCAGGCTTCTTTTTCTTGGATTGTGTTGAGGTTCTTGAGTGTTGTCGGAGCCTCACTCATCCAGGCAAATGGATGAGACTATTCCATCGCGTTTTTGACATGTGTCTTGTAGATGGTGGAAAGTTTTTCGGGAGTCAGAATGGGAGACACTCGCCACAGAATACCCAGCCTCTGACCACTGTATTTATACAGCTGTGAGTTGGGAGTCAGGACTCTGTGGAGTTTTTCCTGCCCCAGTACAGGGCTCAGCAAAGTGTGTATCAGAAGGATTATATCAAGGGAGACTGGAGAGAGACCAGGGGGAGAGATTCAGCATGTCAGGAATATGCGTGGTTTAATAATTTGTGTTTGGAAATTGAAAGAAACAAGGAAGGATTCCAGTCAAGGAAATAGTGTTTGTCAGGGATAGGTAAGAGTTCGAGCTCACTTCTCCCTGTAGGGCCCCAGTGAGGGAGAGAGGTAGAGCTCACCTCTCTCTAGGGCCCCAGTGAGGGAGAGCGTTAGAGCTCACCTCTGTCCGTAGGGCCCCAGTGAGGGAGAGAGGTAGAGCTCACCTCTGTCCGTAGAGCCCCAGTGAGGGAGAGAGGTAGAGCTCACCTCTGTCCGTAGAGCCCCAGTGAGGGAGAGAGATGGAGCTCACTTCTCTCTGTAGGGCCCCAGTGAGGGAGAGAGGTAGAGCTCACTTCTCTCTGTAGGGCCCCAGTGAGGGAGAGAGTTAGAGCTCACCTCTGTCCGTAGGGCCCCAGTGAGGGAGAGAGATGGAGCTCACTTCTCTCTGTAGGGCCCCAGTGAGGGAGAGAGTTAGAGCTCACTTCTCTCTGTAGGGCCCCAGTGAGGGAGAGAGGTAGAGCTCACTTCTCTCTGTAGGGCCCCAGTGAGGGAGAGAGTTAGAGCTCACCTCTGTCCGTAGGGCCCCAGTGAGGGAGAGAGATGGAGCTCACTTCTCTCTGTAGGGCCCCAGTGAGGGAGAGAGTTAGAGCTCACTTCTCTCTGTAGGGCCCCAGTGAGGGAGAGAGGTAGAGCTCACCTCTGTCCGTAGGGCCCCAGTGAGGGAGAGAGGTAGAGCTCACCTCTGTCCGTAGGGCCCCAGTGAGGGAGAGAGGTAGAGCTCACTTCTCTCTGTAGGGCCCCAGTGAGGGAGAGAGGTAGAGCTCACCTCTGTCCGTAGGGCCCCAGTGAGGGGGAGAGAGATGGAGCTCATCTCTGTACTGGTGTGTCAGCCTGAATTTGTTTCTAAAGTCTCTGGAGTAGGTCTTGATCCTTCTGACTTAGAGGCAAGAGTGCTAAAAATATACCCACTGATTCCCTGTCCCACTCGCTATGTAAAGTTCCCTCTGATCCATCAACACTCTCTCAATACTAATTCCCCATTTTCACTTCCAGGATATCACCCAGTAAGATGAGGACTCTGCTGCTGATTCTGGGTTACCTGGGTAAGTCATTTTGATATAGACAAACAGCTCCGTGTTTATTTGATGTTTTTATGTAGAAAAAAACCTCCCAAGCTGCTTCTGGTTTGTGATTTTGATTCGAGCAGTTTCAGCACTGTGGCAGGGGCGGAAATCTAATTGGAGAGGTTTCTTACTTTCCTATTTACACTTTTAATTACTGACCAGATTTAAAACTTTTCCACTCGTGATAGTTATTCGATCAATTCTGTGTGCAGTTTTGGTCTCTATATTACACAAAAAGGATGTAGAAGCACTGGAAAGAGTGCGAAAAGGATTTGCAAGATGATACTAGAAATGAGATGTTACAACTTTCAGGAAAGACTGATCCGTTCTTTTCCCTAGAAAAGGGAAGGCTGAAGGAGGGCTTTAAAACTAAAAGATGTTTCCACTTATGGGCGAGACGAGACCCAAGGGACCATCAATATAAGATAGTCACTAATAAATCCAATCGGTAATTTGGGAGAAACTTCTTTGCCCAGCAAGTGGTGAGAATGGCGACCTTGCCACCACACTGAGAAGTTGAACCGACTGGCATCGATTATTTGCGGCTAAGCTCTATGAACGCACGGGAGGGAAAGAAATAGGAGGATATGTTGGTAGGGTTACAGGAAGAAGGGTGGGAGGAGGCCTGTGTGGAACATAAATAGCGTTCAGACCAGTTAGGCAAAATGACCTGTGTCTGTGTGTAGATTTTTCGCAATTCTACATACTTACATAATATTTTAATTTACTGATCAGATGTAAAGATTAGCCTTTGTAATATATTAATATTTTCAGCACCGATTGATACTATTTAGTATGCTTTTGTCATAGATCTTAAATATTATTATATAATCGCTCAACCATCGGTGGCCATGCCCCAAGCTCTAATTCCCTCAGTAAACCCCTTTGCCTCTGCGTCGCCTTCCTCCTTTTAAGACGTGATTTAAAACCTACCTCTTTGACCAAGCTGAGTCATGTGCTGTAATTTCTTCTTCCATGGCTCGGTGTCAATTTTTTGCCTTATAACACTGCTGTGAAGCGCCGTGAGGCATTTTACTATGTTAAAGGTACTATATTAAAAGAAGTTGTTGGTGTTGTTTTTTATTATGCGTTAGAATATTTAATATTTGCATTATTGATTGATATTGGCCCTGAAATTCCATTTTTGTCCTTCCCACGAGCATTTTAGAGACAAATTACGCATTTGCCTTAAGCTGCTGCCCACGTTCGACTTTCCAATGCTGTGGCCTCTCCTGACTCTGTGTCGCAGCGCGTGCATGTTGGGACATGCGCAGGCCTGGAGCTGGAGTCACATGGCTCTGGGCAGCCAATCAAGTAAAGTATATACTCATTCCTCGTAATAGGAGTTCCATAAGGTCCTAAACTCCTATACCGTGATTGAGAAACAGCCCCAAACATCCAAAACAGTAATAAAAAATAGAAAATATTCACTACATTCATTTAAATTAAAGTTGTTAATGTCTTAAATATATATATATTTTCCCAATTTAAAAAATGTTTTTAAAAATAAACTTACCGTTGTGGGAGAGTTTGTAATAAAATATGTTTTCTTAACTTTATTTTTATGTTTTTGTGTTTTTTAAAACACTTGCACCTGTAAAAGTAGGCGCTGCACCTGCTTTTTCAGGCGCAAGATTTTTGAGGACATTTGTATGCGTAAATATTGGAAATTTTCACTTACAAATGTCCTCGCTCCCAATCTACAGCTGATCTGTCATGCCAGAAACTTCACAGATCAGAAAAGCTGGTTTTCAGCACATGCACATTGTGCACCAAAAACTGGCTTTTCCGATGCCTTCCCGGGTCCATACAAACTTCGTACGGGTCCGGGAACATCGGAATTTCAGGGCCATTATTTATTATGCCTTTGTGATATTTTATCTTTGTATTTTTGACATGTTATTTATTATGCATTTGTAATATATCTTAGAAATCACTAAAGCATATATAATTTATTATACATTTGTAATAGACTTTAATACTGGCATTATTGATATTTTTTATATATTATTTGCAATATCGATTCATATCCATTTGTAATATATCTAACATTTGCATTTATTTTATTATTTGCATTATTGAGTTATATAATTTATGCACTAAAATATTTTAAATGATATTATACACTTGTAATATTATTTGCTTCATATGCATTTGTAATGTCAATTTTGTATTATCGATTCATATTTACTATTTGTGACAGATTTAATATTTGCATTACTGATTTATTGTGTTATGCATTTGTTATATCTATATATCTATATATCTATATATCTATATATCTATATATCTATATATCTATATATCTATATATCTATATATCTATATATCTATATATCTATATATCTATATATCTATATATCTATAATATTATCCATTTGTAATAGATATTGAATATTCATTGGTAAAATGTATTCATTGGTAATATATTTAATTTTTGTGTTATCAATTATGATAACATATCTATTTATATATTAGGTATTTGTAATGTTTGCAATATTGAGTCATGTTATTATACATTTCTAATATTGTACTATCGATTCATGTTATGCATTTGTAATATATCTAAAATTTGCATTATTGATATTTTGCACTTATCGTAGATATTTACTATTAATATTTATTCTCCATCCTGGTGTCTGTTTTTACCTCAAGATAATTGAGAGTTTTCTATCTTTTAAGGTGCCCTTAAATTTTTGCTCTTAGTTACTGTAAATGTTATATTTAACAATTCTTATTTTTGGTGGTTAAATTTACTACTGATTTAAATGTACAAGTACATAAGTATCATTTACATTCATATGTTTATTTCCCAATGTAATTTATTAACTTTACATTCAATTCTTAAATTTATCTTAAAATTTAGATTTCAAATTCACGGGTTCGGTCCCACCAGGAGATTTGTGTCCATTTCTGGGCGCCACACTTTAGGAAGCACTTGAAGGCTTTGAAGAGGGTGGAGAAGAGATTTACTAGAATGGGTACAGAGATGTGGGATTGCAATTACATTGATAGATAAACTGAAGTAGTTGTTGTTCTTAGAGTAGAGAAGGAAAAGAAGAGATTAGATAGAGGTGCTTAAAATCAGGAAGGATTTAAACATTCACTCCCCCACCATCGGTGTATCATGGCTGCAATGTGTACCATCCAAAAGTTGAACTGGAGCGACTCACCAAGGCTTTTTTGGCAGCACCTAAACCCGTGATGTCTACCACCGGGAAGGACAAGGGAAGCAGCACATGTGAACATCACCTTCAAGTTCCCCTCCAGGTCACAACTTTATGACGTGGAAGTATATAATCGTTTCTTCATCGCGTGTTGGGTCAAAATCTTGGAACACCTTTCCTAAAAGCACTGAGAGTAATATGACTGTAGTGGTTGAAGGCTGCTCTCCATCACCATCTCAAGGGCAATTATGGAAGGGCAATAAATACTGGCCTTGCCAGTGAAGCCAACATTTCATGAATGAATTAAAAAAACAAAAAACAAAATTGAACGCACTGCCGAATAGCATGGTGGAAACAAATTCAATCGTTACCTTCGAAAGGAAATTGGATAAGCACTTGAAGGGAAAAAATTGCAGTGATGTGGTGAAAGAGCCGGGGGAGTAGGACTAACTGGATTTCTGTTTGTAAAAGAAAATGCAGATTCGATGGGCCAAATGGTCTCCTTCTGTCCCGTACTATTCTATGATATTCGTACATTCAGTAATCCTATCAGGATATTTATCAGACCATTTCTATACAATATTATGAAAATACGTTTGGTAATCGGCCTCCAACTTATTTATATGTCATGTGCATGTGCACATGATGCACTTCCATTTCTGCTTACTTCTCTCACTTTTTCTCTTCTCCCTATCCGTTCCGGACTAGTCTCTGACCTCCCAAATCCCTACCCAGCACTTTATTACACTTCAACCTTCCTACTCTCGTGCCACCATCCCAGGCTCGACGAGCATGCAGCCTCCCTCTGTGCCTCTCTTGGCATCCTCCAAAGGCCCAACTGTGGCACTCGTTGCTGTCTCCTCATGAGCAGCAACCCCAAATGTCCCATCCTACTCTCACTGACCTTGCTAGCCAGCTTATTCAAGTGGGCCTAACCTTGCTAATCTCCTCCCCATCCAATTTATCCCTCCAAGCAATGACCCTGTATATGCTGGCTGTGGATCAGCCATCACGGATCTCCTTGCAGAATGTCTGATCACTTGCGAACAAGGCCCTTGCCATCGTGGATGACTGCATCAACATCTTTGCCCTAACGGAAACTTGGCTGACGAATGATACTTTACCTTAAAACGAAGCCTGGCTGTACCTTCTATCACTTGCCCCACTCAGCCTGCCATGGTGAGACTGCGGCTCTCATCACTAAATCATCATTTGGTCTGTTCCCCTACTCCTCCAACACCTTATTGTCTTTTGAAAATCCCACCTTATTCCACCCCTCTCATTTAAAATTCTCCTTCTGTACCACCCACCGAAGTATGACAAAAATGCTATCACGGATATATCCTCACTGCTTTCCTCCCTCAGCTTCTGGCCCTGAGCGAGTTCTCATCCGCGCTGATATCCACCTCCATCTCATTTCATCATGCTACTTTTCTCTCTCAGTTCATTACCCTCCTGTCCTTCCTTAATCTCTACCTCCATGTGAATTTCTCAGCCCATAATGATGGCCACCCTCTTGACCTTGCCATCTTTTGTGGGCATGCTATTCCTCGTGTTTCAATTACAGATAAAGGCATCTCTGTCGCTTTCCTTGTAGTGCTCTCCACCTACATTCACCATCCCAATCCAAACCTACTTCCTTCTGCATCTGCCGCTGGAAATAAAAATCTCCAAACTGCCTTACAACTGCGCTTATCAACCTCTGGCCCTCATTTCACTAAGGCATTTCTGCAGCAACTGATCTGGTCAACCACACACTCACCAGCACCTTTGATGCCCTAGTCCCTATTAAAATTATTTCTCTCTCTCACCCTGACGTTCCCCAGTTACAGCCTTCATCTTCACTTCCTGAAGACCAAGGGGCACAGAATTGAACAGATGTGGTTGACAACTGGTTTAGCCATTCACCGCCAGATCTGGCTCGATCATATAAAGCATTATTGGGTCCTACACTTGTCTTCAAAAATTGCTCACTATTCCAGGATCATTCTGGAATGCAAATATAACACCCAGCTACTATTTCTAATACTAAATGTCTCCTTTAAAGCCCTGTCCACTGGCTCCATAAAACTCGCCTCCAACAACGTGTGGAATCCATGGACTTCTTTGTCTCAAAGATTACCATCCAATGAGCTGCTTCAATGATTTCCCTTTCTTCCCCTAGCCAACCAGGCCAAACTTCCTCTGAGCCCCCTCGCCCTCTCCCTAGCCCTGAACTTGCATCTTTCTCTCTAGTTTCTCTTTGATCTCCCCTTTTGACCTCTTCAAATTCATATTTTCCATGAGACCCACTTCCTGCTCCCTTGCTCCTATTCTCACGAAACTGCTGATTACTCAGCTCTCTCTCACCAGGTACTCTTCCACTCTCTTTCAAATCTGCAGTCATCACCCCTCTCCTGAAAAAAAACAAACCTTGAGCCCACTGTGCTTGCGAGCTACAGCCCCATCTCCAACTCCGTTTCCTCTCCAAATTCCTTGAATGTTTTGTCGCCTCCCAAAACCGTGACCATCTTCCATTAATTGAATATTTGAATCCCTTTAATCTGGTTTTCGCTCCTGCAATAGTAACGAAACGGATCTCATAAAATTAACAAATTACATTCTCTGTGACTTTCACAAACATAAACTATCCCTCGTTCCTCTCGTCCTGTCTCCAGCCTTTGACACAGTTGACCAGTTCATCCTCCTCCGACACTTCTCCACCAGCGTCCAACTGAGTTGGACTGCAGACGCCTGGTTCTATTCTTATAGAAACATAGAAAATAGGTGCAAGAATAGGCCATTTGGCACTTTGAGCCTGCACCAACATTCAATATGATCATGGCTGACCATGCAACTTTAGTAGCCCATTCCTGCTTTCTATCCATACCACTTGATCCCTTCAGCCGTAAGGGCCATATCTAACTCCCTTTTGAATATATCTAATGAACTGGACTCAACAACTTTCTGTGATCGAGAATTCCACATGCTCACAACTCTGAGTGAAGAAGTTTCCCTTCATCTCAGTAATGGCTTATCCTTAGACTGTGACGCCTGGTTCTGGACTTCCCAACGTCGGGAGCATTCTTCCTATATCTAACCTGTCCAATCCCGTCAGAATTGTGTATGTTTCTATGAGATCCCCTCTCATTCTTTAAATTCCATTGAATAAAGGCCCAATTGATCCAGTCTTTCTTCATATAGATAGGATAAGCAAATGGGCGAAGGTTTGGCAGATGGAATAAAATGTCGGAAAATGTGAGGTCATCCACCTTGGGGGAAAAAAAAAGTCAAAGGGAATATTATTTGAATGGGGAGAAATTACAACATGCTGCGGTGCAGAGGGACCAGGGGGTCCTTGTGCATGAAACTCTTTTTGGAGTTTACCTGGAAAACATAAACATTAATCTGTGCCCCCTGACCTGGATGACACACCAGACATTTACAAGGCCCTTTTTTCCTTTTTTTCTTGATTTTCTTTTGTGTTTTTCTTTTTTTTTTGGGCACTAATATCAATTTTTTTTTCCAGTGCCCCCTATAAAAAGGGGAGGGGGACACTAAAAGCACTGGCAATTAAAACAAATTAAACTTTAAAACGTAAAATCAAATTAAAATTTGGTTGCCGGGCGTGATGATGCACTCCAGTCCCTCCGGTGCCCACCTCTCGCGGAAGGCCGCGAGCGTACCGGTGGACACCGCGTGCTCCATCTCCAAGGACACCCTGGACCGGATGTAAGAGCGGAAGAGAGGCAGGCAGTCAGGTTGAATGACCCCCTCGACCGCCTGCTGCCTGGACCGGCTGATGGCACCCTTGGCCGTGCCCAGGAGCAGTCCTACGAGGAGGCCTTCGGACCTACCCGCTCCCCTCCGCACAGGGTGCCCAAAGATCAGGAGAGTGGGACTGAAGTGCAGCCAGAATTTCAGGAGCAGCCCCTTTAAATAATAAAACAGGGGCTGCAACCTTGTGCACTCAATAAAAACATGGAACACGGACTCCTCCAGACCGCAGAAATTGCAGGCGGCCTGGGAGTCCGTGAACCGGCTTAAAAATTTGTTGCACGGCACTGCTCCGTGCACCACCCTCCAGGCCAAGTCCCCGATGAATAGTGGGAGGACCCCTGCGTAGAGTGCCCTCCATCGGGGACCCCCGTCTCCTCCGGACGGCAAGATGGTACGCCATGGCGTGTCTGGACGGCAGGCGAGGATGGCAAAGTTGAGGGTGTGCAGGAGCAGCCCGTACAGGAAACCCCTCCGCGCGGAACTGAAAGGCATGGAGGTGATTTCCCCGAGGCGGCTCAAGTTGTGAGGCGCCGGCCCCTGAGGGAGGTTCCGGGGTTTGGCGCCGATGAGGAATTCCGTCCGGACGGGGGTCAGTTCGGACGGGATCTCCCCACATGCTTGAGCCTCCTCGATGCACCTAACAGAGTCAGGGCCCAAAGCTGTTTTTAGCGACTCGATGGCATCGGCCGCGCGGCGGACATCGGCCGAATTTAGGCACCGCGCCAGCGTGTCTGGCGCCATCCAGCCCGCTCCTCCGCCATCGAGCAGGTCCCTGACCCTGGTCACCTCACCAGCCACAGCCCTCTCTTCCGTCCTTGTGCATGAATCCCAAAAAAAAGTTAGTTTGCAGGTGCAGCAGGTAATCAGGAAGGCGAATGGAATGTTGGCCTTCATTGCGAGAGGGATGGAATACAAAAGCAGGGAGGTCCTGCTGCAACTGTACAGGGTATTGGTGAGGCCACACCTGGAGTACTGCATGCAGTTTTGGTCACCTTACTGAAGGAAGGATATACTAACTTTGGAGGGGGTACAGAGATGATTCACTAGGCTGATTCCGGAGATGAGGGGGTTACCTTATGATGATAGATTGAGTAGACTGGGTCTTTACTCGTTAGAGCTCAGACGGATGAGGGGTGATCTTATAGAAACATTTAAAATAATGAAAGGGATAGACAAGATAGAGGCAGAGAGGTTGTTTCCACTGGTCGGGGAGACTAGAACTAGGGGGCACAGCCTCAAAATACGGGAGAGCCAATTTAAAACCGAGTTGAGAAGGAATTTCTTCAAGAGGGTTGTGAATCTGTGGAATTCTCTGCCCAAGGAAGCAGTTGAGGCTAGCTCATTGAATGTATTCAAGTCACAGATAGATAGATTTTTAACCAATAAGGGAATTAAGGGTTACGGGGAGCGGGCGGGTAAGTGGAGCTGAGTTCACAGCCAGATCAGCCATGATCTTGTTGAATGGCGGAGCAGGCTCGAGGGGCTAGATGGCCTACTCCTGCTCCTAATTCTTATGTTGTTATGTTCTTATATTTGACCCTGAAATGCACTTCTGGCCACATATCCACGGCACAACTAAAACTGCCCACTTTCACCCCTGCTTCATCTCTCGTGCTGCAACATTCATCAATGCCTTTGTTACCTCTAGCCTTAACTACTCCAATGCACTCGTGGCTAGGCTCCCACATTCTACCCTACATAAACTAGAGGTGATCCAAAACTCGGCTGCCGCCGACCACATCATCCATGAGTGCGCTGACCTACATTGGCTCCTGTTTAAGCAACGCCGCAATTTCAAAAATTGTTATCCTTATTTACAAATCCTCCAAGGCTTTGCCCCTCCCTATCTCTGTAATCTATTTCAGCCTCACAACCACCGGCGAGATGTCTGTGCTCCTCAAATTCTGCCCTCTTGAGTATCCTTGATTAAAACTGCTCAACCATGGTTGGCCGTGCTTTCAGCTGCCTGGGCTCTAAGCTCTGGAACTCACTCGCTAAACCTCTCCGCCTCTCTTTCGTCCTTTAAGACGCTCCATAAAACGTACCTGCTTAATGAAGCTTGTGAACATTTGCTGTAATTTCTTGTGTCAAATTTATCTCTTTTGTCTTATTATCGCTGCTGTTAAGCCAATAAGGATGTTTTGCTACGTGAAAGGCTCTACATAAATACAAGTTGTTGTTGTTGTTGTTGTTGTCCCTCACCATCAGCACTCAGTGTTTACCTGGGGACTGAGATATCCAATGTTACCTCTCACTGACATCCGGGCATGCACCAATGGGGCACAAGACAATTTATGTCCAGTGTGGGCCTGGCACTCGAAAGGCTCCCATTCATTTGTCGTGCGCGGTGAATGTTCAGCGCTGTGCACCCACCCATTACCACCTCACGGGGGAAATTGCCCCACGGGTCATGAGGCTGCCTGACACCCGCTTGCGGGGTGGATCTGAACGGGAGGCCGCCATCTGGATCTTTTTGCTGACGCTCCGGGTCCCGCCCGAATGGCAGTGAAGCCGGTGAGATGGTCAAATTCAACGGCCGGGTGCGGGAGGTTCCCTAATCAGGGCGCATGGCAATTTTACCCCCTCAGATGTTCGATTAGGATATAGTGAAGTTGAGGTTATTGGTGATTTCTTTTACCTGGGAGCTCAGGTTTAGTGTAGAATAGGGAGGACTGTCTGTGAGCAGTGAGTTAGAGGGGAGGGTGAGCCAGGATACAGATGGAAACCTGTCTTGGCGACAGAGGAAAGGTTCCAGCATTAATTTGGGGGAAATTTCAACGAAGGCGGAGAGTGCGATTGAAGTTTTTGGCGTTTCAGGTGGCACAAGCCACTGTGTAAAATTAACCCTGTTTTATATTAATATTCAACATCTTTCTGTCACTCAGTTGCAGACTCCACACTCACTGACCCGTGTGTAGATCACACAGTCCTGGACCAGCCCTGGAGGAGCACGGATTGTGGTGGGACTCAGTGCATCGGAAACATTCAGTGTGATCGGGATCTTGTCCAAGGATGGTACAGGTTTAAAAGGTAACGTGAGGTGAAAATTACAGGTAAACCATTGGATAAGTGAAGAGTAAATGTAAAAAAAGAGCTCAAAGCTTGAGATTAGGAACGGGATCTTGCAGGGATACCGAAACACAGTCAGAGCAATGTGGCAGGGAGTGGATACTGGGAAAGGGGAACAACTGGACTCTACAGAAAGAAAGAGGGAGAATAACGGGAGATACCCGGGATAGGGGGGAATATAGAACGGAGATAGGTTTAAAGGGAAATGCCCAGGATTCAGGGGAATATAGGACAGAGTACAGGGAAATGCCCGGGATGGAAGGGAATATAGAATGGGGAAAGGTTGTAAAGGGAGATACCTAGGATGAAGTGGAATATACAACAGGGACATAGAGTAATGCATGGCCCCAGGTTCTCTCTGCTGGTCATAGTTTGTTTATCAGTTGATAATTGCCATCAATTCAGGGGCTGACTATGTGATTGTTGTTTCAGTTCTGGCGGATGGAAAATTCCGGAGACTGTTGTCCCAGTCGAACACTGCTCCACAGTCAACCCAGGCTGGTTAAACGGTACTTTCAGGCTTTATAAATCTCCGATTTACATTCATTGCACAGCACTGTTCACCGCGGTTACCTTCCTCAATATTTATAATCCTTATTTCAGGAACTCATCCCATTGAGGCACAGGGAGAAGTGACGAGGACAGTTTGTTTTAATGTGGCTGGAAATACATGCAGTTGTACCGAGGAGATAAAGATCAAAAACTGCGACAGTTACTTCGTTTATGAGTTGAAGCCGAGATACCTCTGTGACACTGTTTATTGCACAGGTACATTGCTGTTTGTAAATGATTCAGAAGGGTGACTCTGAGATGTCATAACAGCAATATGAAAGTTACACGAGCCTCTCCTTGTTGTAAAGCACACAACGAATAAATGATCTGAAACGCAAATTATAGAGAGCTGAATCAGACACTGTTCTCTGTGTCTGTCGGACACTCTTTTCCCTGCAGTGCCCACTGATCACGATAGACATGCAGCGTTGCGCTGCACGCTCCCTCTCCAGGCTTTACAGGTCACAGGGAATGGATTGGAATATTATAGTTCATCTAAAGACTGGTGACTGACATTATCCGAGCTATGGTACCAACCTGCTGACCTGTTCTGTTGTGCTCCACAACGCACTCTCCCCTGTCTCTCTTCCTTTTATTACAGATCCAGAGACAGTACCAACTCATGTGCCGGAGGTACAATCGACTCTCAAATCCACTGACCTGCCATCCACCATCCCAGCGGGTTCTGCAACCACAGGTATTTGCGTTGTGAAGTCCATTCTACACAGACTGTTCAACCAATGTAACTGCTGAAATACTCATGCCCGGCAATACATCCAGTCTCTTACTGAAAGGAGTGGGATGATGAAATTATGGGGTGTGGGAGGAGGAGACTGAGCGGAGTCGGATGACGAGACTGAGGTTGTGGGATGAGTTGACTGAGGGAAGTGGATGGAGGGGACTGAGGTGAGTGGAATAAGGAGAGTGAGGTGAATGGGATGAAGAGACTGAGGGGTGTGGGAGAAGGAGACTGACGGAATGGGGATGTGGGGACTGAAGAGTGCTATGAGCAATCTGCGAGAAGTGGGTAGAAGAGACTGAGGGAGTGGTCTGGGATGAAGTGACAGAGGGGATGTGTTGTCTGATTGGAATGGGATGTCGTGTCTGAGTGGAATGGGATGTCGTGTCTGAGTGGAATGGGATGTCGTGTCTGAGTGGAAGGGGATGTCGTGTCTGAGTGGAATGGGATGTGTTGTCTGATTTGGAGGGAGATGTAGTGACTGAGGTAAACATGATTGAAAGATTCTGGGTTATATAAATACAAGTGTCTGACATTTGCCGGACTCCAATACCATTCTGATGACCTGTTGTGGGATTTATCCAATCACCACTCTCGCATGCTTCTGTTCTTTTATTACATACAAAGGGACATCAACAACTCCGGGGTCAGAGGAACAATCGCCTCAAGAATACGCTAACCGTTCATCCACTATCAGCGGGATCTGCTGCTAAAAGTATCTGCCTTGTGGAGTCGATTCTACACAGACTGTTCACCCAGTGTAACTTCTGAATTCCTCAGTCACAGATTGATCCAGTTTCTTACTGAGGGGATTGAGATGATGAGATTGTTGGGCGTTGGAGGAGGAGACTGAGTGGAATGGGCTGAGGATGTTCAGCGCAGTGCGATGAGGAGACTGAGGGCAGTGGGATTAGGATTCCTAGGGAAATGGGCCAGAGAGATTGAGGGAGTGAGTCAGGGGTCTGGAATGAAGTGATCATGGTGAATGGGATGTAGTGTCTGAGTGGAATGTGTAGCAGTGTCTGAGGGGAGGGAGATGTAGTAACTGAGGAAAATAGGATAGAACGTTACTGGGCTATATAGATACCAGTGTCTAACATTCTCAAGGCTCCCGTACCACCATGATGACCTGTTCTGGATTTCTCCACTCTGAACTCTTGCATGTCTCTGTTCCTTTGTTAAATACAAAGAAGCGTCAACAACTCGGGCCCGAGGAACAATGGACTCGAGAATCCACTGACTGCTCATTTACTATCCCAACGGGTTCTGCAGCTTCAGGTATCTGCCTTGTGGGTTCCATACGACTCAAACTGTTCACCTAGTGCAACTGCTGAGATCCTCAATCCTGAAGATTCATCAAGTCGTTTACTCAATGGAGTGGTGTGATGAGTCCGAGGGAATTTGGGATGATGTGTTCGAGGGAATTGGTATGTTGTGTCTGAGGGTTGAGGAGACTGAGGGAGTGGGTTGAGGCACTGATTGGAGTGGGATGAGGAGACTGAACGGAGTGGGATGAGAACCCAGAGGGGAGTGGGCTGAAGAGACTGCGGGAGTGCGTGAGGCATCCGGAATGCAATGACAGGTGAATGCGATGTTGTGGTGCCAGACTGGAATGTGCAGCAGTGTGTGAGGGAATGGGGATGTAGTGACTGAGGGGAATGGGATTGGAGGATTCTGGGTTAGATAAAGAGCAGTGCCTGACATTATCGGGGCTCTACTACTAATCTGATGACCTGTTCTGTTCTGTTCTCCACTCTGCACCCTACCATGACTCTTCTTTTTTATTACAAAGCCAGATACAGACCCAACTCAGAGGCCTGATGAACAATCAACACAAGACTATGCTAACCTTTCAGCGGGGTCTGCAGCCTCTGGTATTTGGCTTGTGGAGACCATTCTACACAGATTGTTCACCCAGTGCAACTGCTGAAATCCTCAGTCCCGGAGATTCGCTTAGTGTGTGGAGAGGGATGATGAGTCTGAGGGAACTGGGATGATGTGTCTGAGGGAAGTGGAATGAGGAGAGTGGGATAAGTAGACTGATGGGAATGGGTTGAGGAGACAGAACATTGTGGACGAGGAGACTGAGGGGTATGTGATGAGGTGACAGACAGAAGTTGGTGGAGGGGACTGAGGTGACTGGAATAAGGACTCTGAGGGGTTTGCGTTGAGGAGACTGAGTGGAGTGGAAAGTAGTTATTGAGTGGAATGAGTTGTGGTGTCTGACTGGAATGTGCAGCTTTGTCTGAGGGAAGGGTGATGTAGTGACTGAGGGGAATGGCATTGTAAGATTCTGGGTTATATAAAGAGCAGTGCCTGACATTATCTGGGCTCTAATACTAACATGATGACCTGTTTTGCTGTTCGCTGCACTGCAATCGACCATAACTCTCTTCCTTTTAATACAGAGACTAATACATACGCAACTACAGAACCTGAGGAAACATCCATCAACCATTCATCCACTATCCCAGTGGAATCTGCAACCTCAGGTATCTGAATTGTGGACTCCATTCTACACAGACTGTTCACACAATGTAACTGCAGAAATCTTTAGTTCCAGATACACATCCAGTCTCTTACCGAGGAGTGTAGGATCAGGAGTTTAAAGGGATTGAATGAGGCGACTGAGGGAGTAGAATGACATTTGTGAGCAGAGTGGGATGAAGAGATTGAGCGGAGTGGGATGAAGAGTTTGAGGGCAGTGGGATTAGGAATCTGAGGGAAGTGAGCTAAATAGATTGAGGGAGTGCATCACGGGTCTGGGGTAAAAAGACAGGGGTGAATGCGATGTAGTATCTGAGTGGAATGTGCAGCAGTGTCTGAGGGGAGTGAGATTTAGTGACTGAGGTGAATAGGATAGAATGACTTTGGGTTATATAAATACCAGAGTTTAACATTCTCTGGGCTTCCATACCACCATGATGACCTGTTATGGGGTTCTCCACTCTGAACTCTGGCCTTTATTAAATGCAAAGAGACAACAACTCAGGAGCCCGAGGAACAAATGACTCAAGTATCCTCTGATCTGTCATCCACTATCCCAGTGGGATCTTCAGCCTCAGGTATTAGCCTTTGGGGACCATTCTACGGAGACTGCTCACTAAATGTAATGTCTGAAATCCTCATTGCCAGACATTTATCCAGTCTTTTACTCAAGGGGAGTGAGATGAGGAGTATGTGGACCATGGGATGAGGAGACCGATGGGAGTGGGATGAGGAGACTGAGCGGAGTGGGATGAGTACACTGAGTGGAATGGAATGACTAATCTGTTGGGAGTGTGCTGAAGAGACTGAGGTCTGAGGGAGTGCGTGAGGCATCTGGGATGAAGTGACAGAGGTGAATGGGATGTGGTGTCTCAGTTGAATGAGCTGTGGTGCCTGACTGGAATGTGTAGCAGTGTGTGAGGGAATGGGGATGTAGTGACTGAGGGGAATGGGATTGGAGGATTCTGGGTTATATAAAGAGCAGTACCTGACATTATCTGGGCTCTAGTACTAACCTGGTGACCTGTTCTGTTCTCCATTCATAGCTCTACCGTGACTCTCTGCTTTTATTACAGAGCCAGATACATACCCAACTCGGGGAACTGAGGAACGATTGATACGACAATCTGCCAGCCATTCATCCACGATCCCAGTGGGGTCTGCAGCTTCAGGTATTTGCCTTGTGTCATCCATTCTACAGACTGTTCATCCAATGTAACTTCTGAAATCTTCATTCACAGAGATTGATCCAGTCCCTTACTGAGGGCAGTGAGGTGACCAGGTTGTGGGGCATTGGAGGAGGAGACTGAGGGCCGTGAGATTAGGAGTCTGAGAGAAGTGGGCCAGATAAATTGAGGGAGTGAGTCAGGGGTCTGGGATGAATTTACAGGGGTGAACGGAATGTAGTGTCTGAGTGGAATGGGATATGGTGTCTGAGTGGTGGGAGATGTAGTGACTGAGGTGAAAATGATTGAAAGATTCTGGGTTATATATCTACGAGTGTCTGACATTCGCCGGGCTCCAATACCATTCTGTTGTCCTGTTATGGGTTTCTTGAATCTGCACTCTCGCATGCCTCTGTTCCTTTATTACTTACTAAGGGAATCAACAACTCTGGCCCGACGAACAGTCGACTCAAGAATCCGCTGACCATTCGTCCCCTCTACCATCCGGATCTACAGCTTCAGGTTTCTGCCTTGTGGGGTCCATACTCCACAAACTGTTCATCCAGTGCAACTGCTGAAATTCGCAGTCGCAAAGATGCATCAGCCTCTTAGTCAATGGACTAGGGTGATGAGTGCGAGGGGAGTGGGATGTGGAGACTGAGGGGACTGGGATGTGGAGACTGAGCAGAGTGGGATCAGCGATCTGATGCGAGTGGGATGAAGAGACTAACGGAGTGCATGAGGCAACTGGGATGAAGTTACATGGGTGAATGGGATGTAGTGCCATTGTAGAATCAGTCGTGGTGCCCGACTACAATGTGCAGCAGTGTATGAGGGAAGGGGGATGCGGTGACTGAGGGGACTGGGATTGGAGGATTCTGGGTTATGTAAAGTGCTTGACATTATCAGGGCTCCAGTACTAATCTGTTGTTCCCCGCTCTGCGTTCTACCTTTATTACAGAGCCAGATACATAAATAACATAAGAACATAAGAAATAGGAATAGGCTATGCGGCCCCTTGAGCCTGCTGCGCCATTCAATAAGATCATGGTTGATCTGATCATGGACTCAGCTCCACTGTCCCGCCCGCTCCCCTTAACCACTTATCCCCTTATCGCTCAAGAAACTGTCTATTTCTGTCTTAAATATATTCAATGTCCCAGCTTCCACAGCTCTGTGAGGCACCAAATTCCACAGATTTACAACCCTCTGAAAGAAGAAATTCCTCTCATCTCCGTTTTAAATGGGCGACCCCTTATTCTAAGATCATGCCCCTAGTTCTAGTCTCCCCCATCAGTGGAAACATCCTCTCTGTATCCATTTTGTCAACCCCACTCATAACCTGATGCGTTTCAATAAGATCACCTCTCATTCTTCTGAACTCCAATGAGTAGAGGCCCAACCTACTCATCCTTTGCTCATAAGTCAACTCCCTCATCCCTGGAATCAACCTAGTGAACCTTCTCTGAACTGCCTCCAAAGCAAGTATATCCTTTCGTAAATATGGAAACTCTACCCAATTCAGTGGCCTGGTGAACAATCGACTCAGGAATACGCAAACCGTTCTTCCACTATCCCAGCGGGATCTGCAGCCGCAGGTATCTGCCTTGTGGTGTCCATTCCTCACAGTGCAACAGCTGAAATCCTCAGTGCTGGAGATTCAGCAAGTCCTTAACATTGTGGAGTGGGATGATGAGTCTGAGGGAATTGTGATAAGGGGACTGAGGGGAGTGGGATGATGCGAATGAGGGAATTGGGATGAAGAGACAGGCGGGAGTGGGATGATGTGTCTGAGGGATGTGGGATGATGTGTCTGAGGGATGTGGGATGATGTGTCTGAGGGACGTTGGTGAAGGGGACTGAGGTGAGTCGAATAAGGAGAGTGAGGTAACTGGAATGAGGACTCTGAGGGGTTTGCATTGAGGAGAATGAGTGGAGTGGAATGCAGTTACTGAGTGGAATGAGTTGTGGTGTCTGACTGGAATGTGCAGCTTTGTCTGAGGGAAGGGGGATGCAGTGACTGAGGGGAATGGGATTGTAAGATTCTGGGTTATATCAGGAGAAGTGCCTGACATTATCTGGGCTCTAGTACTAAACTGATGACCTGTTCTGTTCTGTTCTCCACACTGCAGTCGACCATAACTCTCTTCCTTTTAATACAGAGACTAATACATACGCAACTACGGAACCTGAGGAACAATCCATCAACCATTCATCCACTATCCCAGCGGGATCTGCAACCTCAGGTATCTGAATTGTGGACTCCATTCTACACAGACTGTTCACACAATGTAACAGCAGAAATCCTTAGTTCCAGATATGCATCCAGTCTCTTACCGAGAAGTGTGGGATCAGGAGTTTAAAGGGATTGAATGAGGTGACTATGGGGAGTAGAATGATGTTTCTGAGCAGAGTGGGGTGAAGAGATTGAACGGAGTGGTATGAAGAATTTGAGGGCAGTGGGATTAGGAATCCGAGAGAAGTGAGCTAAATAGATTGAGGGAGTGCCTCACGGGTCTGGAGTAAAATGACAGGGGTGAATGCGATGTCTCTGAGTGGAATGTGTAGCAGTGTCTGAGGGGAGTGAGATTTAGTGACTGAGGTGAATAGGATAGAATGATTTGGGGTTATATAAATACCAGAGTTTAACATTCTCCGGGCTCCCATACCACCATGATGACCTGTTATGGGGTTCCCCACTCTGAACTCTGGCATGCATCTGTTCCTTTATTAAATGCGAAGAGACAACAACTCGGGAGCCTGAGGAACAATCGACTCGAGTATCCGCTGATCTGTCATCCACTATCCCAGTGGGATCTTCAGCCTCAGGTATCAGCCTTTGGGGACCATTCTACGGAGACTGCTCACTAAATGTAATATCTGAATTCCTCAGTGCCAAACATTTATCCAGTCTTTTACTCAAGGGGAGTGGGATGAGGAGACTGAGCGGAGTGGGATGAGGAGACTGAGCGGAGTGGGATGAGGAGACTGAGCGGAGTGGGATGAGGAGACTGAGCGGAGTGGGATGAGGTAAAGGAAGTCCGTGGCTGAGAGGTGAGTGGTATAAGGAAAGTGGGATGAGGAGACTGAGCGGAGTGGGATGAGGAGACTGAGGGGAATGGGATGAGGTAAAGGAAGTCCGTGGCTGAGAGGTGAGTGGTATAAGGAAAGTGGGATGAGGAGACTGAGCGGAGTGGGATGAGGAGACTGAGGGGAATGGGATGAGGTAAAGGAAGTCCGTGGCTGAGAGGTGAGTGGTATAAGGAAAGTGGGATGAGGAATCTAAGGGGAGTGGGTGGCGTAGACTGTGGTGTTGGGATGAGGAGATTGAGGGGCTTGGGATGAGGAGGCAGAGAGGAGTAGGATGACTAATCTGTTGGGAGTGTGCTGAAGAGACTGAGGTCTGAGGGAGTGCGTGAGGCATCTGGGACAGAGGTGAATGGGATGTGGTGTCTCAGTTGAATGAGTTGTGGTGCCGGATGGGAATGTGCAGCAGTGTGTGAGGGAATGGGGAAGTAGTGACTGAGGGGAATGGGATTGGAGGATTCTGGGTTATATAAAGAGCAGTGCCTGACATTATCCGGGCTCCCGTACTAACCTGGTGACCTGTTCTGTTGTTCTCCACTCTGCACTCTACCATGACTCTCTGCTTTTATCACAGGGCCAGATACATACCCAACTCAGGGAACTGAGGAACAATGGACACGAGAATCCGCCAGCCATTCGTCCACGATCCCAGTGGGGTCTGCAGCCTCAGGTATTTGCCTTGTGTCGTCCATTCTACAGACTGTTCATCCAATGTAACTTCTGAAATCCTCACTCTGAGATTGATCCAGTCTCTTACTGAGGGCAGTGAGGTGATGAGGTTGTGGGGCATTGGAGGAGCAGAGTGAGTGGAGTGGGATGAGGATATTAAGGGCCGTGAGATTAGGAGTCTGAGAGAAGTGGGCCAGATAAATTAAGGGAGTGAGTCAGGGGTCTGGGATGAATTTACAGGGGTGAACGGAATGTAGTGTCTGAGTGGAATGGGATATGGTGTCTGAGTGGTGGGAGATGTAGTGACTGAGGTGAAAATGATTGAAAGATTCTGGGTTATATAACTACGAGTGTCTGACATTCGCCGGGCTCCAATACCATTCTGTTGTCCTGTTTTGGGTTTCTCCAATCTGTACTCTCGCATGCCTCTGTTCCTTTATTACATACTAAGGGAATCAACAACTCTGGCCCGATGAACAGTCGACTCAAGAATCCGCTGACCATTCGTCCACTATCGCAGCTGGATCTGCAGCTTCAGATTTCTGCCTTGTGGGATCCATACTCTGCAAACTGATCACCCAGTGCAACTGTGAAATCCTCAGTCCCGAAGATGCATCAAGCCTCTTAGTCAACGAAGTGGGGTGATGAGTGCGAGGGAATTGGGATGAGGGGACCTGAGGGGAGTGGGATGAGGAAACCTGGGGGGAGTGGGGTGAGGAGACCTGGGGGGAGTGGGGTGAGGAGACCTGGGGGGAGTGGGGTGAGGCAACTGGGATGAAGTTACACAGGTGAATGGGATGTATTGCCTCAGTGGAATGAGTTGTGGTGTCTGACTGGAATGTGCAGCTATGTCTGAGGGAAGGGGGTTGTAGTGACTGAGGAGAATGGCATTGGAGGATTCTGGGTTATATAAAGAGCAGTACCTGACATTATCCGGGCTCCAGTACTAACCTGGAGACCTGTTCTGCTGTTCTCCACTCTGCACTCTACCATGACTCTCTTCCTTTATTATAAAGCCCGATACATAAAGAACATAAGAAATAGGAACAAGAGTAGGCCATGCGGCCTCTTGAGTCTGCTGCACCATTCAATAAGATCATGGTTGATCTGATCATGGACTCAGCTCTACTGTTCCGCTCACTCCCCATAACCCTTTACTCCCTTATCGCTCAAGAAACTGTCTATTTCTGTCTTAAATATATTCAATGTCCCAGCTTCCACAGCTCTCCGAGGCAACAAATTCGACAGATTTACAACCCTCTGAGAGAAGAAATTTCTCATCTCCATTTTAAATGGGCGGCCCCTTATTCTAAGATCATGCCCTCTACTTTTGGTCTCCCCCATCTGTGGAAACATCCTCTCTGCATCCACCTTGTCAAGCACCCTCATAATCTTAGACATTTCAATAAGATCACCTCTCATTCTTCTGAACTCCAATGAGTAGACACCCAACCTACTCCACCTTTGCTCATAAGTCAACCCCCTCATCCCTGGAGTCAACCTTGTGAACCTTCTCTGAACTGCCTCCAAAGCAAGAATATCCTTTCATAAATATGGAAACTCTACCCAACTCATTGGCCTGGTGAACAATCGACTCAGGAATACGCAAACCATTCTTCCACTATCCCAGCGGGATCTTCAGCCGCAGGTATCTGCCTTGTGGTGTCCATTTCCTCACAGATTGTTCATTCAGTGCAACAGCTGAAATCCTCAGTCCTGGTGATTCAGCAAGTCCTTTACATTGTGGAGTGGGATGATAAGTCTGAGGGAATTGTGATAAGGGGACTGAGTGGAGCGGGATGATGAGACTGAAGGCATTGCGATTAGCAGACAGACGGGAGTGGGATGATGTGTCCAAGGGATGAGGTGACTGATGGGAGTAGGTTGAGAAGATGGAGTGGAGTGGGAAGAGGAGACTGAGCAGAGTGGGATGAGGAGTGGGTTGACGATACAGAGTATGGTGGGATGAGGAGATTAAGCAGAGTGGGATGAGGAGACTGAGGGGTGTGTGAAGAGGAGACTGAGGGAAGTGGGTGGAGGGTACTGAGATGAGCGGAATAAGGAGAATGAGGTGACTGGACTGAGTGGTGTGGGTTTAGGAGACTGAGTGGAGTTGGATTTAGCTACTGAGTGGAATAAGTTGTGGTGCCTGACTGGAATGTACAGCAGTGTTTGAGGGAAGTGGGATGCAGTGTCTCAGGGGAATGGGATTATAACATTCTGTGTTATTTTAGGAGCAGTGCCTGACATTATCTGGGCTCCAGTACTAACCTGATGACCTGTTATTTTGTTCCCCACTCTGCAATCTACCATAACTCTCTTCCTTTATTACAGAGGCAAATACATACCCAACTACAGGGCCTGAGCAACAATCCACTAACCATTCATCCACTTTCGCAGTGGGGTCTCCAACCTCAGGTATTTGAATTGTGGTGTCCATTCTACACAGACTGTTCGCACAATATAACTGCAGAAATCCTTAGTTCCAGAGATACATCAAGTCTTTACAGAGGAGTTTGGTATCATGAGTTTAAAAGGATTGGGATGGGGTGACTGAGGGGAGTGGGATGAAGAGACTGAGGGGAGTGGGATGAAGAGACTGAGGGGAGAGGGATGAAGAGACTGAGGGGAGAGGGATGAAGAGACTGAGGGGAGAGGGATGAAGAGACTGAGGGGAGTGGGATGAAGAGACTGAGGGGAGTGGGATGAAGAGACTGAGGGGAGTGGGATGAAGAGACTGAGGGGAGAGGGATTAGAAATCTGAGCGTAGTGGGCTAAATAGTCCGAGGGAGAGCGTGAGGCATCGGGGATGAAGTGACCGAGGTGAGTGGGATGTAGTGTCTGAGTGGAATGAGTTCTGGTGCCTGACTGGAATGTGCTGCAGTTTCTGAGGGAAGTGGGATGTAGTGACTGAGGCAAAGTTTGAATTGATTTAAGTTTACAGTAAAAAGTTAAATTGTTTCTTTGTCAGTTTTAGTGCCCCCTTTAATAAGGGAGCACTTGATTTATGGTTGCAACTAAAATAGTTGTAGTGACTGAGGGGAATGAGATTGGAAGGTTCTGGGTTATATAAAGAGTAGTGCCTGATATTATCCGGGCACTAGTACTAACCTGGTGACCTGTTCTGTTGTTCTCCACTATGCAATATACCATGACTCTCTTCCTTTATTACGGAGCCAGTTACATACCCAACTCAGCAGCCTGAGGAACAATCGACCCGCGAAGACACAAAAACCATGCCAAAATTTGCAGGCCACAGGAATGTGGGAAGGGAGGACCTTGAGACAATCACTATCACTAGGGGGGGTAGTGCTGGACAGGCTAATGGGACTCAAGGTAGACAAGTCCCCTGGTCCTGATGAAATGCATCCCAGGGTATTAAAAGAGATGGCGGAAGTTATAGCAGATGCATTCGTTATAATCTACCAAAATTCTCTGGAGTCTGGGGAGGTACCAGCGGATTGGAGAGCAGCTAATATAACGCCTCTGTTTTAAAAAAGGGGGCAGGCAAAAGGCAGGTAACTATAGGCCAGTTAGTGTAACATCATTAAGGAAGAAATAGCGGGACGTCTGGATAGGAATAGTGCAATCAAGCAGACGCAGCATGGATTCATGAAGGGGAAATCATGTTTAACTAACTTACTGGAATTCTTTGAGGATATAACGAGCATGGTGGATAGATGTGTACCGATGGATGTGGTGTATTTAGATTTCCAAAAGGCATTCGATAAGGTGCCACACAAAAGGTTACTGCAGAAGGTAAAGGTACGTGGAGTCAGAGGAAATGTATTAGCATGGATAGAGAATTGGCTGGCGAACAGAAAGCAGAGAGTCGGGATAAATGGGTCCTTTTTCGGGTTGGAAATCGGTGGTTAGTGGTGTGCCACAGGGATCGGTGCTGGGACCACAACTGTTTACAATATACATAGATGACCTAGAAGAGGGGACAGAGTGTAGTGCAACAAAATTTGCAGATGACACACAGATTAGTGGGAAAGTGTGTAGAGGACACAGAGAGGCTGCAAAGAGATTTAAATAGGTTAAGCGAATGGGCTAAGGTTTGGCAGATGGAATACAATGTCGGAAAGTGTGAGGTCATCCACCTTGGGGGAAAAAAAACAGTAAGAGGGAATATTATTTGAATGGGGAGAAATTACAACATGCTGCGGTGCAGAGGGACCTGGGGGTCCTTGTGCATGAATCCCAAAAAGTTAGTTTGCAGGTGCAGCAGGTAATTAGGAAGGCGAATGGAATGTTGGCCTTCATTGCGAGAGGGATGGAGTACAAAAGCAGGGAGGTGTTGCTGCAACTGTATAGGGTATTGGTGAGGCCGCACCTGGAGTACTGCGTGCTGTTTTGGTCACCTTACTTAAGGAAGAATATACCGGCTTTGGAGGGGGTACAGAGACGATTCACTAGGCTGATTCCGGAGATGAGGGGGTTACCTTATGATGATAGATTGAGTAGACTGGGTCTTTACTCTTTGGAGTTCAGAAGGATGAGGGGTGATCTTATAGAAACATTTAAAATCATGAAAGGGATAGACACGATAGAGGCAGAGAGGTTGTTTCCACTGGTCGGGGAGACTAGAACTAGGGGGCACAGCCTCAAAATACGGAGGAGCCAATTTAAAACCGAGTTGAGAAGGAATTTCTTCTCCCAGAGGGTTGTGAATCTGTGGAATTCTCTGCCCAAGGAAGCAGTTGAGGCTAGCTCATTGAATGTTTTCAAGTCAAAGATAGATAGATTTTTAACCAATAAGGGAATTAAGAGTTATGGGGAGAGGGCGGGTAAGTGGAGCTGAGTCCACGGCCAGATCAGCCATGATCTTATTGAATGGCGGAGCAGGCTCGAGGGGCTAGATGGCCTACTCCTGTTCCTAATTCTTATGTTCTTATGAATCCGCCAGCTATTCGTACACTATCCCAGTGGGGTCTGCAGTCTATGGTACTTGCCTTGTGGGGTCAATTCTACACAGACTGTTCACCCAATGTAACTTCTGAATTCCTCAGTCACACAGATTGATCCAGTCTCTTACTGAGGGTTGTGAGATTATGAGATTGTGGGGCATTGGA
This sequence comes from Pristiophorus japonicus, assembly GCF_044704955.1. Lineage (NCBI taxonomy): Eukaryota > Metazoa > Chordata > Chondrichthyes > Pristiophoridae > Pristiophorus > Pristiophorus japonicus. The sequence goes on along the minus strand of NC_091983.1, from coordinate 4,717,557 downwards.
AGAGGACACTGAGTGGAGCAGGTTGAGGACACAGAGCGCAGTGGGATGAGAATTCTGAAGGAAGTGGCATGAGGAGACTGAGGGCAGTGGCATTAGGAATCTGATGGAAGTGTGCCACAGAGATGGGGGGAGTGAGTCAGGTGGATGGGATGAATTGACAGGTGAATAAAATGTAGAGTCTGAGTGTAAAGGGATGTGGTGTCTGAATGGAATGTGTAGCAGTGCTTCAATGGAGGAAGATGTAGTGACTGAGGTGAATATGATTGAAAGATTCTGGATTATACAAATACCAATGTCTGACATTCGGTGGGCTCCAATACCATCCTGATGACCTGTTATGGGGTTCTCCAATCTTCACACTCACATGACTTTGTTAATTTATTACATACAAAGAGGCATCAACAACTCAGGGGCCCGAGGAACAATTGGTCAAGAATTCGCTGACCTTTCATCCACTAACTCAGTGGGATGTGCAGCTTCAGGTATCTGCCTTGTAGTGTCCATATTAAACAAACGATTTACCCAGTGCAACTGCTGAAATCCTCAGTACCGAAGACTCATCAAGTCTCTTAGTGAATGGAGTGAGGTGATGAGTCCGAGAGAATTGGAATGAGGAGACTGAGGGCAGTGAGATGATGTGTCTGAGGGAATTGGGATGAGGAGACTGATGGGAGTGTGTTGAAGAGATGGAGCGGAGTGAGAAGCGGAGAAAGAGGGAAGTGGGATGAGGTGACTGAGGGAAGTGGGTGGAGGGGACTGAGAAGAGTAGAATAAGGAGAGTGAGATTATTGGGATGAGGAGTCTGAAGGGTGTGGGTTGAGAAGACAGAGTGGAGTGTGATGTAGTTACTGAGAGAATGAGTTGTGGTGTCTGACTGGAATGTGCAGCAGTGTGTGAGTGAACGGGGATGTAATGTCTGAGGGGAATGGGTTTGTAAGATTCTGGGTTATATAAAGAGCAGTGCCTGACATTATCCGGGTTCCAGTACTAACCTGGTGACCTGTTCTGTTGTTTAGTTTTGAATGCTACACATTCCACTCAGAAACCACATTCCTTTACACTCAGACTCTCCATTCTGTTCACCTGTCATTTCATCCCAGACCCCTGACTCACTCCCTCCATCTCTGTGGCACACTGCCATCAGATTCCTAATGCCACTGCCCTCAATCTCCTCATGCCACTCCCTTCAGACTCCTCACCCCACTGCAATCTACCATAACTCTCTTCCTTTATTACAGAAACAAAAATGTATTTAGCTCCGGGGCCTGAGCAACAATCCGCAAACCATTCATCCACTTTCCCAGTGGGGTCTCCAACCTCAGATATCTGATTTGTGGAATCCATTCAACACAGACTGTTCACACAATATAACTGCAGAAATCATTAGTTCCAGAGATACATCAAGTCTCTTGTGGAGGAGTGTGGTATCATGAATTTAAAGGGAGTGGGATGAAGAGATTGAGGGGAGTGGGATGAAGAGATTGAGGGGAGTGGGATGAAGAGATTGAGGGAAGAGGGATTAGAAGTATGAGCAGTGGGTTAAATAAATCGAGGGAAAGTGTCAGGCATCGGGGATGAAGTGACAGAGTTGAATCTGATGCAGTGTCTCAGTGGAATCAGTTGTGGTGTCTAACTGCAATGTGCAGCAGTGTCTCCGGGAACGGGGATGTAATGACTGAGGGGAATGGGTTTGTAAGATTCTGGGTTATATAAAGAGCAGTGCCTGACATTATTCGTGCTCTAGTATTTACCTAATTACCTGTTCTGCTGGTCTCACTCTTCAATCTACCATAACTCTCAGTCTTTATTAGAGAGACTAATACATACCCAACTCCGGGGCCCGAGGAACAATCTGCGAACCATTCATCCACTTTGCCAGCTGGATCTGCAACCTCCGGTATCTGAATTGTGGAAACCATGCTACACAGACTGTTCACACAATGTAATTGCAGACATCCTTATTTCCAGAGATGCATCCAGTCTCTTACTGAGTAGTGTGAGATCAGGAATTTAAAGGGATTGGGATGGGGTGACTGAGGGGAATGAGATGAAGTTTCTGAGGAGAGTGGGATGGAGAGACTGAGCGGAGTGGGATGAGGAATCTGAGGGAAGTGTGCTCAATAGATCGATGGAGTGCGTGAGGCATCGGGGATGAAGTGACAGAGGTGAATGTGATTTAGTATCTGAGTGGAGTGAGTTGTGCTGCCTGACTGGAATGTTCACTTTCTGAGGGAAGGGGGATATAGTGACTGAGCCATATTTTTAATTGATTTAAGTTGACAGTCAGTAGTTAATTTGTTTCTTTGTCGGTTTTAGTGCCCCTTTAATAAGGGAGCACTTGATTTATGATTCCAAATAAAATAGTTGTAGTGACTGAGGGGAATGGGATTGGAAGGTTCTGGATTATATAAAGAGCAGTGCCTGATATTACCCGGCCTCTAATACGAACCTGTTGTTCTCCACTCTGCACTCTACCATGACAATCTTCCTTTATTACAGAACAAGTTACATACCCAACTCAGGGGCCTGAGGAACAATCTTCCCCGGAATCCACCAGCCATTCGTACACTGTCCCAGCGGGGTCTGTAGCCACAGGTATTTGCCTTGTGCCGTCATTTCTACAGAGATTGTTCTCCCAAAGTAACTTCTGAAATCCTCAGTCCTGGAGATTCATCAATTTGTTACTGCGTTGATTGGGGGTGATGAGTCTGAGGTGAGTGGGATGAGGAGACTGAGGTGAGTGGGATGAGGAGACTGAGGTGAGTGGGATGAGGAGACTGAGTGGTGTGGGATATAGTTGCTGAGTGGAATGATTTGTGGTGTCTGACTGGAATGTGCAGCAGTGTGTGAGGGAAGGGGGATGTAATGACCGAGGGGAATGGGATTGGAGGATTCTGGGTTATATCAAGAGCAGTGCCTGATATTATCCAGGCTCTGGTACTGACATGGTGACCTGTTCTGTTGTTCTCCACTCTTCAATCTACCATAACTCTCTTCTGTTATTACAGAGACTAATACATACCCAACTCAAGGACCTGATGAACAATTGACTCCTGAATATGATAACCATTCACCCACTATCCCAGCGGGATCAGCAGCTGCAGGTATCTGCCTTGTGGAGACCATTCCACACACATTGTTCACCCAGTGCAGCTGCTGAAATCCTCAGTCCTGGAGATTCATCAATCTCTTACTACGTTGATTGGGATGATGAGTCCGAGGGAATTGGTATGAGGAGACTGAGGGGAGTGGGATGATGTGCCAGAGGGAATTGGGATGAGGAGACTAAGTGGAGTGGGATGATGTGTCTGAGGGAGATTGGATGAGGAGACCGATGGGTGCAGGTTGAGGAGACTGAGGTGAGTGTGAAGAGTAGACTGCTGGGAGTGGGATGAGGAGACTGAGAGGTGTGGGATGAGGAGACTGAGAGGTGTGGGATGAGGAGACTGAGAGGTGTGGGATGAGGAGACGGAGAGGTGTGGGATGAGGAGACGGAGAGGTGTGGGATGAGGAGACGGAGAGGTGTGGGATGAGGAGACGGAGAGGTGTGGGATGAGGAGACGGAGAGGTGTGGGATGAGGAGACGGAGAGGTGTGGGATGAGGAGACGGAGAGGTGTGGGATGAGGAGACGGAGAGGTGTGGGATGAGGAGACGGAGAGGTGTGGGATGAGGAGACGGAGAGGTGTGGGATGAGGAGACGGAGAGGTGTGGGATGAGGAGACGGAGAGGTGTGGGATGAGGAGACGGAGAGGTGTGGGATGAGGAGACGGAGAGGTGTGGGATGAGGAGACGGAGAGGTGTGGGATGAGGAGACGGAGAGGTGTGGGATGAGGAGACGGAGAGGTGTGGGATGAGGAGACGGAGAGGTGTGGGATGAGGAGACGGAGAGGTGTGGGATGAGGAGACGGAGAGGTGTGGGATGAGGAGACGGAGAGGTGTGGGATGAGGAGACGGAGAGGTGTGGGATGAGGAGACGGAGAGGTGTGGGATGAGGAGACGGAGAGGTGTGGGATGAGGAGACGGAGAGGTGTGGGATGAGGAGACGGAGAGGTGTGGGATATAGTTGCTGAGTGGAATGAGTTGTGGTGACTGACTGTAATGTGCAGCAGTGTCTGAGGAAGGGGGATGCAGTGTCTGAGGGGAATGTGATTGTAAGATTCTGGGTTATATAAAGTGCAGTGCCTTCATTATCCATGCTCCAGTACTAACCTGAAGACCTGTCCTGTTGTTTTCCACTCTTCAAGCTACCATAACTCTCTTCCTTTACTACAGAGACAAATACGTACTCAACTCGGGGGCATGAGGAACAATCCACTAAGCATTCATCCACTATCCCAGCGGGAACTGCAACCTCAGGTATCTGAATTATGGAGTCTATTCTACACAGACTGTTCAAACAATGTAACTGCAGAAATCCTTAGTTCCAGAGATACATCCAGTCTCTTACTGAGGAGTATGGGATCAGGAGTTTAAAGGGATTCGAATGGGGCGACTGAGGGGAGTGAGATGAAGTTTCCGATGTGAGTGGGATGAAGAGACTTAGGGGAGTGGGATGTTGATATTGTGGGCAGTGGGATTAGGAATCTGAGCGTAGTGGGCTAAATAGTCCGAGGGAGAGCGTGAGGCATCGGGGATGAAGTGACCGAGGTGAATGTGATGTAGTGTCTGAGTGGAATGAGTTCTGGTGCCTGACTGAAATGTGCTGCAGTTTCTGAGGGAAGTGGGATGTAGTGACTGAGGCAAACTTTGAATTGGTTTAAGTTTACAGTAAAAAGTTAAATTGTTTGTTGTTTTACTGCCCCCTTTAATAAGGGAGCACTTGTTTTATGATTCCAAATAAAATAGTTGTAGTGACTGAGGGGAATGGGATTGGAAGGTTCTCGATTATATAAAGAACAGTGCCTGATATTACCAGGCCTCTAATATGAACCTGATGATCTGTTATGTTGTTCTCCACTCTGCACTCTACCATGACACTCTTCCTTTATTACAGAACAAGTTACATACCCAACTCAGGGGCCTGAGGAACAATCTTCCCCGGAATCCACCAGCCATTCGTACACTACCCCAGCGGGGTCTGTAGCCTCAGGTATTTGCCTTGTGCCGTCATTTCTACAGAGATTGTTCACCCAGTGCAACTGCTGAAATCCTCAGTCCTGGAGATTCATCAATCTGTTACTACATTGATTGGGGTGATGAGTCTGAGGGAATTGGGACGAGGAGACTGAGGGGAGTGGGACGAGGAGACTGAGGGGAGTGGGATGAGGAGACTGAGGTGAGTGGGATATAGTTGCTGAGTGGAATGAGTTGTGGTGACTGACTGTAATGTGCAGCAGTGTCTGAGGGAAGGGGGCTGCAGTGTCTGAGGGGACAATAGGATTGTAAGATTCTGGGTTATATAAATTGCAGTGCGTTCATTATCCATGCTCCAGTACTAACCTGAAGACCTGTCCTGTTGTTTTCCGCTCTACAAGCTATCATAAACTCTCTTTCTTTACTACAGAGACAAATACGTACTCAACCTGCAAAACAGATACACTGCTTTGGGTACTGTTGAGGGGGTTGACTCATCAGGGGAGGGCAGCAGCAGCCAAGTTCATGGCACCCTGGCTAGCTCTGTTGCACAGGAGGGCAGAAAAAAGAGTGGGAGAGCGATAGTGATAGGGGATTCAATTGTAAAGGGAATAGATACGCGTTTCTGCGGCCGCAACCGAGACTCCAGGATGGTATGTTGCCTCCCTGGTGCAAGGGTCAAGGATGTCTCGGAGCGGGTGCAGGACATTCTAAAAAGGGAGGGAGATCAGCCAGTTGTCGTGGTGCACATTGGTACCAACGACATAGGTAAAAAAAGGGATGAGGTCCTACGAAACGAATTTAAGGAGCTAGGAGCTAAATTAAAAAGTAGGACCTCAAAAGTAGTAATCTCGGGATTGCTACCAGTGCCACGTGCTAGTCAGAGTAGGAATCGCAGGATAGCGCAGATGAATACGTGGCTTGAGCAGTGGTGCAGCAGGGAGGGATTCAAATTCCTGGGGCATTGGAACCGGTTCTGGGGGAGGTGGGACCAGTACAAACCGGACTGTTTGCACCTGGGCAGGACCGGAACCAATGTCCTAGGGGGAGTGTTTGCTAATGCTGTTGGGGAGGAGTTAAACTAATATGGCAGGGGGATGGGAACCAATGCAGGGAGACAGAGGGAAATAAAAAGGAGGCAAAAGCAAAAGACAGAAAGGAGATGAGGAAAAGTGGAGGGCAGAGAAACTCAAGGCAAAGAACAAAAAGGGCCACTGTACAGCAAAATTCTAAAAGGACAAAGGGTGTTTAATAAAACAAGCCTGAAGGCTTTGTGTCTTAATGCAAGGAGTATCCACAATAAGGTGGATGAATTAACTGTGCAAATAGATGTTAACAAATATGATGTGATTGGGATTACGGAGACGTGGCTCCAGGATGATCAGGGCTGGGAACTCAACATCCAGGGGTATTCAACATTCAGGAAAGATAGAATAAAAGAAAAATGAGGTGGGGTAGCATTGCTGGTTAAGGAGCAAATTAAGGCAATAGTTCGGAAGGACATTAGCTTGGATGATGTGGAATCTATATGGGTAGAGCTGCAGAATGTCAAAGGGCAAAAAACGTTAGTGGGAGTTGTGTACAGACCTCCAAACAGTAGTAGTGATGTTGGGGAGGGCATCAAACATGAAATTAGGGGTGCGTGCAATAAAGGTGCAGCAGTTATAATGGGTGACTTTAATATGCACATAGATTGGGTTAACCAAACTGGAAGCAATACGGTGGAGGAGGATTTCCTGGAGTGCATAAGGGATGGTTTTTTAGACCAATATGTCAAGGAACCAACTAGGGGGGAGGCCATCTTAGACTGGGTGTTGTGTAATGAGAGAGGATTAATTAGCAATCTCGTTGTGCGAGGCCCCTTGGGGAAGAGTGACCATAATATGGTGGAATTCTGCATTAGGATGAAGAATGAAACAGTTAATTCAGAGACCGTGGTCCAGAACTTAAAGAAGGGTAACTTTGAAGGTATGAGGCGTGAATTGGCTAGGATAGATTGGCGAATGATACTTAAGGGGTTGACAGTGAATGGGCAATGGCAGACATTTAGAGACCGCATGGATGAACTACAACAATTGTACATTCCTGTCTGACGTAAAAATAAAAAAGGGAAGGTGGCTCAACCGTGGCTATCAAGGGAAATCAGGGATAATATTAAAGCCAAGGAAGTGGCATACAAATTGGCCAGAAATAGCAGCGAACCCGGGGACTGGGAGAAATTTAGAACTCAGCAGAGGAGGACAAAGGGTTTGATTAGGGCAGGGAAAGTGGAGTACGAGAAGAAGCTTGCAGGGAACATTAAGACGGACTGCAAAAGTTTCTATAGATATGTAAAGAGAAAAAGGTTAGTAAAGACAAACGTAGGTCCCCTGCAGTCAGAATCAGTGGAAGTCATAATGGGGAACAAAGAAATGGCGGACCAATTGAACAAGTACTTTGGTTCGGTATTAACTGAGGAGGACACAAACAACCTTCCGGATATAAAAGGGGTCGGAGGGTCTAGTAAGGAGGAGGAACTGAGGGAAATCCTTATTAGTCGGGAAATTGTGTTGGGAAAATTGATGGGATTGAAGGCCGATAAATCCCCAGGGCCTGATGGACTGCATCCCAGAGTACTTAAGAAGGTGGCCTTAGAAATAGTGGATGCATTGACAGTCATTTTCCAACATTCCATTGACTCTGGATCAGTTCCTATGGAGTGGAGGGTAGCCAATGTAACCCCACTTTTTAAAAAAGGAGGGAGAGAGAAAACAGAAGATTATCGACCTGTCAGCCTGACATCGGTAGTGGGTAAAATGATGGAATCAATTACTAAGGATGTCATAGCAGTGCATTTGGAAAGAGGTGATATGATAGGTCCAAGTCAGCGTGGATTTGTGAAAGGGAAATCATGCTTGACAAATCTTCTGGAATTTTTTGAGGATGTTTCCAGTAGAGTGGACAAGGGAGAACCAGTTGATGTGGTATATTTGGACTTTCAGAAGGCTTTCGACAAGGTCCCACACAAGAGATTAATGTGCAAAGTTAAAGCACATGGGATTGGGGGTAGTGTGCTGACGTGGATTGAGAACTGGTTGTCAGACAGGAAGCAAAGAGTAGCAGTAAATGGGGACTTTTCAGAATGGCAGGCAGTGACTAGTGGGGTACCGCAAGGTTCTGTGCTGGGGCCCCAGCTGTTTACACTGTACATTAATGATTTAGACGAGGGGATTAAATGTAGTGTCTCCAAATTTGCGGATGACACTATGAGGCTGCAGAGCGACTTGGATAGGTTAGGTGAGTGGGCAAATGCATGGCAGATGAAGTGTAATGTGGATAACTGTGAGGTTATCCACTTTGGTGGTAAAAACAGAGAGACAGACTATTATCTGAATGGTGACAGATTAGGAAAAGGGGAGGTGCAAAGAGACCTGGGTGTCATGGTACATCAGTCATTGAAGGTTGGCATGCAGGTACAGCAGGCGGTTAAGAAAGCAAATGGCATGTTGGCCTTCATAGCGAGGGGATTTGAGTACAGGGGCAGGGAGGTGTTGCTACAGTTGTACAGGGCCTTGGTGAGGCCACAGCTGGAGTATTGTGTCCAGTTTTGGTCTCCTAACCTGAGGAAGGACATTCTTGCTATAGAGGGAGTGCAGCGAATGTTCACCAGACTGATTCCCGGGGTGGCGGGACTGACCTTTCAAGAAAGACTGGATCAACTGGGCTTGTATTCACTGGAGTTCAGAAGAATGAGAGGGGACCTCATAGAAACGTTTAAAATTCTGACGGGTTTAGACAGGTTAGATGCAGGAAGAATGTTCCCAATGTTGGGGAAGTCCAGAATCAGGGGACACAGTCTAAGGATAAGGGGTAAGCCATTTAGGACCGAGATGAGGAGGAATTTCTTCACCCAGAGAGCGGTGAACCTGTGGAATTCTCTACCACAGAAAGTTGTTGAGGCCAATTCACTAAATATATTCAAAAAGGAGTTCGATGAAGTCCTTGCTACTAGGGGGAATCAAGGGGTATGGTGAGAAAGCAGAAATGGATTTCTGAAGTTGCATGTTCAGCCATGAACTCATTGAATGGTGGTGCAGGCTAGAAGGGCCGAATGGCCTACTCCTGCACCTATTTTCTATGTTTCTAACTCAGGGGCATGAGGAACAATCCACTAAGCATTCATCCACTATCCCAGTGGGAACTGCAACCTCAGGTATCTGAATTATGGAGTCTATTCTACACAGACTGTTCAAACAATGTAACTGCAGAAATCCTTAGTTCCAGAGATACATCCAGTCTCTTACTGAGGAGTATGGGACCAGGAGTTTAAAGGGATTCGAATGGGGCGACTGAGGGGAGTGAGATGAAGTTTCCGATGTGAGTGGGATGAAGAGACTTCGGGGAGTGGGATGTTGATATTGTGGGCAGTGGGATTAGGAATCTGAGCGTAGTGGGCTAAATAGTCCGAGGGAGAGCGTGAGGCATCGGGGATGAAGTGACCGAGGTGAATGTGATGTAGTGTCTGAGTGGAATGAGTTCTGGTGCCTGACTGGACTGTGCTGCAGTTTCTGAGGGAAGTGGGATGTAGTGACTGAGGCAAACTTTGAATTGGTTTAAGCTTACAGTAAAAAGTTAAATTGTTTCTTTGTCGGTTTTAGTGCCCCCTTTAATAAGGGAGCACTTGTTTTATAATTCCAAATAAAATAGTTGTAGTGACTGAGGGGAATGGGATTGGAAGGTTCTGGATTATATAAAGAGCAGTGCCTGATATTACCCGGCCTCTAATACGAACCGGATGATATGTTCTGCTGTTCTCCACTCTGCACTCTACCATGACAATCTTCCTTTATTACAGAACCAGTTACATACCCAACTCAGGGCCCTGAGGAACAATCTTCCCCGGAATCCACCAGCCATTCGTACACTACCCCAGCGGGGTCTGTAGCCTCAGGTATTTGCCTTGTGCGGTCATTTCTACAGAGATTGTTCTCCCAAAGTAACTTCTGAATTCCTCAGTCACAGAGATTGATCCAGTCTCGTACTGAGGGGAGTGAGATGACGAGATTGTGGGGCATTGGAGGAGGAGACTGAATGGAGTAGGGTGAGGAGACTGAGCATAGTGGAATGCGGAGGATGAAGGGAGTGGCATGAGGAGACTGAGGGCAGTGGGGTTACAAATCTGAGGGAAGTGGGCCAGAGAGTTTGGGGGAGTGAGTCTGGGTTCTGGGTTGAAGTGACAGTGGTGAATGGAATATAGTGTCTGAGTGGAATGGGATGTGGTGTCTGAGTGGAATGGGATGTGGTGCCTGAGTGGAATGGGATGTGGTGCCTGAGTGGAATGGGATGTGGTGCCTGAGTGGAATCTGCAGCAGTGTCTGAGGGGAGGAGATTTAGTTACTAAGATGAATAGGATAGAAAGATTCTGGGTTATATAAATACTAGTGTCTAACATTCATGGAGCTCTTGTACCACCATGATAACTTGTTATGGGATTCTCCACTCCGAACTCTGGCATGCCCCAGTTCCTTTATTAAATTCAAAGAGACATCAACAAGTCAGGAGCCCGAGGAACAATCGACTCGGGTATCCGCTGACCATTCATCCACTATCCCGGCGGGAACTGCAGCCTCAGGTATCCGCCTTTGGGGACCATTCTCGGCAGACTGCTCACAAAATATAACTCCTGAAATCCTCATCCCAGACATTTTTCCAGTCTTTTACTGAGGGAATGGGAAGAGTAGAGACTGGGGCGTGGGATGAGGAGATGGCTGGGAATGAGATGAGGTGATGGAGGAGACTGAGGTGCATGGAATATGTAAAATGCGGTTAGTGCGATGAGGAGTAAAGGGGACTTGGAGGTGTACACTGAGGGGGTGGGATGATGAGACTGTGGGGCTCTGGGATGAGGAGACAGAGGGGAGTGGGATGTAGTGTCTGAGTGGAATGAGTTCTGGTGCCTGACTGAAATGTGCTGCAGTTTCTGAGGGAAGTGGGATGTAGTGACTGAGGCAAATTTTGAATTGGTTTAAGTTTACAGTAAAAAGTTAAATTGTTTCTTTGTCGGTTTTAGTGCCCCCTTTAATAAGGGAGCACTTGTTTTATGAACCTAATAAAATAGTTGTAGTGACTGAGGGGAATGGGATTGGAAGGTTCTGGATTATATAAAGAGCAGTGCCTGATATTAGCCGGCCTCTAATACGAACCTGATGATATGTTCTGCTGTTCTCCACTCTGCACTCTACCATGACACTCTTCCTTTATTACAGAACCAGTTACATACCCAACTCAGGGGCCTGAGGAACAATCTTCCCCGGAATCCACCAGCCATTCGTACACTACCCCAGCGGGGTCTGTAGCCTCAGGTATTTGCCTTGTGCCGTCATTTCTACAGAGATTGTTCTCCCAGTGCAACTGCTGAAATCCTCAGTCCTGGAGATTCATCAATCTGTTACTACATTGATTGGGGTGATGAGTCTGAGGGAATTGGGATGAGGAGACTGAGGGGAGTGGGATGATGTGCCAGAGGGAATTGGGATGAGGAGTCTACGTGCAGTGGGATGATGTGGCTGAGGGAGTTTGGATGAGGAGACCGATGGGTGCAGGTTGAGGAGACTGAGGTGAGTGGGATGAGGAGACCGATGGGTGCAGGTTGAGGAGACTGAGGTGAGTGGGATGAGGTGACTGAGGGCTGTGGCTGAGGAGACTGAGGTGCATGGAATATGTAAAATGCGGTTAGTGGGATGAGGAGTAAAGGGGACTTGGAGGTGTACACTGAGGGGGTGGGATGAGGAGACTGTGGGGCTCTGGAATGAGGAGACAGAGGGGAGTGGGATGAGGAATCTGATTGTAGTGGGCTCAAGAGACTGAGGGAGTGTGTGAGGCATCTGGGAATAAATGATAGAGGTGAATGAGATGTAGCGGTTCAGTGGAATGATTTGTGGTGTCTGACTGGAATGTGCAGCAGTGTGTGAGGGAAGGGGGATGGAGTGACCGAGGGGAATGGGATTGGAGGATTCTGGGTTCTATAAAGAGCAGTGCCTGATATTATCCAGGCTCTGGTACTGACATGGTGACCTGTTCTGTTGTTCTCCACTCTTCAATCTACCATAACTCTCTTCCTTTACTACAGAGACAAATACATACCCAACTCAAGGACCTGATGAACAATTGACTCCTGAATATGATAACCATTCACCCACTATCCCAGCGGGATCAGCAGCTGCAGGTATCTGCCTTGTGGAGACCATTCCACACACATTGTTCACCCAGTGCAGCTGCTGAAATCCTCAGTCCTGGAGATTCATCAATCTCTTACTACGTTGATTGGGATGATGAGTCCGAGGGAATTGGTATGAGGAGACTGAGGGGAGTGGGATGATGTGCCAGAGGGAATTGGGATGAGGAGACTAAGTGGAGTGGGATGATGTGTCTGAGGGAGATTGGATGAGGAGACCGATGGGTGCAGGTTGTGGGATGAGGAGACTGAGAGGTGTGGGATGAGGAGACTGAGAGGTGTGGGATGAGGAGACTGAGAGGTGTGGGATGAGGAGACTGAGAGGTGTGGGATGAGGAGACTGAGAGGTGTGGGATGAGGAGACTGAGAGGTGTGGGATGAGGAGACTGAGAGGTGTGGGATGAGGAGACTGAGAGGTGTGGGATGAGGAGACTGAGAGGTGTGGGATGAGGAGACTGAGAGGTGTGGGATGAGGAGACTGAGAGGTGTGGGATGAGGAGACTGAGAGGTGTGGGATGAGGAGACTGAGAGGTGTGGGATGAGGAGACTGAGAGGTGTGGGATGAGGAGACTGAGAGGTGTGGGATGAGGAGACTGAGAGGTGTGGGATGAGGAGACTGAGAGGTGTGGGATGAGGAGACTGAGAGGTGTGGGATGAGGAGACTGAGAGGTGTGGGATGAGGAGACTGAGAGGTGTGGGATGAGGAGACTGAGAGGTGTGGGATGAGGAGACTGAGAGGTGTGGGATGAGGAGACTGAGAGGTGTGGGATGAGGAGACTGAGAGGTGTGGGATGAGGAGACTGAGAGGTGTGGGATGAGGAGACTGAGAGGTGTGGGATGAGGAGACTGAGAGGTGTGGGATGAGGAGACTGAGAGGTGTGGGATGAGGAGACTGAGAGGTGTGGGATGAGGAGACTGAGAGGTGTGGGATGAGGAGACTGAGAGGTGTGGGATGAGGAGACTGAGAGGTGTGGGATGAGGAGACTGAGAGGTGTGGGATGAGGAGACTGAGAGGTGTGGGATGAGGAGACTGAGAGGTGTGGGATGAGGAGACTGAGAGGTGTGGGATGAGGAGACTGAGAGGTGTGGGATGAGGAGACTGAGAGGTGTGGGATGAGGAGACTGAGAGGTGTGGGATGAGGAGACTGAGAGGTGTGGGATGAGGAGACTGAGAGGTGTGGGATGAGGAGACTGAGAGGTGTGGGATGAGGAGACTGAGAGGTGTGGGATGAGGAGACTGAGAGGTGTGGGATGAGGAGACTGAGAGGTGTGGGATGAGGAGACTGAGAGGTGTGGGATGAGGAGACTGAGAGGTGTGGGATGAGGAGACTGAGAGGTGTGGGATGAGGAGACTGAGAGGTGTGGGATGAGGAGACTGAGAGGTGTGGGATGTAGTTGCTGAGTGGTGTGGGATGTAGTTGCTGAGTGGAATGAGTTGTGGTGACTGACTGTAATGTGCAGCGGTGACTGACTGTAATGTGCAGCAGTGTCTGAGGAAGGGGGATGCAGTGTCTGAGGGGAATGTGATTGTAAGATTCTGGGTTATATAAAGTGCAGTGCCTTCATTATCCATGCTCCAGTACTAACCTGAAGACCTGTCCTGTTGTTTTCCACTCTTCAAGCTACCATAACTCTCTTCCTTTACTACAGAGACAAATACGTACTCAACTCGGGGGCATGAGGAACAATCCACTAAGCATTCATCCACTATCCCAGCGGGAACTGCAACCTCAGGTATCTGAATTATGGAGCCTATTCTACACAGACTGTTCAAACAATGTAACTGCAGAAATCTTTAGTTCCAGAGATACATCCAGTCTCTTACTGAGGAGTATGGGATCAGGAGTTTAAAGGGATTCGAATGGGGCGACAGAGGGGAGTGAGATGAAGTTTCCGATGTGAGTGGGATGAAGAGACTTAGGGGAGTGGGATGTTGATATTGTGGGCAGTGGGATTAGGAATCTGAGCGTAGTGGGCTAAATAGTCCGAGGGAGAGCGTGAGGCATCGGGGATGAAGTGACCGAGGTGAATGTGATGTAGTGTCTGAGTGGAATGAGTTCTGGTGCCTGACTGGAATGTGCTGCAATTTCTGAGGGAAGTGGGATGTAGTGACTGAGGCAAATTTTGAATTGGTTTAAGTTTACAGTAAAAAGTTAAATTGTTTGTCGTTTTACTGCCCCCTTTAATAAGGGAGCACTTGTTTTATGATTCCAAATAAAATAGTTGTAGTGACTGAGGGGAATGGGATTGGAAGGTTCTGGATTATATAAAGAGCAGTGCCTGATATTAGCCGGCCTCTAATATGAACCTGATGATATGTTCTGTTGTTCTCCACTCTGTACTCTACCATGACACTCTTCCTTTATTACAGAACCAGTTACATACCCAACTCAGGGGCCTGAGGAACAATCTTCCCCGGAATCCACCAGCCATTCGTACACTACCCCAGCGGGGTCTGTAGCCTCAGGTATTTGCCTTGTGCCGTCATTTCTACAGAGATTGTTCACCCAAAGTAACTTCTGAAATCCTCAGTCCTGGAGATTCATCAATCTGTTACTACATTGATTGGGGTGATGAGTCTGAGGGAATTGGGATGAGGAGACTGAGGGGAGTGGGATGATGTGTCTGAGGGAGTTTGGATGAGGAGTCCGATGGGGGCAGGTTGAGGAGACTGAGGTGAGTGGGACGAGGAGACTGAGAGGTGAGTGGGACGAGGAGACTGAGAGGTGAGTGGGATGAGGAGACTGAGGTGAGTAGGGTATAGTTGCTGAGTGGAATGAGTTGTGGTGACTGACTGTAATGTGCAGCAGTGTCTGAGGGAAGGGGGCTGCAGTTTCTGAGGGGAAAATAGGATTGGAAGATTCTGGGTTATCTAAATTGCAGTGCGTTCATTATCCATGCTCCAGTACTAACCTGAAGACCTGTCCTGTTGTTTTCCGCTCTACAAGCTACCATAAACTCTCTTTCTTTACTACAGAGACAAATACGTACTCAACCTGCAAAACAGATACACTGCTTTGGGTACTGTTGAGGGGGTTGACTCATCAGGGGAGGGCAGCAGCAGCCAAGTTCATGGCACCCTGGCTAGCTCTGTTGCACAGGAGGGCAGAAAAAAGAGTGGGAGAGCGATAGTGATGGGGGATTCAATTGTAAAGGGAATAGATAGGCGTTTCTGCGGCCGCAACCGAGAATCCAGGATGGTATGTTGCCTCCCTGGTGCAAGGGTCAAGGATGTCTCGGAGCGGGTGCAGGACATTCTAAAAAGGGAGGGAGATCAGCCAGTTGTCGTGGTGCACATTGGTACCAACGACATAGGTAAAAAAAGGGATGAGGTCCTACGAAACGAATTTAAGGAGCTAGGAGCTAAATTAAAAAGTAGGACCTCAAATGTAGTAATCTCGGGATTGCTACCAGTGCCACGTGCTAGTCAGAGTAGGAATCGCAGGATAGCGCAGATGAATACGTGGCTTGAGCAGTGGTGCAGCAGGGAGGGATTCAAATTCCTGGGGCATTGGAACCGGTTCTGGGGGAGGTGGGACCAGTACAAACCGGACTGTTTGCACCTGGGCAGGACCGGAACCAATGTCCTAGGGGGAGTGTTTGCTAATGCTGTTGGGGAGGAGTTAAACTAATATGGCAGGGGGATGGGAACCAATGCAGGGAGACAGAGGGAAATAAAAAGGAGGCAAAAGCAAAAGACAGAAAGGAGATGAGGAAAAGTGGAGGGCAGAGAAACTCAAGGCAAAGAACAAAAAGGGCCACTGTACAGCAAAATTCTAAAAGGACAAAGGGTGTTTTTAATAAAACAAGCCTGAAGGCTTTGTGTCTTAATGCAAGGAGTATCCACAATAAGGTGGATGAATTAACTGTGCAAATAGATGTTAACAAATATGATGTGATTGGGATTACGGAGACGTGGCTCCAGGATGATCAGGGCTGGGAACTCAACATCCAGGGGTATTCAACATTCAGGAAAGATAGAATAAAAGAAAAATGAGGTGGGGTAGCATTGCTGGTTAAGGAGCAAATTAAGGCAATAGTTCGGAAGGACATTAGCTTGGATGATGTGGAATCTATATGGGTAGAGCTGCAGAATGTCAAAGGGCAAAAAACGTTAGTGGGAGTTGTGTACAGACCTCCAAACAGTAGTAGTGATGTTGGGGAGGGCATCAAACATGAAATTAGGGGTGCGTGCAATAAAGGTGCAGCAGTTATAATGGGTGACTTTAATATGCACATAGATTGGGTTAACCAAACTGGAAGCAATACGGTGGAGGAGGATTTCCTGGAGTGCATAAGGGATGGTTTTTTAGACCAATATGTCAAGGAACCAACTAGGGGGGAGGCCATCTTAGACTGGGTGTTGTGTAATGAGAGAGGATTAATTAGCAATCTCGTTGTGCGAGGCCCCTTGGGGAAGAGTGACCATAATATGGTGGAATTCTGCATTAGGATGAAGAATGAAACAGTTAATTCAGAGACCGTGGTCCAGAACTTAAAGAAGGGTAACTTTGAAGGTATGAGGCGTGAATTGGCTAGGATAGATTGGCGAATGATACTTAAGGGGTTGACAGTGAATGGGCAATGGCAGACATTTAGAGACCGCATGGATGAACTACAACAATTGTACATTCCTGTCTGACGTAAAATTAAAAAAGGGAAGGTGGCTCAACCGTGGCTATCAAGGGAAATCAGGGATAATATTAAAGCCAAGGAAGTGGCATACAAATTGGCCAGAAATAGCAGCGAACCCGGGGACTGGGAGAAATTTAGAACTCAGCAGAGGAGGACAAAGGGTTTGATTAGGGCAGGGAAAGTGGAGTACGAGAAGAAGCTTGCAGGGAACATTAAGACGGACTGCAAAAGTTTCTATAGATATGTAAAGAGAAAAAGGTTAGTAAAGACAAACGTAGGTCCCCTGCAGTCAGAATCAGGGGAAGTCATAACGGGGAACAAAGAAATGGCGGACCAATTGAACAAGTACTTTGGTTCGGTATTAACTGAGGAGGACACAAACAACCTTCCGGATATAAAAGGGGTCGGAGGGTCTAGTAAGGAGGAGGAACTGAGGGAAATCCTTATTAGTCGGGAAATTGTGTTGGGAAAATTGATGGGATTGAAGGCCGATAAATCCCCAGGGCCTGATGGACTGCATCCCAGAGTACTTAAGAAGGTGGCCTTAGAAATAGTGGATGCATTGACAGTCATTTTCCAACATTCCATTGACTCTGGATCAGTTCCTATGGAGTGGAGGGTAGCCAATGTAACCCCACTTTTTAAAAAAGGAGGGAGAGAGAAAACAGAAGATTATCGACCTGTCAGCCTGACATCGGTAGTGGGTAAAATGATGGAATCAATTACTAAGGATGTCATAGCAGTGCATTTGGAAAGAGGTGATATGATAGGTCCAAGTCAGCGTGGATTTGTGAAAGGGAAATCATGCTTGACAAATCTTCTGGAATTTTTTGAGGATGTTTCCAGTAGAGTGGACAAGGGAGAACCAGTTGATGTGGTATATTTGGACTTTCAGAAGGCTTTCGACAAGGTCCCACACAAGAGATTAATGTGCAAAGTTAAAGCACATGGGATTGGGGGTAGTGTGCTGACGTGGATTGAGAACTGGTTGTCAGACAGGAAGCAAAGAGTAGCAGTAAATGGGGACTTTTCAGAATGGCAGGCAGTGACTAGTGGGGTACCGCAAGGTTCTGTGCTGGGGCCCCAGCTGTTTACACTGTACATTAATGATTTAGACGAGGGGATTAAATGTAGTGTCTCCAAATTTGCGGATGACACTATGAGGCTGCAGAGCGACTTGGATAGGTTAGGTGAGTGGGCAAATGCATGGCAGATGAAGTGTAATGTGGATAACTGTGAGGTTATCCACTTTGGTGGTAAAAACAGAGAGACAGACTATTATCTGAATGGTGACAGATTAGGAAAAGGGGAGGTGCAAAGAGACCTGGGTGTCATGGTACATCAGTCATTGAAGGTTGGCATGCAGGTACAGCAGGCGGTTAAGAAAGCAAATGGCATGTTGGCCTTCATAGCGAGGGGATTTGAGTACAGGGGCAGGGAGGTGTTGCTACAGTTGTACAGGGCCTTGGTGAGGCCACAGCTGGAGTATTGTGTCCAGTTTTGGTCTCCTAACCTGAGGAAGGACATTCTTGCTATAGAGGGAGTGCAGCGAATGTTCACCAGACTGATTCCCGGGGTGGCGGGACTGACCTTTCAAGAAAGACTGGATCAACTGGGCTTGTATTCACTGGAGTTCAGAAGAATGAGAGGGGACCTCATAGAAACGTTTAAAATTCTGACGGGTTTAGACAGGTTAGATGCAGGAAGAATGTTCCCAATGTTGGGGAAGTCCAGAACCAGGGGACACAGTCTAAGGATAAGGGGTAAGCCATTTAGGATCGAGATGAGGAGGAATTTCTTCACCCAGAGAGCGGTGAACCTGTGGAATTCTCTACCACAGAAAGTTGTTGAGGCCAATTCACTAAATATATTCAAAAAGGAGTTCGATGAAGTCCTTGCTACTAGGGGGAATCAAGGGGTATGGTGAGAAAGCAGAAATGGATTTCTGAAGTTGCATGTTCAGCCATGAACTCATTGAATGGTGGTGCAGGCTAGAAGGGCCGAATGGCCTACTCCTGCACCTATTTTCTATGTTTCTAACTCAGGGGCATGAGGAACAATCCACTAAGCATTCATCCACTATCCCAGTGGGAACTGCAACCTCAGGTATCTGAATTATGGAGTCTATTCTACACAGACTGTTCAAACAATGTAACTGCAGAAATCCTTAGTTCCAGAGATACATCCAGTCTCTTACTGAGGAGTATGGGATCAGGAGTTTAAAGGGATTCGAATGGGGCGACTGAGGGGAGTGAGATGAAGTTTCCGATGTGAGTGGGATGAAGAGACTTAAGGGAGTGGGATGTTGATATTGTGGGCAGTGGGATTAGGAATCTGAGCGTAGTGGGCTAAATAGTCCGAGGGAGAGCGTGAGGCATCGGGGATGAAGTGACCGAGGTGAATGTGATGTAGTGTCTGAGTGGAATGAGTTCTGGTGCCTGACTGAAATGTGCTGCAGTTTCTGAGGGAAGTGGGATGTAGTGACTGAGGCAAATTTTGAATTGGTTTAAGTTTACAGTAAAAAGTTAAATTGTTTCTTTGTCGGTTCCCAATGTTGGGGAAGTCAGTTGTGGTGACTGAGGGGAATGGGATTGGAAGGTTCTGGATTATATAAAGAGCAGTGCCTGATATTAGCCGGCCTCTAATACGAACCTGATGATATGTTCTGCTGTTCTCCACTCTGCACTCTACCATGACACTCTTCCTTTATTACAGAACCAGTTACATACCCAACTCAGGGGCCTGAGGAACAATCTTCCCCGGAATCCACCAGCCATTCGTACACTACCCCAGCGGGGTCTGTAGCCTCAGGTATTTGCCTTGTGCCGTCATTTCTACAGAGATTGTTCTCCCAGTGCAACTGCTGAAATCCTCAGTCCTGGAGATTCATCAATCTGTTACTACATTGATTGGGGTGATGAGTCTGAGGGAATTGGGATGAGGAGACTGAGGGGAGTGGGATGATGTGCCAGAGGGAATTGGGATGACGAGACTACGTACAGTGGGATGATGTGTCTGAGGGAGTTTGGATGAGGAGACCGATGGGTGCAGGTTGAGGAGACTGAGGTGAGTGGGATGAGGAGACTGAGGTGAGTGGGATGAGGAGACCGATGGGTGCAGGTTGAGGAGACTGAGGTGAGTGGGATGAGGTGACTGAGGGCTGTGGCTGAGGAGACTGAGGTGCATGGAATATGTAAAATGCGGTTAGTGGGATGAGGAGTAAAGGGGACTTGGAGGTGTACACTGAGGGGGTGGGATGAGGAGACTGTGGGGCTCTGGAATGAGGAGACAGAGGGGAGTGGGATGAGGAATCTGATTGTAGTGGGCTCAAGAGACTGAGGGAGTGTGTGAGGCATCTGGGAATAAATGATAGAGGTGAATGAGATGTAGCGGTTCAGTGGAATGATTTGTGGTGTCTGACTGGAATGTGCAGCAGTGTGTGAGGGAAGGGGGATGTAGTGACCGAGGGGAATGGGATTGGAGGATTCTGGGTTCTATAAAGAGCAGTGCCTGATATTATCCAGGCTCTGGTACTGACATGGTGACCTGTTCTGTTGTTCTCCACTCTTCAATCTACCATAACTCTCTTCCTTTACTACAGAGACAAATACATACCCAACTCAAGGACCTGATGAACAATTGACTCCTGAATATGATAACCATTCACCCACTATCCCAGCGGGATCAGCAGCTGCAGGTATCTGCCTTGTGGAGACCATTCCACACACATTGTTCACCCAGTGCAGCTGCTGAAATCCTCAGACCTGGAGATTCATCAATCTCTTACGACGTTGATTGGGATGATGAGTCCGAGGGAATTGGTATGAGGAGACTGAGGGGAGTGGGATGATGTGCCAGAGGGAATTGGGATGAGGAGACTAAGTGGAGTGGGATGATGTGTCTGAGGGAGATTGGATGAGGAGACCGATGGGTGCAGGTTAAGGAGACTGAGGTGAGTGGGAAGAGTAGACTGCTGGGAATGGATTGATGAGATGGAGTACGGTGGGATGAGGAGACTGAGAGGTGTGGGATGAGGAGACTGAGAGGTGTGGGATGAGGAGACTGAGAGGTGTGGGATGAGGAGACTGAGAGGTGTGGGATGAGGAGACTGAGAGGTGTGGGATGAGGAGACTGAGTGGAGTGGGATGTAGTTGCTGAGTGGAATGAGTTGTGGTGACTGACTGTAATGTGCAGCAGTGTCTGAGGAAGGGGGATGCAGTGTCTGAGGGGAATGTGATTGTAAGATTCTGGGTTATATAAAGTGCAGTGCCTTCATTATCCATGCTCCAGTACTAACCTGAAGACCTGTCCTGTTGTTTTCCACTCTTCAAGCTACCATAACTCTCTTCCTTTACTACAGAGACAAATACGTACTCAACTCGGGGGCATGAGGAACATTCCACTAAGCATTCATCCACTATCCCAGCGGGAACTGCAACCTCAGGTATCTGAATTATGGAGTCTATTCTACACAGACGCTTCAAACAATGTAACTGCAGAAATCCTTAGTTCCAGAGATACATCCAGTCTCTTACTGAGGAGTATGGGATCAGGAGTTTAAAGGGATTCGAATGGGGCGACAGAGGGGAGTGAGATGAAGTTTCCGATGTGAGTGGGATGAAGAGACTTAGGGGAGTGGGATGTTGATATTGTGGGCAGTGGGATTAGGAATCTGAGCGTAGTGGGCTAAATAGTCCGAGGGAGAGCGTGAGGCATCGGGGATGAAGTGACCGAGGTGAATGTGATGTAGTGTCTGAGTGGAATGAGTTCTGGTGCCTGACTGGAATGTGCTGCAGTTTCTGAGGGAAGTGGGATGTAGTGACTGAGGCAAACTTTGAATTGGTTTAAGTTTACAGTAAAAAGTTAAATTGTTTCTTTGTCGGTTTTAGTGCCCCCTTTAATAAGGGAGCACTTGTTTTATGAACCAAATAAAATAGTTGTAGTGACTGAGGGGAATGGGATTGGAAGGTTCTGGATTATATAAAGAGCAGTGCCTGATATTAGCCGGCCTCTAATACGAACCTGATGATATGTTCTGCTGTTCTCCACTCTGCACTCTACCATGACACTCTTCCTTTATTACAGAACCAGTTACATACCCAACTCAGGGGCCTGAGGAACAATCTTCCCCGGAATCCACCAGCCATTCGTACACTACCCCAGCGGGGTCTGTAGCCTCAGGTATTTGCCTTGTGCCGTCATTTCTACAGAGATTGTTCTCCCAAAGTAACTTCTGAAATCCTCAGTCCTGGAGATTCATCAATCTGTTACTACATTGATTGGGGTGATGAGTCTGAGGGAATTGGGATGAGGAGACTGAGGGGAGTGGGATGATGTGTCTGAGGGAGTTTGGATGAGGAGACCGATGGGGGCAGTTTGAGGAGACTGAGGTGAGTGGGATGAGGAGACTGAGGTGAGTGGCATGAGGCGACTGAGGTGAGTGGCATGAGGCGACTGAGGTGAGTGGCATGAGGCGACTGAGGTGAGTGGCATGAGGCGACTGAGGTGAGTGGCATGAGGAGACTGAGAGGTGAGTGGCATATAGTTGCTGAGTGGAATGAGTTGTGGTGACTGACTGTAATGTGCAGGAGTGTCTGAGGGAAGGGGGCTGCAGTGTCTGAGGGGACAATAGGATTGTAAGATTCTGGGTTATATAAATTGCAGTGCGTTCATTATCCATGCTCCAGTACTAACCTGAAGACCTGTCCTGTTGTTTTCTGCTCTACAAGCTACCATAAACTCTCTTCCTTTACTACAGAGACAAATACGTACTCAACCTGCAAAACAGATACACACTTTGAGTACTGTTGAGGGGGATGACTCATCAGGGCAGGGCAGCAGCAGCCAAGTTCATGGCACCGTGGCTGGCTCTGTTGCACAGGAGGGCAGAAAAAAGAGTGGGAGAGCAATAGTGATAGGGGATTCAATTGTAAAGGGAATAGATACGCGTTTCTGCGGCCGCAACCGAGACTCCAGGATGGTATGTTGCCTCCCTGGTGCAAGGGTCAAGGATGTCTCGGAGCGGGTGCAGGACATTCTAAAAAGGGAGGGAGATCAGCCAGTTGTCGTGGTGCACATTGGTACCAACGACATAGGTAAAAAAAGGGATGAGGTCCTACGAAACGAATTTAAGGAGCTAGGAGCTAAATTAAAAAGTAGGACCTCAAAAGTAGTAATCTCGGGATTGCTACCAGTGCCACGTGCTAGTCAGAGTAGGAATCGCAGGATAGCGCAGATGAATACGTGGCTTGAGCAGTGGTGCAGCAGGGAGGGATTCAAATTCCTGGGGCATTGGAACCGGTTCTGGGGGAGGTGGGACCAGTACAAACCGGACGGTCTGCACCTGGGCAGGACCGGAACCAATGTCCTAGGGGGAGTGTTTGCTAGTGCTGTTGGGGAGGATTTAAACTAATATGGCAGGGGGATGGGAACCAATGCAGGGAGACAGAGGGAAACAAAAAGGAGGCAAAAGCAAAAGACAGAAAGGAGATGAGGAAAAGTGGAGGGCAGAGAAACCCAAGGCACAGAACAAAAAGGGCCACTGTACAGCAAAATTCTAAAAGGACAAAGGGTGTTTAATAAAACAAGCCTGAAGGCTTTGTGTCTTAATGCAAGGAGTATCCGCAATAAGGTGGATGAATTAACTGCAAATAGATGTTAACAAATATGATGTGATTGGGATTACGGAGACGTGGCTCCAGGATGATCAGGGCTGGGAACTCAACATCCAGGGGTATTCAACATTCAGGAAAGATAGAATAAAAGGAAAAGGAGGTGGGGTAGCATTGCTGGTTAAGGAGGAAATTAAGGCAATAGTTCGGAAGGACATTAGCTTGGATGATGTGGAATCTATATGGGTAGAGCTGCAGAATGTCAAAGGGCAAAAAACGTTAGTGGGAGTTGTGTACAGACCTCCAAACAGTAGTAGTGATGTTGGGGAGGGCATCAAACATGAAATTAGGGGTGCGTGCAATAAAGGTGCAGCAGTTATAATGGATGACTTTAATATGCACATAGATTGGGTTAACCAAACTGGAAGCAATACGGTAGAGGAGGATTTCCTGGAGTGCATAAGGGATGGTTTTTTAGACCAATATGTCGAGGAACCAACTTGGGGGGAGGCCATCTTAGACTGGGTGTTGTGTAATGAGAGGATTAATTAGTAATCTCTTTGTGCGAGGCCCCTTGGGGAAGAGTGACCATAATATGGTGGAATTCTGCATTAGGATGGAGAATGAAACAGTTAATTCAGAGACCGTGGTCCAGAACTTAAAGAAGGGTAACTTTGAAGGTATGAGGCGTGAATTGGCTAGAATAGATTGGCGAATGATACTTAAGGGGTTGACTGTGGATGGGCAATGACAGACATTTGGAGACCGCATGGATGAACTACAACAATTGTACATTCCTGTCTGGCGTAAAAATAAAAAAGGGAAGGTGGCTCAACCGTGGCTATCAAGGGAAATCACGGATAGTATTAAAGTCAAGGAAGTGGCATACAAATTGGCCAGAAATAGCAGCGAACCCGGGGACTGGGAGAAATTTAGAACTCAGCAGAGGAGGACAAAGGGTTTGATTAGGGCAGGTAAAATAAAGTACGAGAAGAAGCTTGCAGGGAACATTAAGGCGGATTGCAAACGTTTCTATAGATATGTAAAGAGAAAAAGGTTAGTAAAGACAAACGTAGGTCCCCTGCAGTCAGAATCAGGGGAAGTCATAACGGGGAACAAAGAAATGGTGGACCAATTGAACAAGTACTTTGGTCGGTATTAACTGAGGAGGACACAAACAACCTTCCGGATATAAAAAGGGTCGGAGGGTCGAGTAAGGAGGAGGAACTGAGGGAAATCCTTATTAGTCGGGAAATTGTGTTGGGAAAATTGATGGGATTGAAGGCCGATAAATCCCCAGGGCCTGATGGACTGCATCCCAGAGTACTTAAGGAGATGGCCTTGGAAATAGCGGATGCATTGACAGTCATTTTCCAACATTCCATTGACTCTGGATCAGTTCCTATGGAGTGGAGGGTAGCCAATGTAACCCCACTTTTTAAAAAAGGAGGGAGAGAGAAAACAGGGAATTATAGACCGGTCAGCCTGACATCGGTAGTGGGTAAAATGATGGAATCAATTATTAAGGATGTCATAGCAGTGCATTTGGAAAGAGGTGATATGATAGGTCCATGTCAGCATGGATTTGTGAAAGGGAAATCATGCTTGACAAATCTTCTGGAATTTTTTGAGGATGTTTCAGTAGAGTGGACAAGGGAGAACCAGTTGATGTGGTATATTTGGACTTTCAGAAGGCTTTCGACAAGGTCCCACACAAGAGATTAATGTGCAAAGTTAAAGCACATGGGATTGGGGATAGTGTGCTGACATGGATTGAGAACTGGTTGTCAGACAGGAAGCAAAGAGTAGGAGTAAATGGGGACTTTTCAGAATGGCAGGCAGTGACTAGTGGGGTACCGCAAGGTTCTGTGCTGGGGCCCCAGCTGTTTACACTGTACATTAATTATTTAGACGAGGGGATTAAATGTAGTATCTCCAAATTTGCGGATGACACTAAGTTGGGTGGCAGTGTGAGCTGCGAGGAGGATGCTATGAGGCTGCAGAGCGACTTGGATAGGTTAGGTGAGTGGGCAAATGCATGGCAGATGAAGTATAATGTGGATAAATGTGAGGTTATCCACTTTGGTGGTAAAAACAGAGAGACAGACTATTATCTGAATGGTGACAGATTAGGAAAAGGGGAGGTGCAAAGAGATCTGGGTGTCATGGTGCACCAGTCATTGAAGGTTGGCATGCAGGTACAGCAGGCGGTTAAGAAAGCAAATGGCATGTTGGCCTTCATAGCGAGGGGATTTGAGTACAGGGGCAGGGAGGTGTTGCTACAGTTGTACAGAGCCTTGGTGAGACCACACCTGGAGTATTGTGTACAGTTTTGGTCTCCTAACCTGAGGAAAGACATTCTTGCTATTGAGGGAGTGCAGCGAAGGTTCACCAGACTGATTCCCGGGGTGGCGGGACTGACCTATCAAGAAAGATTGGATCAACTGGGCTTGTATTCACTGGAGTTCAGAAGAATGAGAGGGGACCTCATAGAAACGTTTAAAATTCTGACTGGGTTAGACAGGTTAGATGCAGGAAGAATGTTCCCAATGTTGGGGAAGTCCAGAACCAGGGGACAC